>NC_052945.1:36221404-36560154 GCF_013358895.1 Oreochromis aureus | reverse complement strand
AGCACGAGGAAGACAGCTTTTGCAGACTCTCCAGAAATATACAAGTCCTTACCAACTGCTCTGCAACCCAATGTTTCTGGTCCCCTCACTAACATCGCTTTTGAGATATTTTTTATGAACCACCAAAAAGAGCCATTTTACCCCCCAGTACAGAAGACTGGATCTGAGGGCAGCAGCGGGGACAAATGATTGTAATGACGCGACGGACATTTCATGGCTGGTCTTAGATAATCGTGAGTTATTGTGTCTTATGGTGAAAAGTACATAGTTTTGCAAGAGGCATACAAGCACTGTGGAAAAAGTAATCGTGTGTAAGTCCTCTAAAACTGTTTTTTGTGAACACTCTGCTCCCTACGTTATGCTTTAAAAATTTGATACATGTAATGTGATCATCAAAGAACATGAGTTTTTAAAAAGACTTTTATTCTTATGCTTTTAAAACTATCTCAGATTATCATAAAACACTTATTTGTATGTTATATGATTTTCTTACACCATGTGTAATTTTCATTCACACCTTGTTGTATCACATTGTATCAATGTGTAATTATGTATCTTTGAAAAATAAATAACATATTTAATCCTGTATTTGTGTACTTTCTGGTGATTAAATAAAAAATTAGTCACATATCACTGTGATAAACACAGATGGCTGAAAGAAATGTTTGATGGAACAAAAGAAACAAGTGTCTTGCTGCTAAACTTTAAGTCACCAAGGTTTAAATGAGAAATTGCCACTAGGAAACTAGCAGCCCTAAGTCTTTATGTAAAACATGAAAAACTCCATATCTGGGATATTTGTTCTTACAACATCAAAAACATTTTACTTCATGAACAGGGTTTCCAAAAATTCATCAGGATTTCAGACCTACCATTTATCCGCTCAAACATCCAACGACATGAATGCTTTAAAAGCATCAACATCAGCTCTTCTCTGACAGCATGGTGGGAGTTTCTAAAAATGGCAGTCTTCATTAATCCCATGCAAACGTAGACCTATCTGGAACAACCCTGACATATTACAAAACAATAATATGATCAACTTGCCAGATTGGAGTTATAAAGGCATTAAATACTTGGAACATATATTGGAAGGAACAGACTTTATTTCGTTTGACAGACTAGTTATACAATATGGGATCAACAAGAAAAGATTTTTGGAATATCAACAAATTAAATCCATAGTAAAAAAGAAATTTAAGCCCAGTGAAGCTGAATTACAAACACCAACAGGTGTGGTACAATTTTTTAATCTAAACCCCCCAAATTATTGTCTAAAATATATAGAACACTTTCTAAAATAGATGAATCAATATCCCTTCCTATTGCAAAATGGGAAGCAGATTTATCGATCAGCTTAGACCAAAACCTTTGCTCTCTGGGGGTGCTCCGCCCCCGGGCTGGGGCTCTGGCTGGGCCTTGGGGCCTTGGGTCCTGGTTGTTGTGTCGCCGGGGTGGTGGGCGGGTGGGTGCATGGGGGCTCAGCCCCGGAGCGGGGGACTTCTGGAGCATCGGCCCAACTGGAGGGCTCTCTAACTGGTGGGGAGGCTGTTACATCTTTGCAGGAGGTCTCCTCTCTACAGGAGCTCACTCTGCAGGTAGGGGAGAGATATTGGAGAGGTGGAGAAAGAACTCAACCTGGGTGTTTATTGTATGTTAGCTTGGGTCTTAGACTCCACGTCTCTGGGAGCATCTCAGGCTCTCCAAGGTATGGAGACCTATCTCCCCTCACCACACTCCCTGCCAGTGGCTGATGCCCTCAGACGTTGGTGTGTTGGTGGTTCTTGGTGTCTGGGGCTGGGCGCTCATGTATGTACCAACTCACTCCTGGTGGCAGCTTGGCCTCTGGGCCTGAGGCCCGGTCCTCTCTGGCACAGCTGGCTGCTGGCAGAGCCCGCGGGCATGTCACTGCAACCCCCTCTGGCCTCTGCTCCGTGGCTGCTGGGTGACCTCTCGTCTGGGGCTCTCCTCAGCTCTTCCCAGGAGGGTGGCACGGTTGCCCCCCTGGTGGTCCTCCTTGGGTCCTCGTATTCTGCAGCCTCTGGATGTCTGGGGCCTGGATCTCCTCCATACCTGCTTCATGCCCTGGGGGACGGGGCTTTGGCTCCCCACACTCCCTAGCAGATTATTACATGGAGAAACCTTTTGAATACAAGCGTGCTGATGCACACAGGTGTGCACACAGGTGTACACATGGGTTTTCACAGACACAAACTACACCTTTCTTGGCTGCTACCTCAAAGCACATTGTGCGCTGTCGATCTTGCGTACTGCACAATAACATGTAATATTTAGTATCTACTGTTATCTACTGTTAGCTAGTTTATTGTGATGGTGTTGTATTTATTATGTTGCTCTTTTTTGTTTGTTTTCTCTTCTGTTTTGTCTTATCCACATACAGGTGATCCAGGTGTTTTGTTTGTTTTTCTTTTTTTTCTTCCCCCCTTTCTCACCATCTCTTCTCCCCTCAGTTTTTCTTTCTCTTCCTCTCTTTCTTTCATTCTTTCTCCCTGTCCTATCCCCCAGTCATGTCTGTCCTGTCTGTAACAACTGAAAATAAAATAAAATAAATACATAATTATAATAAAGGCCAATCAAATGGACCAATATGGCAAGGCCATGATGATCCAATTGGTAAAGTAAAGCCGCTTGGCATCTTTCTTGGCCTTCAGACAACAATTCTGATGGCTAAAGATCCGAACGGGACAGGCAAAAAAAAAAAAAAAATAAAATAAAATAAAAAATGCACCATTATAATTTGTGTACAAAGATATAATCTTTAATTTATTTTTTCCTTCTCTGAGCAAAGCAAACTTCGATTATCGTAGTAGTACAAGAAAGATGCCCGACTCATTACTACTTGAGGTTACGTCAATAATCTGAAAGCAGAAATCTGCCACGCCGCTCCCTAAGTAGCCTGGCTGATGGCGCCTGATACCAGGTGTGTTAGGGAAACTCTGCGGATCACAGCCATGCCTACCTGCTCCAAGACACGAAACAGAACAGAACACCCAACATCCCAGCTCCTAACATAATGGTCAGTTTATTACTAGACTAACCTAGTTTGCATTTGCAGCTCTGTTTCCTGCTTGTTACACAGAAACTACCAAAGGTACTTAAGTGGTAATAACTTGATGATCATATTACTATGTTCTTGTTTCTGCCTTATTACCCTACTATTACCACTTTATTATCGAGCTTTAATAGAAAGTGCTACTTGTGTTCTATAACTGTATCTGTAGCTAGTTAGTATATATTCCTTTTGTGTGTATTTTCTAAAATTATTTATATTACAAAGTCATATTAGAGCCACATATAGTATTCACTTTCTCTTAGAGTTGCAATTTCAAGAGTAAAGTCATAATTCTATTTTGAGAAAAAAGACAAAATGTGCAGATAGCAGTTATTTGAAGACAAACTGCTATACCCTCTACAAAATGCCTTGTGTAGATCACTTGATAAAACAAACTGATCACAACATACACACATGAGGGTGTAACCAACAATAACCTTGCATCTGTCCATTACCAGCCTTTTCATTGTGTACAAATCTGTTTCCTGTTTTATTTTGATAGTCCCTTGTCCTGTGTTCAGTGTATTTGATTTTTGCTTCCTCCCAGTCTCATTATCACAGATCTGTTCCAGCTGTGTTTCCCTCCTGTTTCTCATCCTGACAGACAGAGGACTGTGTATCGTCCCACATTGCTTGGTTTTTCTATGTGCACCTTGTTTTTCCTCGCTACTTCCTGCTCCTAGTTTCCAGTTTATTTTTTTGTTTTGTTGTTTGTTGTGTTTGAGTTTGAGTTTCCTACAGCAATAAAAGCAGCCTCTTTCAGGTTACCTTTTTGTTTGAGTTATGGAGGCATGTGACAACTTTATTTACCTCCAAACATGAACTGAGCATATTGCGCCCAAACACAGCAGAACCCTTCCTCCCAGCTTGGGTGTGAGTGGAGCCCTCTAGTGGGTCACCACAGAGTCTGCATTTGGGTCCTACCTCTGCTTCCCACACAGCGCTGCCCTGACAGTGGCAGTTTGTCATGGCCACTTCCCTCAGCTTTCTTACTCACCAGGATGCATTTTCACTCATGTTGTGCCTTACTGTGTGCCTTTGCAATGCTGCTAATGTTCATGTGTTTCATACTCTATAGGACAGAACTTTCTGCCACCGTAAGATTGCTTTTCTTTTCTTTGGGGGTCCTGTCCTAATTCTTTTCACCTCTGGGATCCAGTCCATTACATTGTGATGAGCCATCGGAGTGTTATCGGCAGATAGCTTAATTAAGTCCTGCATACCAATAAATCATGTTCAGTTTCTTCTAATGGTCTCTCCTTATTGGAATAAATCTGATGTGAGTCCTTGACAATGCACAGGGAAGCTCTATCCCAGTGTTATCACCAAATAAAGATTTTATTGTCTTACAAAATTTAAAAGGGTTTCTGAAATTGTTACTGAGTTCAAAGTTTAAAGAGAACTTTGATATGAACCAGGAAAGGTACAAATAATAATAGTTTGCCATTTGTGGACTGTGCTGTGCACACTGAGGAGAAAGGAAACCTCAACACTGAACACAAAACCTGGTTCATCCCAAGGACAAAACACCCAAAACATCGACACCTCGACAGGACAAAACTCAGCTGTATATTTGGATTTTGAGGATAAAAGTCACTCTTTCAAGAATGCCAGTGTACACATTTTGGACAGAGAAGACAGATGGTTTGAAAGAGGAGTAAAAAATCAGAATCAGAATATTTTATTAATCCCTAAGGAACATGGGTTACAGTTGCTCCAAGACAGTAACAGTAACAGATTAAACTATTTCAAATCAAATTGAATCACTTTTATTGTCACATTACATGTGCTGGTACACTGGTACAGCACATGCGAGTGAAATTCCTGTCTGCAAGCTTCACAAGCAACAGAGGTGTGAAAAATACAAGAAACTGTCAGGGTGATGTCGTGGATGAGAGATGGCGGACCCAAACGCTGGACTCACTGGTGGGTAGGTGAAGGTTGATGTTTATTGTCAGCGGAGTGAACAAACAGAACAGAAGTAGGATAGGGCCGGCTGGCTGGCTGGATGACTGACTGAATGAAGGAATGAATGAAGGACTGGCTGACTGAAAGGCTAGCTGACTGAACGCAGGTGGAAACGACAACATAACATTAACATCACGAGAACATCAATGACACGACACTGGACTGGTTGAACTGAGGAACAAATACACAGGCTGAGTGAGGAGTGATTAGAAACTGGTGAGTACGCAGCTGAACATAATGAACTAATGATAAATGGGAAGAGGACTGAACATAATGCACATGGACCAAGGTTAACACAATAAAACAGGAAGTGAAAAAGGCAGAAGATAAACAATGAGGACGAACTGAAAATACTGGGTCAACGACCCAGAAACCCTGACAGTACCCCCCCCTTCAAAGGCCGGCACCCGACGGCCAAAAGAACGAAAAACCAGAACAGGGAAGGCGGAGGGGGCCCAGGACGGAGGGATGGAGTCCGAAACAAAAACAGTTCAGGTGGGCGGCCACGCGGCCGGTGGCTGAGCCCGGACAGTTCAGGTGGGCGGCCACGCGGCCAGTGGCTGAGCCCGGACAGTTCAGGTGGGCGGCCACGCGGCCAGTGGCTGAGCCCGGACAGTTCAGGTGGGCGGCCGCGAGGAAGGTGGCGGTGACGCTGAAGTCGGTCCGGTGGGCGGCCGCGAGGAAGGCGGCGACGCTGAAGTCGGTCCGGTGGGCGGCCGCGAGGAAGGCGGCGGCGGCAGCTGAGGAGGTCCGGTGGGCGGCCGCGAGGAAGACGGCGGCGGCCGCTGAGCTGGTCCGGTGGTCGACCACGCTGGCGATGACGTCCAGCTGGTGGCCTGGAAAGTGGCCAGCGATTCCAAGGTGCAGGCTCGGGCGGCGGCGTGGCAGCCGCAGGACCAGGCGGAGCAGAAGCCGAGGCCAAGGCTGGGCCAGGCGACTGCATGGGAGCCGGCGGTGATGGAGCAACAGCTGCAGAGTCAATAGGCGCGGAGGCCAAGGCTGGAGACAGGCAGGGCCAGGAGGCCCGGAGGCCCCTGGCTGGAGACAGACTGGGCCAGGAGGCGCGGAGGCCCCTGGCTGGAGACAGGCTGGGCCAGGAGGCGCGGAGGCCCCTGGCTGGAGACAGGCTGGGCCAGGAGGCGCGGAGGCCCCTGGCTGGAGACAGGCTGGGCCAGCGGGTGCGGAGGCCCCTGGCTGAGGAGCGGCCGGGCCAGCGGGTGCGGAAACCCCTGGCTGAGGAGCGGCCGGGCCAGCGGGTGCGGAAACCCCTGGCTGAGGAGCGGCCGGGCCAGCGGGTGCGGAAACCCCTGGCTGAGGAGCGGCCGGGCCAGCGGGTGCGGAAACCCCTGGCTGAGGAGCGGGAGAGCTCACAGCTGGCTCTGGACGCTGTGGCTTCGGGTCCGGGAACTGGAATGGATGATGAATCAGTGACTGGACTACAGAAGGCTGGGCGACAGAAGGCTGGGCGACAGACTGAACTGACTGGACTGGCTGGAGGACGGGCGACTGGATGGCAGACTGGGCAGGCTGGAGAGGACAAGACTGGAGGACAGGGGACTGAGCTACAGGGGCCTGAGGAACAGGAGACTGAGCTACAGGGGACTGGAGGACAGGAGGAGACTGAACTACAGGGGACTGGAGGACAGGAGGAGACTGAACTACAGGGGACGGGAGGACAGGAGGAGACTGAACTACAGGGGACTGGAGGACAGGAGCAGGCTGGACTACTGACTGGACTGGAGCAGGCTGGACTAACTGGACTGGAGCAGACTGGAGAGCGGGTGACTGAGCTGCGGGAGACTGGGCTGGAGAAGACTGGACTGGAGGCTGAACAGCAAGCGAATGAACTGACTGGGGTGGAAGCTGAGCAGCAGGCGAGTGAACTGACTGGGGTGGAAGCTGAACAGCAGGAGAGTGAGCTGACTGGGGTGGAAGCTGAACAGCAGGAGAGTGAACTGGCTGGACTGAAGGCTGAACAGCAGGAGAGTGAACTGGCTGGACTGGAGGCTGAACAGCAGGAGAGTGAACTGGCTGGACTGGAGATGCTAAGGGATGAACAGAGGTAGGCAAAGCTGACGACGGAGCTGAGGTTGGTGTGGCTGATGGCTGAGCTATAGACTGAGCTAGTGAAGGAGATAGAGCTACAGCCTGGGCTAGTAAAGCCGGTGCCTGAGCAGGGGACACTTCGGCTAGCTTAACCAGGGATAGAGCTAGTGCGTGAAAGGCTGGATCAGGCGGTGGATGAAGTGGTGGACTGATTGGCAAGCAGGCTAGCTCCTCCGAGCCTCCAGAGCATGAGCGCACTGGCTGGAGAGCCTCGGCTGGGCCTCTGGGATGGTCAGGTTGGATTCTGGTTGCCCTCAGCCTAGGCGCTGGGACAGGCACGGGAGGTGGCTGGACACCAGTCACCCCCACCCGAGGAACAGAAGCGGGTGTGGAGGTATACGGGGTCACAGCTGCTCTCGTCCTGGGAGCTGGCACAGGTGTGGGTGTAGGCTGACTGATAGGAGTGGAAATAATGACTGGGTGAGTGATACTGACAGGTCTATCGGGATTTATTCTGGTCCTCCTGCCACCACTATTTACAGTTTTTGACTGAACAGTCTTTGGGGGAGCAGAGCAGAAAAAATCTTCCCAGTCCACTTCATCCTCTAGGAGGGAAACTCCCCATGAATCAGAAACGAGTCTATTATGATTTTCAGGTGAAGAATCTGATGAAGGGTGTGGAAAACAGTCAATGGAACTCACCACCGGGGGTTGCTGAAAATAGTCCGTTTTATGTCGGCGTGAGCGCCGCTTTCTCCGGGAAGAGGAAGCGGGCGGGGTAAACAGCTGAGCCTCTGGGGCTGTAGCCTCCGTTGAGCCGAGGTGGGAGGCGTAGCCGCTGTGCTGTGGCGAGGCGGGGAGGCTGGAGAGTGAAGCGGCCGGCGGGCGAGCGAGGAGCTGAGTGGCGAGGGGGTGAGCGGCCGGAGCTTGGCCAGTGCCGCCCACTCTCCGTGGCGAATGCTCCGATGCAGTAGAGGCAGCAGGCGGAAGAACGCGGCGTCCTCGAGGCCCGCCCAGAGCCAGGCGAGTCCCTGCGAAGACGTGCTCTTTCTCAGCGAAGAGCCGCTGTTTCCCCCTGAGCTCCTCCGTCCAGCGAAGGAGCGCTGCCTCCTGCCGCTCAAAAAGTTCCGAGTCCGCTGGGTCCGCAACGCGTGGTCGTGTCATTCTGTCAGGGTGATGTCGTGGATGAGAGATGGCGGACCCAAACGCTGGACTCACTGGTGGGTAGGTGAAGGTTGATGTTTATTGTCAGCGGAGTGAACAAACAGAACAGAAGTAGGATAGGGCCGGCTGGCTGGCTGGACGACTGACTGAATGAAGGAATGAATGAAGGACTGGCTGACTGAAAGGCTAGCTGACTGAACGCAGGTGGAAACGACAACATAACATTAACATCACGAGAACATCAATGACACATTCACACACTGGTGGAGGCAAGCTACGGTTGTAGCCACAGCTGCCCTGGGGCAGACTGACAGAAGCGAGGCTGCCATATCGCGCCATCGGCCCCTCTGGCCAGCACCAGTAGGGTAGAGTGTCTTGCCCAAGGACACGACAACCAGGACAGAGAGGCCGGGGATCGAACTGGCGACCTTCCGGTTACAGGTGCCCTTCCCAACCCCCTGAGCCACAGTCACCCAGACTGCAACTTAAGAAAACACCACTAATAAGAAAAACGCTGCAAAAGCACACAAAACACAACAGACATTTTACCATTTACTGTCATTTGCGAACACTGAAGCAGCTGTGTATTTATGTGGAACATTTGTGATAATTAGATTAATTCAAAATTGTTTTCCTGTCCTAAGACAGCTGGGACCCCCCCCCCCGAATTAAAATTCAAGTCCACCATCAAAAGTATCTTGTTAAAATTCAAATTAAAGTTACATTAAAGAGGTTAGCACTGCGCTGACAGCTGAGGGTGTTGTATTGTTGTATAACAACCAGCAACTGTGATGTGCAAAGTTTTGGAAACTTTTATTGAAGAAAATAAACTTTATAAGATTTGGGTGTCTGGGTGGGGGAAGGAGTGCTACCGTTGCTTTCCTCGGCCTTCGAACTTTTCCAGTGCTACTGATTTTAGCAAACTGATTCTAAGTAATGCCTACCACCTTGTAAGAACCCAGAGGGAGATGAAAGGAAAACTCCCATTAATGCACACCTGGACCACTTTGAGTATCCAGTGATGCCTTTTGGATTAACCAATGTGCCCGCTGTGTTTCAAGTTTTTGTCCAGATGCCGTGCATGCCAGAACGCAGGTGAAGTGCATCCTCTCATGGCCTGCTGTTTTCAACAACACGGATGATGCACCTGTCAATTCAGTTCAATTCAGTTTTATTTATATAGCGCCAAATCACAACAACAGTCGCCTCAAGGTGCTTTATATTGTACAATAGATCGCACAATAATACTGTAGCGGGCCAGGGCTGTTCGAGGTTTTGTTATTACAGTTATGTTTGTGTTGTCATGTTGTTATGGTGACGGGTGACGCGCTCTCTCGGTGACTGTGTTTCCGGTGAGAGAGCGCCCTTTTTGTTGTTGTTCTGGGATTGCCGCGCTGAGCAGTGAGGTCGCGGCAGTGTTCTGGCGCAGAGAGAAATAAACGGCTGTGCTCCCAAGAAACCTCTGTCTCCTCCTTGTCTGAGCTCGCCACATTGGTGTCAGAAGTGGGATAGCTCACCCTCGCCGGAATGGAGAGAGACACTCAGAGGCTGGAGCAAGCCGTCGAGGAGAGCATTCGCTGCTTGGGAAGTGGGCGAGTGAAGAGAGAGCAAGCGAGCGGCCATGTAAGTCCCCCGATGGGTCCCGACGGCGCGAGCGCACCGCGGCAGCGGCCCGTTGCGACCGACGCTGGGACAGTGCTTCCGACACACCGGGCCCCCAACAGCGAGCAGTGATGCCTGCAACGCCAGCTAAGGTACCGAAATACAACGGGCTAACCCCACTAGAGCCCTACCTCTCACAAGTACGGTTAGCCACGAGGCATAATGGCTGGAGCGACGAAGAGGCTGCTACATACCTAGCGCTAGCATTGGAAGGAGATGCACTGCAGGTACTCCTTGACCTAGCCCCGTCAGAGCAGCATGAGCTCCAGGCCCTCACCATAGCACTCGAGAGGCGATTTGGGCAGTGGCACTCCACTGATCAGAGCAGGGAGCAGCTGACCAACCGGAGCCGTAGGTCGGGGGAGAGCCTGGGCACCTTTGCAGCAGATGTGTTGCTGTATGCTCGTCGTGGCTACACAGAGTTCCCAGCAGCAGCCCGTGAGGAGCTTAGCCTGCATGCATTGCTGCGAGGACTTTTCCCAGAGCGACTACGCCAACACGTACGCCTGGCCATGCCTCAGACTCTCCGTGAGGCGCTCCTTGAGGCTGAAAGGGCCGAACTCGTGCTCACCTCGCGACCTGACCAGCAGTTGCGCCCCACAAACTACCCTCAAATCAGAGCTGCAGGCTGCGACAGTGAGGGGGAGGTCGCGGGGATATGCCAGCCGCAGCCCTCGGTGCCCTGGAGGCGTCCCCGTCGACCGACCGACCGCTGCTACCGGTGCGATGAGCCTGGCCACGTGGCGCGCGACTGCCTGGCGCCCACCCCGAAGGCCAGAACTATGTGGCCTCCGGGGGATGAGAGGGGGAGCGGTACAGCGAGGGGACCACCGCTCCAGCTTCCTGCCCCCCTCCAAGAACGATGCACGGTGGTGGGCCTAGTCGGGCACCTCAAGGGACTCTACCTGACCTGCTGTGTTGAGGACCAGCCCTGCCAAGCCCTGGTGGACATGGGGTCCACCATTTCCCTAATACGACCTGGTGTGTTTCCTGGAACCTCCGGGCTGCTTGTGATGGGTTGGTCGCCCACCGACACCCAGCTGATGACAGTGACGGGGGAGAGAACTGACATGTGGGGGAAGAAACCGTTGCGGATCCGAGTGAAGGATCTGGAGCTGGTGCACAACTTCTGGCTTGCTGACATGCATCATCGGCCTTGATCTGCTGACCCGCTGGGGGGCCTGCGTTGACACCGCGAAGCTGGCTATCACTCTTGGTACAGACACTCTGGCCCTCCAGTGCGGTCAAAAGCAGGGAACCAGAGACTGCAGGCAGACACCGCTGGTTCAGCACACCATTGACACCGGCTCTGCTCAACCCATCTGTCTGCGCCCACGCCAGCTGCCCCTCGCGAAACGGCAGGGAGAGCGGGCCCAGGAGGCACGGGGCGTGGCTACTGCTTGGGCCACAGTCGGCGGAGGGGGGAGGCTCTCGTTGACCATGCAGCAGCTGAAGCAGGAGCAGGAGGCTGATGCGACGTTGGTTCAGGTGGGGGCCTGGCTGGAGGCAGCACGACGCCCAGGCTGGACAGGGGTGTCAGGACAGGGGCCCGAAGTGAAGGCCTACTACTCCCAGTACAACAATCTGGAGACCCGCGACGGCCTCCTGTACCGGAGATGGCGGGCCCCCGAACAGGGCAAAGATCTCCCACAGCTGTTGGTGCCTCGGTCGCTGCGATCGCAGGTGCTCGAGCTTGTCCATGGCTCGGTGGGGTCCAGCCACTATGGGAATGCTAAAACTCTCCGCCGTCTCAGGGGACAGTTCTACTGGCCTGGTTGTCGACGGGATGTGGAACTTCATGTGTACTGCTGTGACACCTGTACGGCACGGAAGGGCCCCACTCAACGCCCCACTGGCCCCCTGCAGCAGCATCGGGTGGGGGCCCCGATGGAGAGAGTGGGAGGAGATGTCCTAGGGCCTTTCCCCGTCCCCGAGGCAGGGAAGTGGCGCATGTCGGTGGCCAGGGACTGCTACAGGAGGCTGAGGGAGCGGCCGCGAGTGGTTCATGACTACACCCGCCAGGCCCAGGTCAGCGCCGGAGTACGACAGAAAGGAGCCTGGCGACAAGGTTTGGGTGTACTGCCCGGTTCGCAAGAGAGGGGTGTCCCCCAGGCTGTGCGGTCACTGGCAAGGGCCGGCGGAAGTCGTGGGGCGGCTAACAGAAGTGGTGTACCGGATCCGCATGCCGGGCCCAGGGCGCGTGGCGGTGTTGCACAAGGACAGTCTCTCACCGTACCGCCCGCTCCAGCAGCCGCCGGGGCAGGGGATGCTGGTGGCACACCAGGTTCTCATCCGAGTGACTCTTCCCCTGCTGGTCGAGATCGGCCTGCGCGCCGAAGGAAGACGCATGGACATTTGCAGGACTTTGATCAGTGGGTTTTGGTCAGTGGTTGTTGATCAATGGTCATGGGAATTTGCATAATTATGATTAAGGAACTGACCTCACAGCCCATTGTTCCTTCAGTGGGCTGGATTCAGTCATTATGCAAATGTACTGTTTATAAGGTTTGGGGAAACCTGCAGTCAGCTGAGACTGAGGAAGTCACTTGGATGAGTGACGAAACGTTTCTCCCACAAAACGCTACATCCAGATGAACAGATTCAACTTTTGGAGAACATTTACATATGTCATTTGAATGTAGATGGGCACAAAAAAACAAAACAAACAAACAAACAAACAAACAAACAAACAAAAAAACAAAACAAAAAACAAAAAAACAAAAAAACAAACAAAAACAAACAAACAAAAAAAACATAGTCAGTGGTCAGCTTAGTTGTAAAGATAGGTCCCATTCTACTTTTAAATACTCTAGGAACAACAAGTAGGCCTGCAGTGTGAGAGCGAAGTGCTCTAATAGGGTGATATGGTACTACAAGGTCATTAAGATAAGATGGGGCCTGATTATTTAAGACCTTGTATGTGAGGAGCAGGATTTTGAATTCAATTCAGGATTTAACAGGAAGCCAATGAAGGGAAGCCAAAACAGGAGAAATCTGCTCTCTCTTTCTAGTCCCTGTCAGGACTCTTGCTGCAGCATTTTGGATCAGCTGAAGGCTTTTCAGGGAGTTTTTAGGACTTCCTGATAATAAAGAATTACAGTAGTCCAGCCTGGAAGTAATAAATGCATGAACTAGTTTTTCAGCATCACTCTGAGACAGGATATTTCTAATTTTAGAGATGTTGCACAAATGGAAGAAAGCAGTCTTACATATTTGTTTAATATGTGCATTGAAGGACATGTCCTGGTCAAAAATGACTCCAAGGTTCCTCACAGCATTACTGGAGGCCAAGGTAATGCCATCCAGAGTAAGAATCTGCTTAGATACCATATTTCTAAGATTTTCAGGGCCGAGTACAATAACCTCAGTTTGATCTGAATTAAGAAGCAGAAAGTTAGCGGCCATCCAGGTCTTTATGTCTTTAAGACATTCCTGCAGTTTAACTAATTGGTGTGTGTTACCTGGCTTCATGGATAGATAGAGCTGCGTGTCATCTGCATAGCAGTGAAAATTTATGCTATGTCTTCTAATGATGCTGCCTGTCTTGTTAACGGTCCTGGTCAGAGGCAGATCAGACGTTAAAGGTACTTCATCCATATTGATTATGTTGTCTGGTCCGATGGAGTTTTCTTGTACCTTTGTTTCAACGAATTTGTGGAAGTTTTCAACTTTTTCCTGATAGTCAGGGGGGAGTTGCTGACAGAGAGTGGTCCGTGCCCTGATGGACAGGTTTTTACGTCTCATAAATCTGAAACACCATGACGGCCCAGCTTTGAAATCTTCAATATTCATTTCGCGGGCGATTGTTTTGGCTTTCAGTCGGATCTGTACAGTGGATACACCTCGGCCACCTGCTCTCTGTGTGTTCACAGAATAGTCGCACCTTTGTATAAGCCTCATGGCTCAAAACCTAGGAAAAAAGTAGCGGCTTATAGTCCAGAAAATACGGTAAGTACAATAACACAGTTACAAAGATACTTGAGAAACAGGTAATTTTTTAATTTTATATATAACCCCTTTGTAATACCTGTTAACCAAAGTCTATTTAGCAACATACGTAACGATACTGCACATAAAAAACACACGGAAACATTGGAAATCAGTTTTTGGCAGGCAATCACTTTTTGGTACAACATCGGCTCGTATATTTGAAGTTTACACAGCTACATTCTTGCCTGAAAATATGTTAAAAGTTTATTTTGCAACCCAGAAAGAGTAATAAGAGTAATATTAAAACTAAGTAGCTGCAGTAGTAGTAGCCATTGTTGGAAACTGGAATTGGCTGGGCCAGTCTGGTGTATGGTTTTTCAATTTTGTTGTCCGGGTGGAAAATCGGGAGAAATTCGGGAGAATGGTGGCTCCGGGAGATTTTCGGGAGGGGCACTGAAATTCTGGATTCTCCTGGAAAAATCAGGAGGGTTGGCATGTATGGCCTAGCATAGCCTGTAACGTTATTATGACGGACACATTTTATGAGTAAACATGACTTTAAGTGACTTACAGGTTTCTTTGAAAAACACTTTCTTATATCCAGGTTCTTCCTTTTTGCTGCCATCCTCCTCTCCTCCTTGCGGGTCCTCGCAGCGCAGGCTTGCCGCTGCTAAAACTAAACAGAGCTCCCTGAAACGCACAGCCAATCACATTGGCCATATTTGTCACATGAGGTAGGACTCCAGTAGAGAACTAATTTAACTCTTTCTGCGCCGCAGGTGAATGACAGATGGTTTTTTTTTCTTTCTATCAGGTTTGTTTTTCTTTACTTGAAGAGTTCAAATTATTGGTGGGGACAATTCAATAATGGCTGGATATTGGTGGGGACATGTCCCTTCCGTCCATGCCAAATCTACGCCCTTCGTTTGCGCACATATAAAAGGCACTGTTTTTGTCCGCTAGAGTGGGATTTTCATGGCACATTCTGCACCACATCTCTGTGCGTTCACCATTTGTTTGAAGCCAGCTCACCTCCTGCAACCACTTTTCTGAGAGTACGCGCTTCTTTTGCGGTTCGGACTCCTTCTGACATTTCTTTGGAGGTGGAGGAACACCAAAGTAATTGCTTAAAGGAGCTTCTACGACATCTTTAAGAGTTCTAAACAAATGTCTGTCCTCCTCCAGAAAATCTTATGTACACAAACGCGCGTTGCAACTTCTTACCTGGTGCGCGTCTTTTATTTTGACAGCGAATGTGCCCCTGCGGACCACTTATGTGCACCCCTGGTTATATTATTGAACAGGTCAATCTCAGAGCAGACCCAACCAAGGTCAAAGCGGAAGAGTGGCCAGAACCTACTGATCGCTGTCAGCTCTAGGGATTCCTTGGTTTTGCAATCTTCTACTGCCGGTTCATTCAGGACAAAATTGCCTCACCATTAACCTGACTAACCTCTCCTAAGATCCCTTTTCAGTCGGACCAGTCTGCCCAGAATGCATTCACTCACCAGCAGAAAGAGTGTAAGCTACATCCCTGTGCTTTGTTTCTCTCTCCGTCTCAGAACGAAATCATTATGTATTATGATGAATTACTGGCCATCAAGCTCGCTTTGGAGGAGTGGAGGCAGGGGCGGATCTAGAAGGGTGGCATGGGGTGGCAAGTGCCACCCTAAAATGATCCCTTGCCACCCCAAGTGCCACCCCAGTTTTGCATATGACAGTGTTGTTTATTAAAATAAGATAGCATTAACAGTTTGAGCGTAGTTACAGTCAACAGTGAATATAAATGCTAAAACTGAATATATTGCATAGTGTCCCCCCCCTCCACCATTAACAAATGGTTCAGCCCATAGCAGGACCGCTTTTTTTCTTGTTTTCAGTAGCAAGCGATGCTTATGATTGTGCCAGAGCACATTTTGAACAACACCATGGGAATTTCGGATTTTGCACAGGTGGTTGGATGTTACACTCTGGAAATGGAAGGAAGGTGAGTGTTATTAACCCTCTGTGGTCCACAGACACGCTGCACCTCCAAATCATATGACTGATGTAAGCTGACATAGCAACAAGCTGCAGCCACGCTGAGTCTATTTCAGCCCACATTAAAAGTTCGGACTTCAAAGTTTTTAAATTTTAATTACAGGCCAGTAAATCCATAGTTATGATAATATATATAAGCCATGCTTTTTCTAAATACTGTCATCACGTTTTTGTGTGTGTGTGTTTTTAGCGTTTTCTAAGGACAGCGAAAAAACAGTAAAGAAAGGAAAACAAGCCACCTCTTTCCTATCGGTGGAAAAATGTACCATGTCAACCAATTTAAAAAAAAAGTCAACACGTGGGATTTGGTTATTTGGTTGTTTAGGAAGAGGGGAGAGTTTTGGGAGTGACGGAAACGGCAGCGAGACAGAGTGAGCGAGTGAGAGAGAGACAGAGTGAGAGAGAGTTTTTAGATGTGGGAGATTTGTGACGTTTAGTGTGGAGTGTATACTTAGTGTGTTGTGTTGTCTTGTGTAGTTGTTCTGTTGTGTAGTCTGTGTTTTGTTTTGTGTGTCAGTGAGGGCACTAATGAATGTCACTAAGGCACATTGCAGTGTAAACACTGTCACTAAGTAGAAAACCAGCAGAGTGATACACCTCCTGTTGTCAGGCCTGCAGGTTTCTCCCTGTGCTGTTCTCTTCTGTCTTTTGGTGGACAACCTTTTTTTTACTGGCACACATCATTTGTGGGGCATCTTATTGCGACACCTGATTGTTCTCTCATTTTAGTTTTAGTAGTATTTTTAAATGGTTGTACAAAATGGAAAAAAAAACGGCAGGTGTATTGGCTGCATTTTTAGATAAATAGTTGTATATGTTTACAAAATGTACAATTTATATTTGCATTTCAAGTTGTAAAAATTTCCTCAACATGTCTGTGTTATTTTTAACAGTAAAAAAATACTACTAGGATTTTAAGTTCTTTGTGTGATTTCAGATCAGTAATACTAATGCAGTATGTCAGTGAAAAAAACAACTAAATTCAGTTGAGCTGAAAAGAATGATACCAAACAAGGCAAGGAGGAAAAAATAAAATGAAACAATCTGAGGGTGAAATACAAACGTAAACTCAAAAGGAGTCAAAAATGGCCGCTTGTATTTCAGACCTCAGTGGGTTAATCCAACAAATCATGAAAAATTAGGTTTAAATTTATGTTCATGACAGTGCAGATTTCTGACATTTTGTGTAATTTAAGCTGTAACAATGTGATTGTTTTCTAACAAAAGACAGTGTGAAACTTAAGTTAGACTTGTGTTTGTAAATGAACCGCCCCATGTTGTGTAGCTTTCTGGATTTTATACTTATTGGGCTACATATTTATTTATTATACAGGCTATACAGTACATAACATCAAAACTCACATGTTTTATGTAACTAAAGTGTGTAATTATGTGGGCTACAGACAATAATTAAGTTATAGACTATATTTATATGAAAAACGTGCATACTTACTGCATTTGAATCATTTTAACCATACGTAACCACCTGCATATGTGTTTGGGGAAAAAAAAAGGCTTTGATTTTGCCACCCCATTTAATTTCTTTGCCACCCTCATGCCACCCTAAGAAAATTTCTCTAGATCCGCCCCTGAGTGGAGGTACTGGCCGGAGGGCACGGCTAAACCATTCATTGTATGGACGGACCACAAAAATCTGGTATATCTGCAGGTGGCTAAGCTCACAGGCCAGCTGGGCACTATTTTTCACTCGCTTTAACTGGCTGTACTTTGGCTGTAGCTCAGGAGGTATGGCAGGTTATCTACTAATTAGACCCTTCCAGTCTCACATTAATTACACAACCCGGTCTGCTTACTTCCATTTATGTAATACTAACCGACTCCGTCCCTTCCTTACCCCTCATGCTGCTGCCATCCTTGTCCATAGTCTTATTACATCCCGTATTGATTACTGTAATTCCCTCCTATTTGGTCTCCCTAAAAGGTCCCTTCATAAACTCCAACTTCTTCAAAATTCTGCAGCTCGGGTCATAACCCGTACTCCGTTAAGTGCTCATATTACCCCATTTCTTCAGCAGCTTCACTGGTTGCCCATAGAAGCCAGGATAAATTTTAAAATCTTACTTCTTACATACAAGTGTATCCATAAATCTGCTCCTTCATATTTGTGTGACCTGCTCCATATCACCACTGTTTCCCGCCCTCTCAGATCATCATCTGCTATTCATCTTACTGTTCCGTCCTCACACCTTATTACTATGGGAAACAGAGCTTTCAGTCGCTCTGCTCCCCGGCTCTGGAACTCTCTTCCCCCTGTCAAGAAATATTGACTCCCTCTCCGTATTTAAGACACAGCTCAAAACACATCTGTTTAAACTGGCTTATTCGCTTTAATGCTGATTTTATCTGTTGTCACGCTCTGTTTTGTAATTTTAACTTATTTTATGTATTTTATGACTACTGTTCCTTTTATTAATTGTGTTTCTTGTAAGGTGACCTTGGGTTTCTGAAAGGCACCCTCAAATAAAATGTATTATTATTATTATTATTATTATTCCCTTAACTCTACCCAAATTTACTTTCTTACAGACAGGTCGGGTTCCCAGCAAACAGAACAAAACGTCAAGTCAAAAATAACTAAATCTTGAAATCTACCAGTTGAAACACTTGTGACACGATCAAAAAGGTCCTCAAAACAGCCAAATGGGAATACATAAATGGTAAATAATATTTACTAACAAATGTCTAGTATGTATAGTTTAGAATCTGATGATGAACATTTTGGCAGGGAACTTTGTACATGTGACATTTCTATATAACCTTAACAACTTTGCTTTTGGCCTTTTTACAGATTAAAAACCCTGGGTCCCCATTACTGTATGTGTATGTGTCTTGTATTCATAAAGCTTAGCTATGTGCCAATGTTTTATAAGGGACATGGAAGTTAACCTTAAATATATATTGTTCCAGATGAATATACAAATACATCATTCATTAAAGCCTTAGAACAATAAAAGTAAAAAAAAAAAGTATGGATTTGCATGCACTAAGTCAACATAGCTTTCCTTTTACAAAGCAACACTGCACTGAAAACTACAGTAGGTCCTTCCAGGGAGTTGGGCTCAGTCCTGAGTTTTGGGAATGTTTCCTTTTTTTTTTCTTGTCGTTTTTTTTTCTTTCCCCCCCTCTTTTTTATGTTGCTCACCCTTGTCCTTGGTTTCTTTCTTTTTTATTTTCTTTCACTGCTTCGATCACCTGCTTCCACACTCATCCACAAACAACATCCTTTATTTCGACATACGCACAGCACGATCACGCACAGTCATGCGCTCAACGGCAGCACATTTACATCAATCACACAGCGCACACAGACGTATAGGATACACACACTTAAGTCAAGCGTACTCATATTAGTAAATGTGCACACACATAGTCAGACTCAGGGAGCATCTCGCCACACTTTTTTTTTTCTCCTTCTCTCTATTTACGAACAAGTGATGTATTCTCTCCACCTGTCTAAGCGACACACACAGCGTACACCCCTAGTTATACACAGACTGTTAGGATGCCTGGGTCGTTGACCCAGGGTTTTGAGTTTATTATATTATTTATCATTTCTAGTCTTTGGTTTCTTTGTTAGAGTTATGTCTTATGGTTTATGTCTCTGTGTTCTCTAATTCCTCTGTCTCCCCTGTCAGCTGTATCCCCTTGTCAAGTTCGCGTCTCTGTGTTATGTTTCCTGTTTTACTTTGAAAGTCTGTGTCTCATGTAAAAGCGTCTGGTTTTGCTTCCTTTGTCTCGTTAGGCCTGATTTGCCCCAGCTGTGTTTCCCTCCTGTTACCCATTCCCTGATTGCTTCCTCTGTGTATTTAAGCCCTGTGTTTCTCTGTGTCCGTGTTGGGATCTACCCTTATCTAGCTGTGTGTTCTCTTGGCGTAAGTTCACCTTGGAGTCTCAGTTTTGTTACTTTTTTGAGTTTAGCAATAAATCTGAGTTTGAGTTACTTTCTGTCTCCAGAATCTGTGCTTTGGGTCCTTTTCCTGTCTGGACACAGCCATTTCATAACGCAGTCATCTATGGGCGCACTAAGGTTTGTTACATGGAATGTAAATGGAGCTGGCTCCAGAGAAAAGAGGTTAAGAATATTTAACCAACTCAAAAAACTACAGGCAGATGTTGTCCTTTTACAAGAGACCCACAGACCTCTTAGAGGTTTAAAAGAACTTAAAACACCTGAGTTTCCTAATGTGTTCTCAGCTTGTTATAATTCTAGACAAAGGGGAGTAGCAATTTTAATCCATAAAAATATTAATTTCACAGTACTCGATACAGTTATAGATCCAGAGGGCAGATTCTTAATCATTAAACTATCTATACTTGATAAAAAGCTATGTATTGTAAGTGTATATGGTCCAAATGTTGATGATCCCTCATTCTTTCACGGTTTTTTCAGTGCACTCTCTGAACACTTAGATGGCACACTTGTTCTTGGAGGCGACCTCAACCTTGGACTAAATGAAGAAATGGATAGGCTCAATACAGCAGGAACTCAGCGTAATTGGCAGTCCACAAATATAATCAAACAGTATATGAGTGACTTTGGTCTTTGCGATGCATGGCGCTCCCTTCACCCCACCAGTAAGGAATATACTTTTTTCTCACATGTTCATCAAACCTGGATTATTTTTTGGTCAGCAGCTCACTGCTGAGGGACATCTCAGACACTGAGATTCACCCTATAGCTGTCAGCGATCATGCTCCTGTGTCTCTAACACTAATACATAAGAAGAACATTACGCCAAGTAAAAACTGGAGATTTAACACATCACTGCTTAAAGATGAAGACTTTATTAAATATTTTAAAAAAGAGTGGACTTCATATTTAGACTTTAATGACACTCCCGAAACATCAGCATCTGTCCTCTGGGAAGCAGGGAAAGCTGTGATGAGAGGTAAAATAATTTATTTCTCATCACATAAGAAGAAAGAAGAAAACAAAAATATTCAGGAATTAGAAAAAAACATCAAATCCCTAGAAGAAGCCTACGCGTCCCACCAAGATCAGGAAACACTGAACAAAATACGCAAAACAAAACTAGAATTAAATGAGATAATTGATAAAAAAACAAAATTCTTAGTACAAAGACTACACTTACAAAATTATGAACATGGTAATAAATCCGGTCAATTTCTAGCAAACCAGCTAAAAATAAATAAAGAAAAAACAACTATATGTGCTGTTCAAGATTAATCTGGGAACACAGTATATGACCCGAAACAAATAAACAACATTTTCAGGGATTTCTATAAATCGTTGTATTCACCACAAATAAACCCATCTAAAAAGGAAATTAATCAGTTTTTGGACAACATAACTCTTCCAAAATTATTAGACACTCAAGCAATGGCACTGGATTCACCACTGACATTAGGTGAACTCCAGGAAGCCCTGATAAGTATGCCCAATAATAAGGCTTCAGGTCCAGACGGCTTTCCTGCAGAATTCTACAAAGAATTCTGGACGATTCTAGCACCAGTTTTTTACAGAACGTTGTTGGAAACCAAAGAAAAGGGCAGACTTCCATCAAATATGAATTCTGCAAACATTAATCTCCTGCTAAAACCAGGCAAAGACCCTGTATATCCCTCAAGCTATCGTCCAATATCCCTTATAAATGTAGACCTTAAAATAATCTGCAAAGCCCTCTCAAAAAGATAAGAGAAAATAACCTCCCTCTTAATTCACCCTGACCAAACTGGTTTCATAAAAGGTAGGCACTCATCAACAAATACACGTAGATTACTTAATTTGATAGACTACTCATACAGTAAAAACATCGAAACTACAATATTTTCTTTAGATGCAGAAAAAGCATTTGACAGAGTTAACTGGAAATTTCTATTTGCAACTTTACACAAATTTGGTTTTGGAACCTCTTTCATAAACTGGCTAAGAATATTATACAATTCCCCAACAGCTTGTGTCAGAACAAATGACCAAACATCCTCCAGCTTCTCTCTCCTGAGGGGCACCAGGCAGGGATGCCCACTCTCCCCTTTACTGTTTGCAATTTTTATTGAACCACTAGCAGCAGCAGTTAGACAGAATTCAGTAATTAAGGGCATAAAATGCAAGAACGTGGAACATAAAATCAGCCTTTATGCAGATGATGTGTTACTTTTTCTCCAAAACTCACAAACCAATCTCTCTGGGGTAATTGAATTGATAAACTCTTTTGCAAGAATATCAGATTACTCAATTAACTGGTCAAAATCTACAGTCCTTCCGATTAATTGCTCCTTCCATAATTCTTCTTCTACACCACTGCAATCAGGAAATATAAAATATTTAGGTATTAATGTTTGTCCCAAGCTTGCAGATCTAACTAAATTAAACCATATCCCACTTTTAAAGAAAGTAGAAGGCGATCTGGCTAGATGGAAATGTCTACCCATATCACTCATGGGAAGGGTTGCCGCTATAAAAATGATGGTCTTACCAAAGATAAATTATTTATTCTCAATGATCCCAACTAAACCGCCAAAAGATTGGTTCAGATCTCAAGATTCATATATGTCCAAATTCCTTTGGAAAGATAAACCACCACGTATAAGCTTAAAAACACTACAAAAGACCAAGGATAAAGGAGGATTAGAACTACCTAACTTTCAGCACTACTTCTTAGCCAAAAGGCTTCAGTTTATCTCAGGATGGCTAAAACATACCCTCTTAGATGAACCTTGGCTAGATGTAGAACAAGCACTTTGCAATAATCTAGAGATTTCAGACCTACCATTTATCAGCTCAAACATCCAACGACATGAATGCTTCAAAAGCGTCAACATCAGCTCTTCTCTGACAGCATGGTGGGAATTTCTAAAATTGACGGAGTCTTCATTAATCCCATGCAAACGTACACCTATCTGGAACAACCCTGACATATTACAATTCAATTCAATTCAATTCAATTTTATTTATACAGCGCCAAATCACAACAACAGTTGCCTCAAGGCGCTTTATATTGCACAGTAGATCGTACAATAGTAGATACAGAGAAAAACCCAACAATCATATGACCCCCTATGAGCAAGCACTTTGGCGACAGTGGGAAGGAAAAACTCCCTTTAACAGGAAGAAACCTCCGGCAGAACCAGGCTCAGGGAGGGGGGCCATCTGCTGCGACCGGTTGGGGTGAGAGAAGGAAGACAGGATAAAGACATGCTGTGGAAGAGAGACAGAGATTAATAACAGATATGAATCGATGCAGAGAGGTCTATTAACACATAGTGAGTGAGAAAGGTGACTGGAAAGGAAAAACTCAATGCATCATGGGAATCCCCGGCAGCCTCGTCTATTGCAGCATAACTAAGGGAGGATTCAGGGTCACCTGGTCCAGCCCTAACTATATGCTTTAGCAAAAGGAAAGTTTGAAGCCTAATCTTGAAAGTAGAGATAGTGTCTGTCTCCCGAATCCAAACTGGAAGCTGGTTCCACAGAAGAGGGGCCTGAAAACTGAAGGCTCTGCCTCCCATTCTACTTTTAAATACTATAGGAACAACAAGTAGGCCTGCAGTGTGAGAGCGAAGTGCTCTAATGGGGTGATATGGTACTACAAGGTCATTAAGATAAGATGGGGCCTGATTATTTAAGACCTTGTATGTGAGGAGCAGGATTTTGAATTCAATTGTGGATTTAACAGGAAGCCAATGAAGGGAAGCCAAAACAGGAGAAATCTGCTCTCTCTTTCTAGTCCCTGTCAGGACTCTTGCTGCAGCATTTTGGATCAGCTGAAGACTTTTCAGGGAGTTTTTAGGACATCCTGTCCTAAACAATAATATGATCAACTTTCCAGATTGGAGTGGTAAAGGAATCAAATACTTAGAACATGTATTAGAAGGAACAGAATTTATTCCATTTGACAGACTAGTTACACAATATGGGATCAACAAGAAAAGATTTTTAGAACATCAACAAATTAAATCCATAGTAAAAAAGAAATTTAAACCGGGTCAAGTTGAACTACAAACACCACCAAGTGTGGTTTAATTTCTTACTCTTAAAACCCCCAAATTACTTTCCAAAATATACAGAATGCTTTCTAAAATAGATGAATCAATATCACTTCCTATTGCAAAATGGGAAGCGGATTTATCAGTTAACTTAGACCAAAACTTCTGGTCTCAGATTTGCTTAAAAACCTTTCATTTAATTAGAAATCCCAGTCTTCAATTAATTCAATACAAAATACTACATAGAGTACACTATACAGGTCATCGGATGTTCAAGATGGGCTTTACGTCTACCAACAACTGCTCACACTGCCAAACCAATTCGCTCTTTGGTTCTGTCCACCAGTTCAGAAGTTTTGGCGCGAGATATGTGAAGACTTATCGAAGTGTCTGAAATGTAACATTCCAGCCTCCCCTTTAGTGTGTTTGTTGGGCAGCTTAGATTATGTCACTACAGAAAAGAATATAGCCCATATGGTTTTCACTGCCCTATGCATAGCCAAGAAAACAGTCCTCATGAACTGGAAAAATAAAAATAATCTTAATTCTAACCAATATAGAAATTATGTATTAGATTACATTAGTCTTGATACAGCCTCTGCCACCACATCAGATCAATTGCTCTGGGCTCCTTTGATCAGCTCCATCACCTAAGTGGGGGTGGGGGGTCACAGTTTGGTCCCACCTTCGCAGTTGTGATTGGTGTGGGGGTAGGGACAGGTTTGCGGCGTCGGGGGATTCCCCAGGAGCACCTTCCTTGGAGGGCTCAACCCGGGGTTGCGGTCATGGCCTATTAAGGGATCTGGTGGCTCTTAGGTGATGGTTTCCTTGTGGCTGTGTGCACGGGGGGGTAACTGGTGGGGAGGCTGTTACGTCTTGCAGGAGATCTCCTCTCTCCAGGAACTCACTCTGCAGGTGGGGGAGATATACAGGGAGTGCAGAATTATTAGGCAAATGAGTATTTTGTCCACATCATCCTCTTCATGCATGTTGTCTTACTCCAAGCTGTATAGGCTCGAAAGCCTACTACCAATTAAGCATATTAGGTGATGTGCATCTCTGTAATGAGAAGGGGTGTGGTCTAATGACATCAACACCCTATATCAGGTGTGCATAATTATTAAGCAACTTCCTTTCCTTTGGCAAAATGGGTCAAAAGAAGGACTTGACAGGCTCAGAAAAGTCAAAAATAGTGAGACATCTTGCAGAGGGATGCAGCAGTCTTAAAATTGCAAAGCTTCTGAAGCGTGGTCATCGAACAATCAAGCGTTTCATTCAAAATAGTCAACAGGGTCGCAAGAAGCGTGTGGAAAAACCAAGGCGCAAAATAACTGCCCATGAACTGAGAAAAGTCAAGCGTGCAGCTGCCAAGATGCCGCTTGCCACCAGTTTGGCCATATTTCAGAGCTGCAGCATCACTGGAGTGCCCAAAAGCACAAGGTGTGCAATACTCAGAGACATGGCCAAGGTAAGAAAGGCTGAAAGACGACCACCACTGAACAAGACACACAAGCTGAAACGTCAAGACTGGGCCAAGAAATATCTCAAGACTGATTTTTCTAAGGTTTTATGGACTGATGAAATGAGAGTGAGTCTTGATGGGCCAGATGGATGGGCCCGTGGCTGGATTGGTAAAGGGCAGAGAGCTCCAGTCCCACTCAGACGCCAGCAAGGTGGAGGTGGAGTACTGGTTTGGGCTGGTATCATCAAAGATGAGCTTGTGGGGCCTTTTCGGGTTGAGGATGGAGTCAAGCTCAACTCCCAGTCCTACTGCCAGTTTCTGGAAGACACCTTCTTCAAGCAGTGGTACAGGAAGAAGTCTGCATCCTTCAAGAAAAACATGATTTTCATGCAGGACAATGCTCCATCACACGCGTCCAAGTACTCCACAGCGTGGCTGGCAAGAAAGGGTATAAAAGAAGAAAAACTAATGACATGGCCTCCTTGTTCACCTGATCTGAACCCCATTGAGAACCTGTGGTCCATCATCAAATGTGAGATTTACAAGGAGGGAAAACAGTACACCTCTCTGAACAGTGTCTGGGAGGCTGTGGTTGCTGCTGCACGCAATGTTGATGGTGAACAGATCAAAACACTGACAGAATCCATGGATGGCAGGCTTTTGAGTGTCCTTGCAAAGAAAGGTGGCTATATTGGTCGCTGATTTGTTTTTGTTTTGTTTTTGAATGTCAGAAATGTATATTTGTGAATGTGGAGATGTTATATTGGTTTCACTGGTAAAATAAATAATTGAAATGGGTATATATTTGTTTTTGTTAAGTTGCCTAATAATTATGCACAGTAATAGTCACCTGCACACACAGATATCCCCTAAAATAGCTAAAACTAAAACAAACTAAAAACTACTTCCAAAAACATTCAGCTTTGATATTAATGAGTTTTTGGGTTCATTGAGAACATGGTTGTTGTTCAATAATAAGATTATTCCTCAAAAATACAACTTGCCTAATAATTCTGCACTCCCTGTAGGAGAGGTGGAGGAAGAACTCAGCCTGGGTGTCTGTTCTCTTGTGTAGTCTGGAAGATGAGTGGAAGACGGGGTGGGTGCAGTTTTCTCTGTGGTGGGGTTGGGTGGGCTGTCCCGGGCTCTGTGGGGCCGGGCGGCGCTGCTGAACTGGTCCCCGGTCCGGATGGGCCTGGGCCCCCTTGCCCTGGTGGGTTGCAGAGTATGGGGGTGCCTACTGGGGTCAGCGGGGGAGCTGTCCCCAGAGAGGGGTCACTTGCCCCTCCCTTTCTTCCCTCCCCATCTCCAGCTGCCTCCCTCTTCCCGCTCCACCACAATCACCCACACATGCAGGGCCTTGGGGTAAAGGTGTGTCACCAGGGTGCAGGGGAGGCACCCCCCCCTCTGTCCCCTTCTGGCTGCCTGTGCCTCAATTTTATCCCACAACTTAGACATTCACATTACTCACACTCTCATAACACATACATATAGGATCTTGGGGGTGGGCACGCTACACGGCATCCAGAAGACCATCAGGGTGTACAACCTCACCCCTGGCGTCGTTGCCCACCTCTCAATTTTAAATACATGTAGACATTGAGGGCTATCAGGAGGGGCTATGCGCTTACCTGCTGCTCTGGCAGGTAGCTCCATGCCCTCCTGGGTTTTAAATGCACCTTAGAACACACATGCATCAACACTACATATGAGCGGGTGGAGGGAGGTTTGGAGTCTTCACATTCCCCCGTTCTCTTTTGCCTGTTGGGGCGGGGGGCTGGGAGGAGGAGTTGGCCGTCCGATTGGGATCTGGAATGTGGGGCCTCCCTGCTGCTGCCGAGTCGGGGCAGCCCACCCAGGGGCAAGGGTACCTAGACCTGGGGTATAGAGTACGCTTGGGGAGTGTGATTGTGTGTACAGCGTCTCTCTATGTCTGTCTCCACGTTGGGTGAGTGCTGAGTAATTGCATATGAGAGCATGAGGGTGGGAATGGATGTTTGTATCTGTGTGTGCCTGTATCTCTGTGTCTATATGTCAGGTTGGGTATCAGACGCCACCTCTCTGGGGACATCTCAGGCCCTCCAAGGTATGGAGGCCTATCTCCCCCCACCACTTCCCACTGCCAGTGGCAGACACCCTCAGACATCGGTGCACTGGTGGTTCTTTGTGTCCGGGGGTGGGCGCCCAGGTACACACCGGCTCACTCCTTGGCGGCTGCTTATCGGGGCCTGGAGCTTGGGGCTCGCTCAGGCCACTTCGGGGGTGGGGTGCCCTCGGCCTCTCGGCCTGGGGCTCGGTCACTCTGGCACAGCTGGCTGCCGGCGGAGCTCACGGGCACGTCACTGCAAGCCCCCCTGGCTTCTGCTCCGCGGCTGCTGAGTGACCCCTCATCTGGGACTCTCCTCAGGTCTTTCTGGGATAGTGGCGCGGCTGCCCCTCTGTTGGTCTTTCTTGGTCTCTTGTGTTCTGGGGGCCTCTGGATGTCTGGAGTTTTGATCTCCTCCATACCTGCTTCATGCCCTGGAGGACGGGGCTGTGGCCCCCCACACCCTCTAGCCGATCATTACATGAAGGAACCTTTTAAATACAAGCACCTTTTAAATACAGGTGTACACACGGGTGCTCACACACACAAACTACACCCTTTTTGGCTCCTACCTCAAAGCACACTGTGCGCTGTCGATCTCACGTGCTGCACAATAATGTTTAATATTTAGTATTTACTGTTATATTCACATAGATCATTGTGATGATGTTGTTTATTGTATTGCTCTCTTCTTTTGCTTGTTTTCTCTTTTTTCTTTCTCAACAGGTGATCCAGGTGATTGATATATGTATTTTTTGTCTGTTTGATTTGTTGGTTTTTGTTTTTTGCCCTTTATCAACGTTCCTCTTCCCCGCTGTTTTTCTTTCCCTACCTCTCTTTCTTTCTCCCTTTTCTTTCCCCCAGTCATGTCTGTCCCGTGTGTAGCAATTGAAAATAAAATAAAATAAACAATAAAAACAAACGTCAATCAAATAGACCGATACGGCAAGGCCGGGATGGTCCATTTGGAACCCATGTTTCTCCCTGTAGTACTGACCCTTTTATGTGAAATAGGTGGAATTCAGATACAGTTCCAAAAGTAAACACAGTTGATGCAGAGAGTGGTCCTGTTGCTGAGGTTGGGGTCATCCTGTCATCTCTTATGAACTACCTCAGTGACTGGAACACAAGTGAAGAGAGATGTAACATCGTACGAGACCATGGTTTCATCTGCCTCCCTCCAAAATCCAACGTGTTCTGCATGTGGTGTTCAGAGCCTCCTACCAACAGGTTGAAGATCGAAGCCAGAAACTTAGAGATGTTATAGGTGGCTGAGTTGATCATACAGACAATCAGTCTTAAAGGTGCACCCTGTTTATGTATCTTTGGTAAACCATACAGACTTGGTATAGATTCCCCTGGGTATAGCCTGTGGTATGAGGTCCGGTCAATAGCATTGTCTTTTTCTAACTGCTTCAGACAGTTTATCACCCTCTTCCTGTAACCACTTCCTGGGTCTCGTTTCAGGGGCTCATAAGTATTTTTGTCATTGAGCAGTGACAAAATTTTCTCATGATAGCCTTTCTGGTTTAGTAAAACTGTGCACCTGCTCTTGTCTGCCGGAAGGATGATAATGTTGTTGTCATTGCTAAGTGATGTGGGTGCCTTCCTCTCCTCCTGATGTTGAATGGGGGAAGTTGCTCTGCATCCACATCTGCAATGTTGTTGTTTTGAATTGCTCTTCCTGTGGCTGTATTCAGTTGCACTAGCGGGATTTGTTTCTGCATCACAGCAAAGTTCAATCTGTTTGCAAGGATGTTTTGGGGTGAGTTTCAGACAGATTTTTCACCCACTTGTTCACATCCTCGGTATGGCATCCTTCTCTCTCCTGGCCACTGAGGACACTCTCCGTATTTTGCTGTGGTTTCCGACGCACAACAAGTAGGTCAAACTTCCTTTGTTGCCTGGTCTTAGACTTTTTGTGCTGTGCTAGATGAGCCTTCTCAGTATTCTAAACTAAATGCATAGTAAGTCTGTGTTGGGTCCTTTTCTCTTTTGATTTTAGCACATTGGTGGTAAAATTTATTTGTCTCACCCACTCATTGAGCAGCTGGTGCTGTGCCTTCTGGGGCATTTTAGTTGCTCAGAGGCCCTTAGCTGAAGAACTCATTTGCAGACTGGTAGGAGTAATCCTGTTGTGTCTGCATCTGAGGTTGAATCTCAAGTGGTGCCTGTAGTCAGCCTTCTTATGTGCTGTTTGCTCCTATTCATGCTCGCCAAAATGGGAAAAAATGTCTTCATGCCTAATCACCAGGTAAGGAAATTCCAAGAAGTTGATTCTATTCATCTGGACATATTGTTTTCAGTGGGAGAAAATGAACAGAATTGACTTGTCTGGATGATTGAGCATGCATCAAGACAGCTTAGCAGTAGTGTCACTGTCCAGTGTCCTGAAAGCTGGAATTCTGTACTGTGAGGACCATGGAGAGCGCCAACATGGACCAAAAAATGCAGCATGTTCTTTGCAATGGCGAATTGCACACACAACTGTGAAGAATGTGAAAAGCAAAACTGTCATGGTTTTACTCTTATTTTTCAAAATTTTGGGACTAAAATTTAAATTTAAACTCTTTGGGACTAAATGGTAAGTAACAGATGTGTAATATTACAGAAAAAGTAGCTCATGAGCCAGGCTGTGCTATAATCAGCACCCATATACACAATAATTGCACTTAGCCACACTTTCCTAAATCAAATAATCCATGTCATTTTTGTGTAATATTGTCTCTTAGGCGACAACATTTAAAATAAAGATCTGTAATCCTCTAACTACAGATCCCCATCTTACAATCCTGTAACTTTTCTGTCAAATTATCACTGGTGGGATAAAATAACAATGTCTTTTGGCCCAGGTTAAAGACTCTGCCTTCTTGTCATACCAAATCGTCTGATGGTCTTGGGCTGACCTTGTGTTGTCCTGTGCAAATGCTGCCATCTCCACCAGCTTCTCCCTCTTGACCACATAAGCCACTATGATCTCTCCTAGCTGCGGATTCTCCCAATAATCTCTTAAGAGATCCAGAAGCCTTCTCACTACACGATCATATAGCAACTCCAAAGGTGAAAAGCCAGTGGACACCTGTGGAATCTACCCATATGCAAAGACGAAGTCAGCACCGTTTCTGCTTTAGGGTCTGACATGGAGTAGAGGGTTTGGTTGTGGTGTTGGAAGAGAGGTTGGTGTAGGTGGCAGCAATCATCTAATCTTCCTATTTCAGCTGTGCTGCAGTAACATGTGTGGAGATGACAGAGATTGGCTGGAAAGATACCCTGCACTTTGTGGGAGAAACTGCACTGTAAATAAAGAGAACACACCAAGCAAACCAAGAAAATCAACCAGTCCCAGCTACAAGGAGGCCTCCTGGCCCCCTCCGAATGCCACCACCTGTGGAGGAATGCTGCTTAAGGCCTACTAACCCATTCTTTCCTGTCTTCTTTTCCTGTGACTTTCGTGTTTGAGGTGCAGGCGACCGGGGCACTTCAGCGAGGTGTTTCATGTCGCCGGCCCCATAACACTATCCTGGGAGGGATGTAAGGTGTTCCAGTAAGGTGCCAAGGGGGTATGCACCAGGCTTTGGTGGACTTGGGCTGCAACAAAACCCTGGTTCAGACAGGGTAAGTGGTGCAGGCAGAGTGGGTGGAGGTTAGATGTGTGCATGGGGATGTTCATAAATACCCTGTAGTGCCATTAGACATTAAGTACATGGGGAAAACACTTCGGTTAGCTTGCGCCTGATGCACCCCTTCATTTTGGAAACAGATTGGCCTGGGTTGCGGCCAGGATGCAATGGCTGTCGTTTTCTCTCCCTGTGGGCGCACCTGCCAACCTCCCAAGTGGTAATCCAGATACTCTACCTCCCTCTGTTCAACTGCACACTTTTTTGGGTTGGCTGTGAGTCCTGACAGCCTCAGGGACTGCACAGACTGTGGCCACCTGCTCTGCCCAAGTGTCACCGTGGATGATGACATCATCCGGGTAACTGGCAGCATGTGCAGCATGTGGCTGCAGCACACAGTCCATGAGGCACTGGAAAGTGGTGGGGGCTCTGAACAAGCTGAAAAGAAGTGTGACGAATTGGTTCAACCCAGGGCACGGAATAACCATCCATCTGTGAAACCTCGTTCTTCTTGTGTGATCTACACAGAACTAGATCCAGCCTTCTTCACTTCTTCACATCCTACTTTACTATGAGGCTACTCCACACGCTGTCACTCTTTTATTACTCCCATTATCAGTACCTCAGCCAATTCCTTCTGAACAACTTGGCTTTTATGTTCAGCCAACCTAGTAGAGTAGGAGTAAAGCGTAGAGTATCATCTCAAGACGACTTAAGTGGGAAATCTCCCATGGAGTCAATCACTGGAGCCAGCAGGGCCTCAGGCCCCCACCAGCCACTCCTCTCAGAGTTAGTGTTGTGGACCAGGGTCTGTGTGCGTTGGTCCACCACAGCCTGGCAGATACCCCTGTGGAACCTTACCAATATGCTGTATGTCTCTCCAAGGACAGGAGCAGGCTGCAACATCCTGGCTGCCATATCACTCCCATCCATCATGAAAGTGGACCACAAAGGGTTGTTGCCACTTGGTGAGTGACTTTGAGCTTGAAGAAGGGAGTAATACAGGCACTTTGGCCCCTGGTGAAAATTGTCTGAGTCTAGCCACTCTGTTGTACAGGCACTGTTGACGTTCCCGGGCCTAGAGCTAATTTTCCTGTGACAATGTGTGTGCAGCTTTGGGCTCAGGTCCAGGACATACTGAATCTTGTTTTTAGCTGGGCCTGGACTGTCCTCTCAGTGTTCTTTCATTAGGTCCAACACCCCCCGCGACTTCCTGCCGAACAGCAACTGAAAGGGGGAAAACTATTGTAAGTGCGGAGTGCCTCCCGCACTGCAAACAACAGAGGGTCTAACCAGTGATCCCAATTGCGTTTATCCTCGTGAATGAACTTACCAATCATGGAGTTTAAAGTCTTATTGAGCCGCTCCACCAACCCTTCAGTTTGGGGTGGTAGATGCTTGTCTGGTCTCCATCTGTGCTGGCGCTTGCTCTCGGCCATCTCTGCAAGTATTTGGACGAGCAGTTGGAGCGGCTGTGTGCATTGCAAGTCCGATATGGTGAGCCTGGGTTTCGGCACCAATGTAAACCTCAGTCACAGTGGCAAGGTTCAGCCTGCCTGTGAATACTTTTATTTACAGTGAACAGTTTTGCTTTCAAGTTTTCGACTCTGGCCAGACAGCTTTCCAGTTGCCTCCACATCCCCACTAAGGTCCCGGCGTTACTGATAAAGATTGTGATTACTAGATGGAATGCAGCTGCCCTGGCAGCCTTCTGGTGGCACTGCCCCTCAAACTTGCTGTGCCACCCCTCCCCTGCAGTGGAGCCAAAGACCATACATCTGCAAGAGAAAAATTTAAGCCTAATCTTAAAAGGAAAGAATCGACATGCTGCCGAATCCACACTGGAAGCCGGTCCACAGAAGAGGGGCCTGAAAACTGAAGTCTCTGCCTCCCATTCTACTTTTAAATACTCTAGGAACAACAAGTAATATAAGGTCATTAAGATAAGATGGACCCTGATTATTGAACATCTTCAGAATCAGAATCAGAAAGGGTTTTATTGCCAAATGTTGAGCAGGTTTACAACATTAGGAAATTGCTGCGGTACTTAGTGCAAACATACTGTTATACAACTCTTAAATAGACATAAAAATAAGAATTAAAAGTGCTAAGTAGATAGATATATACATGAGTGCAGGTGGTGATCAGTGCCAAACATGGAATGATGCAGTGAACACAGTGTAGGGTCATGTGTTAGTGGTGGGAACAGTCATATGGTTATTGTTCATGAGTCCAACAGCAGAGGGGAAGAAACTGTTCTTGTGGCGAGAGGTTCTGGTGCGAATGGACCGGAGCCTCCTGCCTGAGGGGAGCAGGTCAAACAGACTGTGTCCAGGGTGAGAAGGGTCACCACTGATCCGAGCTGCACGCCCCAGTGTCCTGGAGGTGTACAGGTCCTGCAGAGATGGGAGTTTGCAGCCAATCACCTTCTCAGCAGAGCGCACAACACGCTGCAGTCTCAGTTTGTCCCTGATAGTGGCTCCAGCGTACCACACGGTGATGGAGGAGGTGAGGATGGACTCGATGATTGCGGTGTAGAATTGCATCATCGTCTGTGTTGGCAGGTTGAATTTCTTCAGCTGCCTCAGGAAGTACATCCTCTGCTGGGCTTTCTTTATGACGGAGGTGATGGTGGGCTCCCACTTCAGGTCCTGGGTGATGGTGGTACCCAGGAAGCGGAATGAGTCCACAGAGGTGATGAGGGTGTCAGTCAGGATGATGGGGGGGTGTGGGGCTGTGTGCTTCCTGAAGTCCACAATAATCTCCACTGTCTTCTGGGCGTTCAGCACCAGGTTGTTGTGGCTGCACCAGGACACCAGACGTTCAACCTCCTTCTTCTGTAGGCAGACTCATCCCGTCCGAGATGAGTCCAATAATGGTGGTGTCATCTGCAAACTTGATTAGCTTGACAGACTGGTGGGTGGAGGTGCAGCAGTTAGTGTACAGGGAGAAGAGCAGAGGAGAAAGAACACAGCCCTGAGGGGAGCCAGTGCTGATGGTCCGGGAGTCCGAGACATTCTTTCCCAGCCTCACATGCTGCTTCCTGTCCGTCAGGAAGTCAGTGATCCACCGGCAGATGGGATCAGGCACATTCATCTGAGAAAGCTTGCCTTGGAGATGGTCTGGAAGGATGGTGTTGAAGGCAGAGCTGAAGTCCACAAACAGGATCCTGGCGTAGGTTCCTGGGGAGTCCAGATGCTGCAGGATGAAGTGTAGAGCCATGTTGATAGCGTCGTCTACAGACCTGTTGGCTCTGTATGCAAACTGCAGGGGGTCCAGGAGGGGGGCCGTGAGGGTCTTGAGGTAGGAGAGAACCAGGCGCTCAAATGACTTCATGACCACAGACGTCAGAGCCACAGGTCTGTAGTCATTTAGTCCAGTGATCCTTGGGGGATGTGAAGAATTTTAAATTCAATTCTGGATTTAACAGGGAGCCAATGAAGGGAAGCCAATACAGGTGTCAAGGTCCGACGGTCCTCACCGGTCGACCTGCCTGTGATGTTGTGTTCTCGTTCCCTCTCCCCTCTCTCTCTGTTTGTTTACATCCGTTGGGGACGCGCTCCTGGGAGTGTCCCTGTGCTGAAGCCTTCGCACCTGCTGCTAATCATCCGCCATCTTAGCCGGACTATTTAACAGGGCGATCAACCTTCAGTCAGCGCTGGAGTATTAGCAAAGCTCGGAAGTGTAGCCACTGATGTGTGAATTAAGCCTCTCACTCAGGAACTGTCTCGTCATCGTTGTGCTCTGTTTGTTTGTCACCAGGGACCGCGAGGAGAGAGAAGAGGAATTTCGAGGGCTAATCACCACCTGGGACGAGGGTAACCGGAGAACACGGGGTGTTTATTCTCCTCTCGGGCACGGACGAAAAGAAGAGGAGAAAGCCACCCACTCACCTTTCATTGCACCAAGATCAGCCGTTCACTGTTTTCTCCACTTTGTAAATAAACTGCACTGTTTACCTGCAAGGAGCTCTGCTGTCGAGTCCGCTCTTTCTCCGCCCCCTGACAACAGGAGAAATCTGCTCTCTCTTTCTAGTCCCTGTCAGTACTCTTGCTGCAGCATTTTGGATTAGCTGAAGGCTTTTCAGCGAGTTTTTAGGACATCCTGATAATAAAGAATTACAGTAGTCCAGCCTGGAAGTAATAAATGCATGAACTAATTTTTCAGCGTCACTCTGAGACAGGATATTTCTAATTTTAGAGATGTTGCGCAAATGGAAGAAAGCAGTCTTACATATTTGTTTAATATGTGCGTTGAAGGACATGTCCTGGTCAAAAATGACTCCAAGGTTCCTCACAGTGTTACTGGAGGCCAAGGTAATGCCATCCAGAGTAAGAATCTGCTTAGATACCATATTTCTAAGATTTTCAGGGCCGAGTACAATAACCTCAGTTTGATCTGAATTAAGAAGCAGAAAGTTAGCGGCCATCCAGGTCTTTATGTCTTTAAGACATTCCTGCAGTTTAACTAATTGGTGTGTGTTACCTGGCTTCATGGACAGATAGAGCTGCGTGTCATCAGCATAGCAGTGAAAATGTATGCTATGTCTTCTAATGATGCTGCCTAAGGGAAGCATGTATAATGTAAACAGAATTGGTCCTAGCACTGAACCCTGTGGAACACCATAATTGACCTTAGTGGGTGAAGAGGACTCTCCATTTACATGTACAAACTGGAGTCTATTAGATAGATATGATACAAACCACTGCAGCACAGTACCTGTAATACCTACAGCATGTTCAAATCGCTCTAATAGGATATTATGATCAACAGTATCGAACGCTGCACTGAGGTCTAGCAGGACAAGCACAGAGATGAGTCCACTGTCAGAGGCCATAAGAAGATCATTTGTAACCTTCACTAAAGCTGTTTCTGTGCTGTGATGAGCTCTGAAACCTGACTGAAACTCTTCAAATAACTTAAGTCATAAGTTATATTACGGCAGCTGGGGCGCCAAAATAATAACAGAAAATAACTTTCTCATAAAAATATGGTTATTTTCAGTAATGACAATACAGTTTGTTGCCCTAATTGTACATGGGATTTTGCCTTTTTGAAGTGCTTTTAAACATTAAATTAGGAACATGTTAATGTGATTAAACAATGAAATTACCTATAAACAAGATCAATGAATGTGGCAATATGAATAATAATACTTAAATGTACAGAAATATACAGTTAACAGTTGGTTTAAATAATAATGGATTGCATGCCCTGGGACAGAGGCGAGGCTGCCATATCGCACCATCGGCCCCTCTGGCCATCACCAGTAGGTGAAGTGTCTTGACCAAAGACACAACGACCGAGACTGTCCGAGCCGGGGCTCGAACCGGCAACCTTGCGATTATAAGGCGAACTGCCGACTCTTGAGCCACGATCGCCCTAAGTAGCAATAATAATAATAATTATTATTTGATGTAACAAAAACAACCAACACAATAAAAACATCTGTCCAATAGCAAAACACAAACAAACCATTTCACTTCATTTATGAGAATCATTTTATATATTTTTCCGTAGCATTACATTTGAATTTAACAGTTCAATCTTTCAAATAACGGACACATATTTGTGAAATCATGATACATTTGTGAATGTATTTTAACAATCTAAATATGCATATGTACAGACAGATACATTTAAAAAACAAGAAAATTGTGTTTTATTACATTACAGTGATTTTATGTTAATTTACATTTGAAATGTGAAATCACAGTCTATTTATGTAAATTTAATGATATTCTAGAAGAACACAATAAAACTGTAAAATACACAGTAAAATACTTTTATATTAGGATTTTTTTTTTTTTTTACAGTGTAAGCCATTCCTCTGCAGATGATCTGTTAGCTGTTTGACAACTACTCTTTCAAGGATGTTTGATATGAAAGGAAGGTTGGAGATTGGCCTATAATTAGCTAAGACAGCTGGGTCTAGAGATGCTTTTTAAGTAAAGGTTTAACTACAGCCAGCTTGAAGGCCTGTGGTACATAGCCGATTATTAGAGATAGGTTGATCATATTTAAGATCGAAGCATTAATTAATGGCAGGACTTCTTTGAGCAGTTTTGTAGGAATGGGGTCTAAAAGACACGTTGATGGTTTGGAGGAAGTAATTATTGAAGTTAACTCAGAAAGATCAATTGGAGAAAAAGAGTCTAACTTAACATCAATGGTACTAAAAGTAGCTGTAGATAATATTACATCTGTGGGATGATTATTGGTAATTTTTCTCTAATGATAAAAATTTTATTTGTGAAGAAGTTCATGAAGTCATTACTAGTTAACGTTAAAGGGATGGTTGGCTCAGTAGAGCTCTGACTTTTGTCAGCCTGGCTACAGTGCTGAAGAGAAACCTGGGGTTGTTCTTATTTTTTCAATCAGTGATGAATAGTAAGATGTTCTGGCTTTGCGGAGGGCTTTCTTATAAAGCAGCAAACTATTTCTCCAGGCTAAATGATGATCCTCTAAATGTGTGACACGCCATTTCCTCTCCAGCTTATGAGTTATCTGCTTTAGGCTACGTGTTTGAGAATTATACCACGGAGTCAGGGACTTTGGATTTGAGGCCTTAGTTTTCACAGGAGCTACAGTATCCAGAGTCGTACGTAGTGAGGAGGTAAAATTATTAACAAGATAATCGACCTCTGTTGGAGTAGCGTTCAGATAGCTGCTCTGCTCTATGTTGGTACAGGGCATTGAAGATGATAACAGTGGGTGGATTATATTCTTAAACTTAGTTACAGCACTTTCAGAAAGACATCTACTGTGATAAAGTCTACTCTCCACTGCTGTGTAATCAATTATTGTAAATGTAAATGTTATCAGGAAATGATCAGACAAGAGACGTTAAATGTTCAGTTGCAGAACACTTGCAGCATTTTTAGCATCTACATGGATGTTAAAATCACCCACAATAATTATTTAATCTGATCTGAGCACTAAATCAGATAAAAAATCTAAGAAATTAGTCAGAAATTAGTCAGAGTAAGGCCCAGGTGAATGACAGAGAACTACAAATAAAACAGTTTTTTGATTTTCCAGCTGGGCTGGACAAGGCTAAGAATCAGGCTTTCAAATGAATTAAAAGTCTGTCTGGGTCTTTGGTTGATTAATAAGCTGGATTGGAAGATTGCTCCTTCACCCCCTCCTCAGCCTGTGCTTAGAGGATTCTGACAGTTAGTCTGACTCAGGGATGTTGAATGTTTAAAACGAACACAATCATCCTGCTGTACCCAGGTTTCTGTAAGGCAATCAAATATCAGTTCATGTACTAAAACCTTAACACATCCTGTGTAGAGGTGGTCAGACTGTGATAAAAGCTTGAACCTTTGGTCTGGTGCATTTGGGTGGTTTAGGGTATTCCATATTTTGAGGGCATAGCTCTGTAGATGTGTGTGCGTGTGTGTTTCCATGACGTATTAGTGGAGAATGAAGCACAGTGCTGCAGACTGTTCTCAACAGGCCAACGCAGCACATTAGCTCTGCACTGAGGGAGAGAGGAGGGAGGGCAGACAGGCAGTGGAGATGATAAGGAAAGGTGGAGAGAGAAATGGAAAGAATATTCGGTGTGAGAGAAAGAGAGAGAGAGAAAATGGGAGAGCACTAATGATCTGATGGTCTGCAGTCTTTTTCCTCCACATTCTGTGGATCTCAGCAAATACTTGTTCTGTTTCTGGCCTGTCTCTCTCCCTCTCCCTCTCATTGGTGGTGGGGGGACAGTCTTGGAGAGTAACAGCGATAGAGAGAGAGAGAGAAAAGGGAAGTGGGCGTGAGGCACCATCATATCCCTCCTGCTCTTCCTAATTGAGCCAAGTGTTTTAGTAGATTAAAAAAGTGTGGTGGAAGGGAGTGATGCAGCTGAGAGACAGAGAAAGAAGATGAGAGCTTTACCACTTGCAACCTTAATGAAACTGTAACAAATAATTCAGAATTTTATATTGAACAGATTTAATGTTAATATGTTACCTACAGCATTGCTAAAGTATTTAAAAACTATTGTGACCATAAAACTCCCTGGGACGTAAAAGCGCTAGAATGATCGTTCACAGAATATTCACCAAACATACTCGGTGCCTCAGAAGTCCACAGAATGGCCCCACCTATAGGACACGTTGCAAAATCACACTGAGTTCTACAACCCATGTCAAAAACTATGGAATCGCCACATTTGGAGAGTGTTCATTCAACTTATTTATTTTGTATCAAACATTTTTGTAGCAACTATTTTTGTTTCTTAATTGATCACGAAACATCCCTCAGAAATATTACTTTTATTAATTATACAGATTTTTTTTAGATCAAATAGAGGGAAACCAGTATGGAGTCACTAAATGCTGAGAAATAGTTATAGAATTACTGTAAAGATTTTCCAAATCTGCCATCAATAGATTCAGACATGCATAGGCTTAGATTTTAAGGGGGACACCCCCATCGCAGTATGTAGAAAACATCTCTTCCATTTCAGGGTCGCTGGAGCCTTTCCCAGCTACCACAGGACGAGAGACAGGGTGCACACTGGACAGGTCGCCAGTCTGCCACAGGGCTAACACATAGAGACAAACAACCATTCACACTCAGAATTACCCCTATGGGCAATTTAGAATGACCAGTTTACCTAACCCCACTAACTGCATGTCTTTGGACTGTGGGAGGAAGCCAGAGTACCAGGGGAACCCACGCGGATCTGGCCGGGTGGTGGAATCAAACTCTGGACCTGCTTGCTGTGAGGCAACAGTGCTAATCACTGCACCACTGCCCGTGTAGAAAAATGCATTTCTCGAAGCCAGACGATATGAAAAAATGCCAAAATATATACTGAAATAAACAACTGTTACCTTCCTTCAGAAATATTTAATTTTATTCCCAAAATGTGAACTGGGTATGGTCAGTTACAAGTTATTAGTTAAGTTTTTATGTGAAGAGGAATACCCATTTTACCCCCACAAAAACATCAGCAAAGTGTTTACTGAGGTCATAGATCAAGGGAACAAACGGATTTCGAATCACCACGTCTTTGACACCAGAACAGTCGCCTCCTGCTGGCCATCATGGTGAGCATGGTGGTGCAGTGGTTAGCACTGTTGCCTCACTACAACAAGGTACTGAGTTTGTCTCCACCACCCTGCTTGGGCCTTTCTGTGTGGCGCTTGCATGTTCTCTCCGGATAATCTGGCTTCCTCCCACAGTCCAAAGACATGCAGTTAGTGGGGTTAGGGCAACCGGCAATTCCAAATTGCCCGTAGCTGTAAATGTGAGAGTGAATGATTGTCTGTGTGTAAGCTCTGTGATGGATTGGTGATCTACCCCAATACTGAAACCTGAAAAGAGGAACAGAAGGCTCCATTTTATATCCAGTCTATGGATATATGTCATTCATCATTCCAAAAAAACTGGTTACATGTGACATATTCAGAATGTGCAAGTTCTAAACATTACAAACCTTTGCTGAAACCCATGTGGGCTATTAAACTGACATGAACACGTGACTGGTACAAATTTAATTAGGTTACTTCACAAACAAAGGAGACAAGAGCAGCCTGAATTCATATCATCTTGTTCCACTCTTCATGTGTGACTTGGCAGGGACAATATTGAATTAAATCCACTGAGAATAATTATTTCAAAGTGAGAGAGAATGGCATAGATCCGAACTGGGTTAAATTCCAATATATGTTTTCATTTACTGTACATGAATACATACTTTTACTGTAAATTGATGCAGAAAACATATAAACTACTGCATAGAAATACACCAGACTTTCAGGTATGGAAGAGGCTGATGCTCAGATTTTCCTGGCTAAGGATTCCAAATACCTACTGTCTGTGTTTAAGGAAGACCCCAAAATAATAGAAATACACAAGGTTTTTTTTTTTTTTTTTTTTTTTTAGAGAAAACAAGAGCCATGCAACAATAATTCAGTGCCACTGATATTACTGGATCTCATAACAGAATTCATTCTCCTGCAGCCAGTTTTAAGTATCTGGTAGAAAGATGGACACCAGGAAAGCGAAACCTACTAAATAAAGGAAATTCCTGATAAGGTTTGTTTCAGCTGGCATACAGAGACGCTAATGTCTAGATGCCCATCAGTATTTCAGCATTTCCAGAAGGAAAAAAAAGAAGCAAATGATCACGTGCATGCTCTCGCTCTCTGCTGCTTAGTTCAATACATCTGATTTCTCTGCACAAGTACAAGGCTGCAGAGACCCACAGGATGAGAATAAGAGCAAATGTATTCATGTTCAGGTATTCATGCGGAGGTCGCGAATTCAAAGGATTTGAATCACACGAACTCAGTAAATCAATCGCGCAGGCAGGCAGTCAATCAGCGGGGAAACCTATTGATTCATAAAATCCGCATCCCACACATTCTCTCTTTCATACATATACACGCGCCTGCAGAGTCCCCCCTCTCTCTCTTAGAGAGGCAGAGAGGCTGACTCCGCCTTCCTTTCCTTCTCTCACTTGGCACTGTGTCTCCTTGTTGGCGGTACAGTATAACAGAAGCATACAGATCGGGGACCGACGGTGGATGGGGAAAGGCAGTAGCCGCAGCAGCAGCAGTCGGACGTACCGACCGAAGGATGCTCCAGCACCATGACTTGCTCGGCGTCAGATAGCGAGAAGATCGTCATCAACTGCGGTGGGATTCGACACGAGACCTACCGGAGCACCCTAAAGACGTTGCCGGGGACGCGCTTGTCTTGGCTGACAGAGCCCGACGCCTACAGCAACTTCGACTACGATCCCAAGTCCGACGAGTTCTTCTTTGACCGCCACCCGGCCACCTTCGCCTTCATCCTCAACTACTACCGTACCGGCAAGCTCCACTGCCCCAACGATGTCTGCGGGCCGCTCTTCGAGGAAGAGCTTGCCTTCTGGGGCATCGATGAGACGGACGTGGAGGCGTGCTGCTGGATGAATTACCGACAGCACCGTGATGCAGAAGAAGCCCTGGACAGCTTTGAAACCCCCGAACCGGATCCACCCGAGGACGACCCTGCACTCACCGGCGGAGCGGATGGCGACCTGAAACGTCTGTGCATGCAGGAGGACGGCCGCAGGGCGACATGGTGGGAGGTGTGGCAGCCCAGGATGTGGGCGCTGTTTGAGGATCCCTACTCCTCCAAATATGCCCGGGTGAGTGGCAAGTGTAACGTTCAATCTGCCTTTCCTTTTTCTCGTGCGTGCTCTGCAACTCATGCGCTTGGCACTGTTTTGGCCACTGCGCATTGTTGCGCGTAAAGGTTCTCCGGATACTGTTGGAGGATGAAAGGACGTTCAGTTCTCTGCGGGTTAAAAAAAAAAGCCACAGTGGTGTACGTTTGATCTTTATCATGAATCATTTTGCATGAGGATTGTGACTCCTGCTGATACCGTTTTTTTCAGTGCGCTTTAGCCCATCCATCTCACCAGTGTTTCACAAGTGTGCATCCATCCTGAATGTCTATAGTACATCAGACATGTTTTTCCATATCTATTTCTTGTCAATCCATACTTTGTGAAAATTATTCAACAGTCTAGAGGTCACCTCTGTGAATAAAGGAATGTCAGCTGTGCATCCTCGCACTTCATCCTAGAGGTTTGTCTCAGTACATGTGTACATGTAGTTTACATAGACTTTAGTTTAGGTACTGCTCTCGCTCCAATGTTGTTCACAACTGCTTTGTCTGTTTCTAAATGTTGTTGCCTCCCAGGAACTCACTTGAAAATGATTCAAATGTTCTGTCCTGACTATAATGAGTCAGAAGATCAGCTTTGTAGCTTATTTATACTATATATAACACCAATGACCTACAACAGTAATCTCAATATGCGGTGTATATGTACGAGTTTTATCACAATCAGAAGTCAAAGGCCCTACAAAATAGGAAAGGATGCCCTTACAATCAAGCAAGAACTGAGCTGTCTTTTAATAGAAAGAGAAATATCAAAATGCAAAAATAGAATAGAATAGCCCTTTATGGTCATTGTACATGTACAACAAAACCAGCGGTGCCAGAATAAAATATACACAGCAGACAGCAGGAATAAATAACAAACATGAGAAGTATTTACAATGAAGAGGGACATACACAAAAAGAAGAGAAAGGCACACATTTAGAACAAAATAGCTGCAAAGTGCTTGGAAGAAATCCAGAGAAAAGACTTAGTCTAAATAGAGTCCGTGTGTGAGTAGCCTGAGTGAAGAAGGTTACTGAGACCATGGCTCAGGTTGGTGAGGTGGGTGGGCAGGGGTGGGCTGTGGGGGCATAGTTCTTGTTAACAGTCTGAATAGCCCAGGGGAAGAAGCAGATAGTGAGTCTGGTGGTGTGGGACCTGATTGACCTGAGCTGCTGACCTGCTGGTCAAACAGGTGGTAGGGGGAGTGCAATGGGTCACCTGTGATGGCCCTGGACCCTGAGGCAGCAGGATCTGGCGCTGGCCTCCAGGGGTGGCAGAGGAAAGCCAATGAGTCTTTTGGGGCAGTTCCTGTTCCAAGTTGCGGCTGGGAGTAAGTGGAAGGAGAAGAGAGGAAAAAGGAGCACAAAGAGATCACTAAGAACAAATGGCCTTCAAACCTGAACTTGCAGCTGGTGTTTGTGTGGACACAGAGTCCACGGGGGTCCACGAGAGAACAGGAGCTTACCTTCATTTTCAGTTTTCACTATAATTGAATTCAGTTCCATCTAAACTGCCCCCTGTTGAATCTGGTGCAGTTCTTAAATCCAGTGATTGAAAAAAAAAGATTTGTTTGACAGTACAACATCACAACATCATGGTGAAAAGAACTGACTTTGATATGTAACGAGCTTCTTGGTTGCAGTTGAGACTATGTTAAACGTTTTCGCTGGCACCAAAGCAGTTTGAAGATGTTCATGTGCAGCTGGTCTGCAGTCTGCTTTTCAACACAGAGGAGAAACTATACTAGCTCAGGAGCTGGATTAGGTCACATGCTAATTGGAAGGTTTAGTGTGTGATCCCTGGCTGCTCCAGTCTGCATGCCAAAGTATTCTTGGGGAAGATACTGAAGCCCAGGCTGCTCTGTACTGTATTTATCAGAGGGAGAAAGCACTTACATGTAGACAGAAGTGTTTGGGTAAATGATGCGTTTTGTATAGAGTGGTGACTAGAAGGACGCTGAATAAGAACCAGGCTATTTACCATAAAGTGGGCTTTATTATCTAGAGGATTGTATTTTAAATATACTGCTTTTTTACCCACTTTAAGTTTATAGTGTCAATGCAACAACAGTCATTTCGAGGAGAGCTGCATTGTGATGATTGATACTCTGAACTTTTAGTAGAATTAAGGCAAATCAGCTTCTGACAAATGCTGCAATGCACCAGTGCACAAACCAAAGTGGCTTGAGATTTAATTTGTAAAAACCACAGGTGTTGTTTTTGTGAAAAACTCAAGTAAAACTTGTTAGATTAATACAGTAAATAAATAATTTTTCAGAAGTTATTTTCTCAAGCTGAAGACAAGGCTGCTTGATTAATTTAATCAAACTGTAACCAAGCTGTGGCCCAGCACCTTATCCACATGTGAAACAGCAATCAGACGTCTACAGTGATATAGGTGAACATTTCTATCAGTCTATCTGCTGTATAGGTCAAAGAGGATCTCACTCAGTTTATGCAAGTGTTGCAGTTCAGAGAAGCTTGTTCCAACCCATTATCCTGACAGTCAAATAGGATGATTCTGTAACTTTTAGTGTCAGTGCAGGACACAGAATGCCCTTTATGCAGAAAAGCAGGCAGTCTGGCTGTAGATGGTCCTCATGTCTATACAGGGGACCCCACTTTCTGCAGACAAAAACCTTATACGAACCAAGATCTTTTCTTAACCATAGTGTTGCGTTCATATGTAGATATCGCAGGAATGAGAACCTTTGGAAGCATGAAGTACCATAAAAATGGACAGGTCTGCAATGTAAATGGGAGCAAACAAGTGACTGAATAATGAGGGGTGATAGTACAAAAAAAGACAAGCTGATGTCATGGTTGAGGGAGTTTGGACAGCATCAGTGTGACAGTGGAAGTGACTTTGAAAGTGTTGCAGTCAATAGTTTTGGTGCCAGCACTGGGACAAAAAGATTGGGTTGGAAGGTAGATGGTCAGTGCAGCAGCAATACTTAGGTAAGCTAAAGTCCAGCTTCTGGCTCCATGTTAGCCGATTAGCTGGTTTCAGGATGAAGGTTTAAACGTTTTTTCAAAAAAATATTTGACAAAGAAAAGCAGGACGGCATAAGTCGTTTTCCTGTGGTAAGTATGTGTATTATATTTGCAGAGGTGCCAGGTTTGCTCATTTCTGTCTGTCTTCTACTTTGCAGTCTACATTGTCCATCTCCGATCTCGTTCTCTCGTGTCATCACACTGACAGCTCACTGTGGTTTATTACTGTGCTACATAATCAGAGATGAGTGCTATATTGCTTATTATTGCTATTCAGTCCCTTCTCACCAACCCTCCACCCCATATCCTCTCACTCCCCCACCTCGTTCAACCCCCCACCCCCAGCTCTCTGCTTGTGCTATAGCGTAAGACTGCAGTCCCCATAGTAGCTGACTGTGCTGTAGTCTGCTGCAGAGTAGGAGAGAGAGAGAGAGGCACAAACAGGGGGAGGGAATTACAGAATGTGAGGTGTTTTTGGTTGAGGGTGAATTCAGCAGCAGAATAAAAAGAAGCAAAAGAGAATGGAGCCACTGCAATCTTTATTTCTTTCATTTTTTACCTTTTTTCTTCCCCCAATCTCTCAAGAAGACAAGCAAATGCACACACGAGCTTCACTTTCACACACTTGCTAGGCTGCTACACACAGAGTTCATTGTAGCAGTGGGTCATTTTGGTGCTAGTACTTATAGCTCTTTCCTACTGTATTTAAGCCCCAAAGCACTTTCTGTTATGAGGCTCATTCAGCTTATTCACACAGATCACACAAGCACTTTTTTCTGTCCCTAAGTGCTTTTGTCTGACATTCACACTCTGATGAATGCTTCAGTGGTTCAGTATCCTGCCCATGGATGCTTCATGGATAGATCCAGACCGGAGGAGCCAGGGATCAAACCACCAACCTTCCGACAATCTCCTGAGCCACAGCTGCCCGTTTTGTTCTTCGATGTTGTTATGTCAGCAGAAGGGAAAAAATAGTCTCTTTATGATGTTGTTCCATTTACAGTTAACACTGAAGATGTTCAATAAAAATGAATTAGTAATACTTTTTATTAACCTCCTATTTAAAAGTAAACAAACTTATCAACTCCTGCTAGTGCTGTCATTCGTCCGCTGAAGAATTGTTGAATTGTTAAGTTGATGTAAAAGTTGTGAAAACAAACCACTGAAACAGTACGTGAGACATCCATGAAAATGCTGCTGCCTCATTCACGACAGCAGGTAGCTCTACTTTTTTGATTTGGCAAATTTTTCACGCTAGATCGTGTCGCTGATGCAGTCCCAAAGTTTATTTAACCCTTTCACCATAGTGGTCACTACAGTGGACAACTATTCAAAGGCTGTTTGTTGTGTTTGTGTCAGTGTTGATGGTATACCTGCACATAAACCACTACACTCTGATGTGTCGCTCCGTACTCTGCCACCCACTGGTCCTTTAATGCTACGACAGATGTTTGACGTGTGTCATTGTAATTATTGTTATTTAACCCTGTCATGCATGAATTATGACGACCTCAATCAGGATTTTTATCCATCTTTTCATGACTGAAGATGGATAAAAATACTTTAGAAAAAAAAATCCAGACTGAGGTTGTCAGAATTCCTGCATGACAGGGTTAAATATTTCCTGGGAGAAATATTTACATAAACATTTGAAATCATTTGCTAAGATTAGAAATATCTAAAATAGTTTTAAAGTATGGTAGCTAAAATACTTTCATGAATGTTTGACATATGACATGACACTTTTCTAAGTTAGTTTATAAATAAGCATAAATAAACAGAAAAGTTTACTAAAACCAAATACTTGAAATGCCAAATGAGAACAGTAAAAATATCACCTGAAGTGAAATAGTACTGAAAAGGTGTAATACTCTGATGAACGAAGAAAGATGAAGTAGATAAGATGGCTCATGTTCTACTATTTGATTGGCTTACAAATAAGAAGAAAAAAAGAATACTGATCATCATTAATTTACATAATTCACAGTGTTAAAAATGTCGACTTCTTCAAATGAACATGTTCTGAACATGATCTGTGAGACAGATGGTCAGTGGATGGAAACTGGTCCAGTCGATTCTCCCAGTAACAATAACTGAGCCAGTTTTATTCACAGGTGAGCTCCATGTGGAGCACAACAGTTAATGCCTACAGGGTCTCAGTACATCTGCAGCAAAACAGTGACAACCAGGTGATGATATTTAATCACAAGCACATGCTTCAGCATTTTTTCAGTTCTCATTTTTCATTTCAGTGTCTTTCATCTTTTTATAAACCTTTACCACCCATGTCTGTCTTTCTACATCTCTCCCTGGAGGTTTGCTGTGGTAAAGGCAATATATCCTCCAGGGTCCCCCTCCCCCCTCGGTGCTTTTCAGGATAATGCTATGGAGGACCACAAGAGCCACGCGCATCGAAATAAAAATCTCTGTGCTTTAATAATGAATTGTAGAATAAATTCTGCAATTGTAAATTCATTTTTGAATTCCAATTTAATAAACTGCATTTCAAAATCCTTTTTCCAATTGCATTTCAAAATCCTTTTTCCAATTGCACTTTAATAAACTGCATTTTAAAATCCTTTTTTCAGTTGCACTTTAATAAACTGCAGTTCAAAATCCTTTTTCCACTTGCAATTTAATAAACTGCAGTTCAAAATCCTTTTTCCACCTGCAATTTAATAAACTGCAGTTCAAAATCCTTTTTCCACTTGCAATTTAATAAACTGCAGTTCAAAATCCTTTTCCACTTGCAATTTAATAAACTGCAGTTCAAAATCCTTTTTCCACCTGCAATTTAATAAACTGCAGTTCAAAATCCTTTTTCCACCTGCAATTTAATAAACTGCAGTTCAAAATCCTTTTTCCACTTGCAATTTAATAAACTGCAGTTCAAAATCCTTTTTCCACTTGCAATTTAATAAACTGCAGTTCAAAATCCTTTTTCCTTTCCTGTTCGCTCCGGGATTAGCTGCTGGATTAGCTCCTGGATTAGCTGCTGGATTAGCTCTTCGATTAACAACTTGCTGGAGGCTATTCAAATTAGCCACACCGTGGGATGTAAGGAGCTCTCTGATTGGTTGGTCAGACACAGGCTGTCTGCCAGGCTGGATTTTTCTAGCTCATAGCTTCTCCCTGCTACAAAGCGTGTGTGCTTGTACAAAGGCCGTTCAGCGTCTTTACACTCGGCTCGACACGGATATGTGAAGAATGAAGGGACCCTGCAGCGAGACGGAGAGCCAACCTCTGACTGAGTGCCTGTCTACACAGTCTGACCACCTGTTGAAGGTAAGGTGCTAACGTGGCTAACGCTAGCATCACCGCACGTAGCCCCGTTATTTTAAGATCATCTTAGCTAATGAAAGTTTTACGTCGCAGCTGTACGAGCTCGCTACGTGTTTTGTAAGCTGCTGTGCTCTTCACAAATAAAGCTGGAAGCAGCTCAGACTGTTAGAACCAGCACTGAGCCCTGTTACATTTTTACAGTGTTAGAGCAATGGCTGCAACCTACAGCCTTTAAACTAGCGATTACAATGCTGACAGTAAACTCGTCAGTCCAGATGTTACCACATTACTCTATGGTACTTGGAGTTAAAAACAACTGAGACAGGTTGATTAAAATAACAGCTGTCAGTTCTCTCATTCCTTATATCAAGACTGGAGATCACACTACTGATTTCAGTTCATTTAATATGTGAGTGCACAGATTCATTCTCACCTGGACATAAATGATGATCAAAGGTTGTGTATATATGATGAATTCATCAAATCCCAGCCTCTAACACAGTGCGCTGAATCTTAGCTTTGAATGTCCAGTATATTCTAATCAGTGCAATTTAAGCATTCACTGAACCTATAGTATCTACACCTATGTGGCAAATGTGTGGTAAAGATACAGATAATGAAATTTAATTATTAATACAATATACATCATGAAAAATGAAAGCTGAAATTGATTCAGTTTAGTACTTTTCTCTGTATGCTCTGTGATTATAAAGGCCTTAAATTCTGTGATATATACTGTAAATGATTTTCACAGAGGTCTTAAAGTACTTAAATCACTGCTGATAGTCTGGTTGTTTACATTTTCACATGTTTTTGTGTCTGTAGGGCTGTTTGATGACGATTTGGACTCCTCTGGGAGATGAGGACACACCCACATCTGTTCCATACTGCAGCCATTGATGGTGTTACAGCTCTGAGTCAGCTTTGGGCCATCAGATGCACACACTGGAAAACCAGCACCTGGACTTCATGCAGGAGAGACTGCCTCAGTGATGTAGGTTCATAACCGAGTTCAAACATTTCTGGCCTCTTATCACTTAGATTTTGAATGCATTTAAAGCAGGAACTGCACACTAGGGGTGGGTTTTAATAATCGATTCATCGATTAAAATCGATTCTGGCTTGATAACGTGAAATCGATTCATTAAAATCCTGAATCGATTTTTTTTAATATTAATTTATTTTGCCAGAAAAGCCAGAATCTCGAGTGAAACCTCACAAAATTTCAACAACCACCAAACAGCTAAGACAGTAAATGAGAGCAGGTACACGGATTCTGCACAGGGACGTAAACACACAGCGCCACCGGACCAGCGGATCAGAATCAGTGAGATGTCGCCTTTCTCACCCGACGGGCGCTGCAGCTTTAAGCGTCTCGCGCGCTCCCACGGACGGCAATCACTTTCTGGCACAACAACTGCATGGACACGGTCGGTGCTGAAAGCCGACAGCTCCCTGATTCTGATATTTCGGTGGGTAGCACTTTGTGTTCACGCCCTTTTGCGCTGATTCTAAAGCTGTTAGTTTTATCTCTCCAAACAATATTGACCGAACCAGCAGCAAAAGAAGATCCAAACTACGCTTCACGTAAACATCGTCATGAATTCCCTCTGACTTTTACTGTTTTGCTTCACCCAAAACATCACCCTAAAATCACACTTCATGCACAGCTCTCTCTCTCTCTGTACTGTTTTCTGCATTATTCGCTTGGTTGTTACACACAGCTCTACTGTTGTTTACAGCGCTGTCGGCCGCTGTGTTTTTTTTTTTTTTTTTTTTTTTTTTTTTTTTTTTCGCTTTACATTCTTCTTCCTAAAAGAAAACTGAATTTCTGCCGTTCAATACTGAACAAATTTAAACTTTTAAAATTATGCAAAATACAAAACGCTTAGCCGTGTCTCTAATAAAACCACTGTAACGTCCAGAGGTAACGTTCATATGTTGATTAATGGTTTTCTTTCGTTTTTGATGTACTGCAGAATATTTTTATAAAATCCCAGGCCAGGAAAACCACCTTCATGTTTTTCTGTTTTATCTTCAGCTACTTTGACACAAAGGCATCTGCTGTGACGCTCACACCTTTGATAAAGTCTTGCGTGTGTCAGCTTCCTTTTATAGATACAAAAATATGTCAATGTACTGATCTGAATTATATTTCTGACTGTCAAAATTTCCCAGATTCAAATCGAATTTAATCGAATCGTGGATCGAATCGATTCGATCCACGATTCGATTAAATTCGATTTGAATCTGGGAAATTTTGACACTTAGAAATAAGTGATGATACCCAGCCCTACTGCACACCTGTCAAAAGTTTGGCAGCATGAGTACTGTAAAGTTTTGTAGGGTCCTTGTTAAAATTCCACAAGCACCACACCACATTTGTCATATACAGTTCCATTTTGTACAGGACATTTTGAAATTTTATTCATATATATATATATATATATATATATATATATATATATATATATATATATATATATATATATATATATATACAGTTAAGCCCATAATTATTCATACCCCTGCCAAATTTTGACTTAAAGTTACTTTTATTCAACTAGCAAGTTATTTTGTGACTGGAAATGACACAGGCATCTCCCAAAAGATAATAAGATGATGTACAAGACGCATCATTGTGGAAAAAATATTTCACAGCTTTTATTTACATTTGAGCAAAAGTATCATGTCCAGAATTATTCATACCCTTCACAAACTGTCACAGTCTCTGGGAAAATCCAAAGTTCCATCCATTCCAAATAGTCAAAGCTGTTCTAAAGCATCCTAATTACCCTGATTAATTGGGAATAGCTGTTTTAATCAACTCAACAGGTGAAAAACAGCAGCTCTCTGCAGGTGGTTTGTGGACAGTCATGGCTAAGACAAAGGAACTCAGTGAGGACCTGCGGCTGCGCATTGTGGCTGCTCACAAGTGAGGAAAGGGCTACAAGGCCATATCCAAATGTTTTCAAGTTCCAGTGGCTACAGTGCAAAATATTATTAAAAAATACAAGATGTTCCGCACTGTGGGAAATCTCAGAGGACGTTGTCGGAAGCCAAAAGTGACACCTGTGCTGGCCAGGAGGATAGTGAGAGAGGTGAAAAAGAATCCAAGGATCACCACCAAGGCCATTCTGGTGAATCTGGGCTCTGCTGGTGGCAATGTCTCAAGGCAGACAGTCCAACGGACACTGCACACTGCTGGTTCCACGGATGCAGACCAAGGAAAACGCCACTTCTCCAGATAAGGCACGCATAAAAAGCTCATTTGGCCTTTGCAAATGCTCATCTGGACAAAGAAGAAGATTTCTGGTCTTCAGTGTTATGGTCAGATGAAACAAAAATTGAATTATTTGGTCACAATGATGTTGCCTTCATTTGGCATAAAAAAGGAGAAGCCTTCAACCCACAGAACACCATCCCCACTGTCAAACATGGTGGTGGGAACCTAATGCTTTGGGGGTGTTTTTCAGCCAATGGACCAGGGAACCTAATCACAGTAAACAGCACCATGAAAAAAGAGCAATACATGAAGATTCTCAACAACAACATCAGGCGGTCTGCAGAAAAACTTGGCCTTGGGAACCAGTGGACATTTCAGCATGACAATGACCCAAAACATACAGCAAAAGTGGTGAAGAAATGGTTAGCAGACACCAACATTAACGTTTTGCAGTGGCCTAGCCAGAGTCCTGACTTGAATCCAATTGAGAATCTGTGGAGGGAGCTAAAGATCAGGGTGATGGCAAGAAGACCCTCCAACCTGAAAGATTTGGAGCTCATTGCTAAAGATGAATGGGCAAAAATGCCTGTGGAGACACGCAAAAAGCTGGTCTGCAATTATAGGAAGCGTTTGATTGCTGTAATAGCCAATAAAGGCATTTCTATTGATTATTGAGAAGGGTATGAATAATTCTGGACATGATACTTTTTGCTAAAATATAAATAAAACCTGAGAAATATTTTTTTCCACAATGATGCCTCTTGTACAGCGTCTTATTATCTTTTGGGAGACACCTGTGTCATTTCTGGTCAAAAAAGAACTTGCTGGTTGAACAAAAGTAACTTTAAGTCAAAATTTGTCAGGGGTATGAATAATTATGGGCTTAACTGTATATATATATATATATATATATGTATGTATGTGTGTGTGTGTGTGTGTGTGTATATATATATATATATATATATATATATATATATATATATATATATATATATATATATATATATATATATATATATATATATATATTCTAGTTATCCACTTGTCAGTATTTTTGAGTAAATGGATGTCACTGATAAATCAGTGGTGATTCACCTGCAAATGTTTTAACAAACTTTGTTTTTGTAGAATTCATCAGCAGCTGTGGAGAGATGCATTTGAATATCTTCTGGTTCCACTCTTCCTTACCTGGAAGCTGAGTATTGCTGATTTCTGACAAGGACACAAACCTCAGTGCTTATCATGGGTGTTACATCCTCTGTGCAGCAATTCCAGAGAAAACAAGAGAGCAACGACCACTCATTAAGACCAGACAGAAATCTGTCCCTTTCTGGCAGCTGTGGAAACTTCCAATAAGAAAGTTTGCATTCTTAGAACAATGCTGGATCATGTGTGATGTGTCATCATATGAGGATATTACATTTTGACTTAATTCTGCTCAATTAAGTGTTTTGATCGTTGATCCAGTATGGCAGCTTTGTGTTGTGCTGCAAGTTAAAACCCATTGTCCTCATGAGCACAGCATCTAACAACTCTCCTTAAAAAAGTCGATTGACTTTAACTGGACACAGTGGTTTCCAGTGGGAGATACATTCATCAGTCACCCGTGACACTGGAGAAGTCACCTGGATGAGTGATAAATATATATAAAATATGTGTGTGTGTGTGTGTGATCTTTGTTTTCTCCAATTCACCAGGTCTGTAAAGTTCAGTATGACTGTGGTACATGATACAAAAGAATAAATACAGAAGAATAACAACTTTATGTGAATAACTTTACTCTTCTTAAAAATAACTCATAAAACAAGTAAATGTACAAATGTGTACAAGTTAGAGACTTCCTCAGTAAGTTTACACTCTTTTGGAGTGATTTTAATTGTGTGTTAAAGAAGAAAGAGATTAGAGGATGCAGAGTCCATCACTGAGGCAGTCTCTCCTGCATGAAGTCCAGGTGCTGGTTTTCCAGTGTGTGCATCTGATGGCCCAAAGCTGACTCAGAGCTGTAACACCATCAATGGCTGCAGTATGGAACAGATGTGGGTGTGTCCTCATCTCCCAGAGGAGTCCAAATCGTCATCAAACAGCCCTACAGACACAAAAACATGTGAAAATGTAAACAACCAGACTATCAGCAGTGATTTAAGTACTTTAAGACCTCTGTGAAAATCATTTACAGTATATATCACAGAATTTAAGGCCTTTATAATCACAGAGCATACAGAGAAAAGTACTAAACTGAATCAATTTCAGCTTTCATTTTTCATGATGTATATTGTATTAATAATTAAATTTCATTATCTGTATCTTTACCACACATTTGCCACATAGGTGTAGATACTATAGGTTCAGTGAATGCTTAAATTGCACTGATTAGAATATACTGGACATTCAAAGCTAAGATTCAGCGCACTGTGTTAGAGGCTGGGATTTGATGAATTCATCATATATACAACCTTTGATCATCATTTATGTCCAGGTGAGAATGAATCTGTGCACTCACATATTAAATGAACTGAAATCAGTAGTGTGATCTCCAGTCTTGATATAAGGAATGAGAGAACTGACAGCTGTTATTTTAATCAACCTGTCTCAGTTGTTTTTAACTCCAAGTACCATAGAGTAATGTGGTAACATCTGGACTGACGAGTTTACTGTCAGCATTGTAATCGCTAGTTTAAAGGCTGTAGGTTGCAGCCATTGCTCTAACACTGTAAAAATGTAACAGGGCTCAGTGCTGGTTCTAACAGTCTGAGCTGCTTCCAGCTTTATTTGTGAAGAGCACAGCAGCTTACAAAACACGTAGCGAGCTCGTACAGCTGCGACGTAAAACTTTCATTAGCTAAGATGATCTTAAAATAACGGGGCTACGTGCGGTGATGCTAGCGTTAGCCACGTTAGCACCTTACCTTCAACAGGTGGTCAGACTGTGTAGACAGGCACTCAGTCAGAGGTTGGCTCTCCGTCTCGCTGCAGGGTCCCTTCATTCTTCACATATCCGTGTCGAGCCGAGTGTAAATCCCGACGCTGAACGGCCTTTGTACAAGCACACACGCTTCGTAGCAGGGAGAAGCTATGAGCTAGAAAAATCCAGCCTGGCAGACAGCCTGTGTCTGACCAACCAATCAGAGAGCTCCTTACATCCCACGGTGTGGCTAATTTGAATAGCCTCCAGCAAGTTGTTAATCGAAGAGCTAATCCAGCAGCTAATCCAGGAGCTAATCCAGCAGCTAATCCCGGAGCGAACAGGAAAGGGAAAAAGGATTTTGAACTGCAGTTTATTAAATTGCAAGTGGAAAAAGGATTTTGAACTGCAGTTTATTAAATTGCAAGTGGAAAAAGGATTTTGAACTGCAGTTTATTAAATTGCAGGTGGAAAAAGGATTTTGACCTGCAGTTTATTAAATTGCAAGTGGAAAAAGGATTTTGAACTGCAGTTTATTAAATTGCAAGTGGAAAAAGGATTTTGAACTGCAGTTTATTAAATTGCAAGTGGAAAAAGGATTTTGAACTGCAGTTTATTAAATTGCAGGTGGAAAAAGGATTTTGAACTGCAGTTTATTAAATTGCAAGTGGAAAAAGGATTTTGAACTGAAGTTTATTAAAGTGCAACTGAAAAAAGGATTTTAAAATGCAGTTTATTAAAGTGCAATTGGAAAAAGGATTTTGAAATGCAATTGGAAAAAGGATTTTGAAATGCAGTTTATTAAATTGGAATTCAAAAATGAATTTACAATTGCAGAATTTATTCTACAATTCATTATTAAAGCACAGAGATTTTTATTTCGATGCGCGTGGCTCTTGTGGTCCTCCATATAATGCTGTGACAGAGACTTCCTTTTGTCTGTGCCACCTATCTGTGATGGAGAGAGTGAGAGAGTGAGAGGGAGGGGGACCATACTATATTTCATGTCATGTCAAGAAATAAAACATTTAACCACAGAGGGATCTCTGCTGTGATCTTGCCTCGTAGTGAGTTAATAAAACAGCCAATGAACAAACACACAGACACACACATGCAAAAATAGCTAACTGAGCATGGGAACGGTGAGCCCATAGGCTCGTTTAATACAGTACAACCATACATGCAGCAGATTACTGCAGAATGATCTGTTGTGACATGCTGTGCACGGTGTGTGTGTGTGTGTGTGTGTGTGTGAACTGCAGTATCTAACATCTACCGTCGTTGTTGGGATGACTTCCTTTCACCTTCAGTCCGAGACAGACAAACTAACACACACAAATCTACCTGTATACACACACAGCCTCACACATGCACACAGAACACAGTACACACACGGCTGAGCACACATGAGACAAGCACAACTGCCAGCTTTGGGGTACACTTGTAAGCTTAACATATGGTTGTGATTTTCTGCAATGATATAGAATTCCTAAGGTACACTGGTCACTGTGACACGTGAGCATGCGTGACATACGAGTACTCTGTGACTTGAAATGTTCAAATGTACATGGGAGAGATAAATATCTGCCTCGTTTACTGTTTACTGCTTCATATATAATTCAAAACAAATGTTGCTCTTATGTATACTAAAGCTATGTTCTTACTGTCCTATTACAAATAACAGTACCCTATAATCTGCATACATGTACATAGTTAGGCACAGACACAGCTCATAGACACTTATATTTGTCATGTGTTCAATGCTCTGTAGAATAATGGACTTACCAACATCAGCACCATTAGCTCTGTCACAACCAGCCCTGAGGATATTTCATGTTTACATGTAAACGAAAAGATGGTAACTTTTCAAACTGCCAAGTCTTAAAATAAAATAAAATAAAATAAAATAAAATAAACCCTGCAAAATGACCACATCTACCATTGGAGGTAATTCAGAGTGTGGCAGAAAAAGTGAAAGCTATTCTGGATCATTACAGTCCACTATACTGTACTTTCTAAAGAGCCAAAGCCTTCTTGGAATAGCTCTGTAAAATTTGTTAAAATATTCTGTTGTTGTGCTGCTATCAGCATTATATGTGTGTTATTGATGAAGTCAGTGCATTTTCATAACTCAGATTATGTCAGCCAATGGTTAAGCCAGTTTGCTAGATGGTTTTATGCAGACTCTGACCAGGAGGAGGTGAAATGATTCTCAGATTGTCCAAGAAAAGAAGAAAGGAAAGTTCACATATACAAGTCCCCCTTAAGCTGAAAGAACATGATGGGGATCCTTTTCGTATGGCTGCTTAAATTATGCTGTTTAATATTAAATATTTGTTTGATGATGGGAAATATGTAACATGTAATATGTAATCTTTAAAAAAAAAGATACAATATTTTTAAAAGCACTGTATTTATGGTCCTGGAAAACAAATAGCATTCAGCTCTATTATGTTTATTGCTGAATAGCAAAATATAAACCTACAGTGTTCTGGAAAGTATTCACAACACTTTGCTTGTCCCACATTTTTCCATTTTACAGCCTAATTCCAAAATGGACACGCAATATCCTGTAATGAAAAAGTGAAAAACATTTTCTTGCAATTACGGCTACCGATTTAGCCACCGTGACAGAACTAGTGCTGTTGGAGGAGTTTAGAAACACTGTGCCAGAGTGTATTAAAGTATATCTAAATGAATAGAGAGTATCTACCTTGCAGCAGGGTGCCATGTTGGCAGACAAGTATGTCTTGGCTCACATTACAAATCCTGCAGCATATGAGCTTTCCTCCCGTTTTGATCCACACCAGCCACAGAGCCTATTTTGGTCAATGCTAGTTTGAGACCCAGGGTGAGGAAATTGTCTTTCTTCTGTCACAATCCTGGACATGTTGTTGCAGATTGTGAGAAACCAAATTGCAAGCAGCAGGCATTTGCTTCCAACTGGCATAAAAAGTTAAGCTTAAGAAAAGCTGTTAATGATGGTTGCCATACTGATGGTCAGCAGTCTTGTGGCAAACTGTGTTTTTGGACGTGCCTCGACCTCTTCCCAGCTTGATGCTGTCACCTGCTACTGTGATACTGTACACTGTCACCCATCTCTTCAGAGGAGCCAGTGGTCAGCTGACTCAATTCAACAATCAGCCACCCAGCAGTATATGAGCTAGTGAAGAGCTGCTCAAACAGTGACTGGACCAGTCTTGGGTTGTTAGCTTTTGTGGTGTATTCTGCTCATGTTAACTAAGCTTGGTGTTTTCTTTGAGGAACTAGTGAATGTTACTCCCCTCATTCCCTTGCCCTTATTCTTGGGGACGTAACAAAATTATTGCAAATTTATTAAAAATAGAAAAATAAAAATATAACATTTACAAATGTATTCACAGCCTTTGCCATAACACTCAAAAGGTTTCCACTGATCTGTTAGATGTTTCTATATCATGTTTTGAGTTTACCTGTGATAAATGCAGTTGATTGGACACAGTTCATTGGACTGTCTAATATATAAGGTTCTATATAAGGTTCCATAGTTTACTTTCTATGTCAGAGCACAAACCAAGCCATAAAGTTCAAGGAATTATCTGTAGACCTCTAAGACAGGATTGTATCAAAGCACAGATCTGAGGAAGGGAACAGAATAATTTCTACAGTTTTGAAAGTCCCAATGAGCACAATGTCCTCCATCATCTGTAAGTGGAAGAAGTTTGAAACCACCAGGACCTAATGCTGGCTGCCAGGCCAATATGAGCAACTGCTTGTGACCAAGAACCCGTCAGTCACTCTGACAGACCTCCAGTGTTGTTCTATGAAGGCAGGAGAATGTTTTCTGCAGCACTCCACCAGCCAGGCCTGCATGGTAGAGTAGCAAGGTGGACACCACTCCTCAATAAGAGCATACCTGAAGTTTGCCAAAAGATGCCTGAAGGACTCTTAGATTAGGGACAAAATTCTCTGGTCTCCAAATGAACTCAAAGATTGAACTCTTCGGCCTGAATCCCAAGCATCATGGCTGGAGGAAACAGGCACTCCCCATCACCCGGCCAATACCATAGCTATAGTGAAGCATGGTGGTAGCAGAATCATGATGTGGTGATGTGTTTAAGCAGTAGGAACTAGGAGACTAGTCAGATGAATGCAGCAATGTACAGAGTGTCCTGGATATCTCTGTCCAGAGCACTCTGGAGATGGCAATAACCATCTCCAGAGTGATCTGGACTTCAGACTGGGGGTAAAGTTTGTCTTCCAACTAGACAACAAGTACACAAGTACACAGGCTCCGCTAGAGCCCAGACTTGAACCCAATTGAACATCTCTGGAGAGATCTGAAAATGGCTTTCCACCATAGCTCCTCATTCAACCTTGAGCTTGAGAGGTTTTGCAAAGAAGAATGAGCAAAAGGTTGTAATTGCTGTCAAAGGTGCTTCAACATTCGCCCTGAGTTCCTGAAGGCTCTCGATGTTGTAGGTCTGTCTTGGTTGACACGCCTCTACAATGTTGCGTGGAGATCTGGGGAGGTACTGGATTAGCAGACCGGGGTGGTGGTTCCCAACTTTAACAAGGGGGGGCGAGAGGGTGTGTTTCAACTATAGGGAGATCACACTCCTCAGTCTCCCTGCGAAAGTCTCTGCCAGGGTGCTGAAAAGGACAGCCCATCTGTTAGTTAATCATCGGATACAGGAGGACCAATGTGTTTTTTATCCTGGTTGTGGAACACTGGACCAGGTCTTTATCCTCTCGAGGATACTTGAGGATGCCTGGGAGTTGGCCCAACCACTTTAGATGTGCTTTGTGGACTTTGACAAGGTATCTGACCATGTCCCTTGGAGTGTCCTTTGGGAGGTGTTTTGGGAGTATGGGGTGTCTGGCCAATTGCTACAGGCTATTCGATCCTTATACAACCGTTGCAAAAGCTTGGTCCACATAGCCAGCAGTAAGTCGGACTCATTTCCAGTGGGTTATGGACACTGCCGAGGTTGCCCTTTGTAACTGATACTGTTCGTAATTATTATGGACATAATTTCTAGGTGTAGACAAGTGGCAAAAATCTTTCACTTCGGTGGCCTCAGAATCTCATCTCTGCTTTTTGCATATGATATGGTTCTATTGGCTTCATTCTGTGATGGCCTCCAGCCCGCACTAGAACACTTCACAGCCGAGTGTGAAGTGGTGGGAATGAGAATCAGCACCTGCAAATCTGAGGCCATAGTTCTCAGCCGGAAAAGGATGGAGTGCCCACTCCGGGTCAGGGACGAGTTCCTGCCCCAAGTGGAAGAGTTTATCTTATCTTGAGTGATAGGAGAAGGGAGCGGGAGATCGACAGACAGATTGGTGCTGCAGAGGCAGTGATGCGGACAATGTACCGGTTCATAGTTGTGAAGAGAGAGCAGAGTGTAAAAGTGAAGCTCTCAATTTACTGGTTGATCTACATCCCTACACTTACCTAAGATCACGAGCTGTGGGTAGTGAGCAAAAGAATGACATCGCAGATACAAGTGGCAGAAATGGGCTTCCTCCGAAGGGTGGCTGGCTTCTCCCTTAGAGATTGGATGAGGAGTTCAGCTATCTGGGAGGGGCTCAGAGTAAAGCCTTTGCTCCTCCACATCAAAAGAAGCCAGTTGACGTGGTTCGGGCATCTGACAAGGATCCCTCCTGGGCGTCTCCTGGGTGAGGTTTTCTGGGCATGTAATAATGGGAGGAGGCCCTGGGGCAGACCCAGGACATGTTGGAAGGATTATATCTCCCGGCTGGCCTGGGAACGCCTTGGTGTTCCCCTGGACATACTGTAGGAGGTGGCTGGGGAGAGAGAGGTCTGGGCTTCTCTGCTTAGGCTGCAGCCCTTGCAAAAAAAGAAAAAAAAATCTGTAACATCCAAAGATTTTCTTAGAACAAGTTATCCCACTTGACAGCCATCTTGGTAACAAGGAGTCATTGAGGTAGCTTTCTTTTTAAGCACTGTGTATATTAACTTGAATTAAAAACAAAACATCTTTGTCATTGCTGAATCTCATACACAGACAAAAACATCACCATCCACCTCCTACCCATTTACCAAGATAAAATGGATCAGAATAAAAATAAATAATAAATAAATATCGTTTGTGCTGTTTACTATAGGATGAGAGGTGGGATACACCCTGAACTGATCTCCTGTCTGTTGCAAGGCTAACACAGAGAAATACACATACTCACACTCACATTCACGCCTATGGGCAATTTAGAATCACCAATTAACCTAATCCCTCTACCCAGATAGAAGACAGGTCTGGCCCAGATCTGGTGTCAAGCTAGAACTGCTGGCTGACTTCGGGCATGGTAAGTGGCATGTCATGCAGATATGGGCCAGGCCTGGCGTAGATTGCACTGTTTATGTGATGGCATGCCACATCTGGCCCGATTGTGGTTTGGTTGATGTGGCCCAGGCTCATAGAAAACAGGTTTGGCCCGGATCTGGCATCAAGCTGGCACTTCTGACTGACTGGTGTCATGGCAGGGTGTATGTCAACCAGATGTGGGTCAGGTCTGGCAATGATGGCATTATTTATGTTCCATCCATCCATCCATCCATCTTCATCCGCTTTATCCGAGGCCGGGTTGCGGGGGCAGCAGCCTAAGCAGAGAAGCCCAGACCTCCCTCTCCCCAGCCACCTCCTCCAGCTTATCCGGGGGAACACCAAGGCGTTCCCAGGCCAGCCGAGAGATATAATCTCTCCAGCGTGTCCTGGGTCTGCCCTGGGGCCTCCTCCTAGTGGGACATGCCCGGAACACTTTCTGAAAGTGCTGTAACTAAGTTTAAGAATATAATCCACCCACTGTTATCATCTTCAATGCCCTGTACCAACAGAGAGCAGAGCAGCTATCTGAACGCTACTCCAACAGAGGTCGATTATCTTGTTAATAATTTTACCTCCTCACTACGTACGACTCTGGATACTGTAGCTCCTGTGAAAACTAAAGCCTCAAATCCAGTACCTGACTCCGTGGTATAATTCTCAAACACGTAGCCTAAAGCAGATAACCCGTAAGCTGGAGAGGAAATGGCGTGTCACAAATTTAGAGGATCATCATTTAGCCTGGAGAAATAGTTTGTTGCTTTATAAGAAAGCCCTCCATAAAGCCAGAACATCTTACTATTCGTCACTGATTGAAGAAAATAAGAACAACCCCAGGTTTCTCTTCAGCACTGTAGCCAGGCTGACAAAAGTCAGAGCTCTACTGAGCCAACAATCCCTTTAACGTTAACTAGTAATGACTTCATGAACTTCTTCACAAATAAAATTTTTATCATTAGAGAAAAAATTACCAATAATCATCCCACAGATGTAATATTATCTACAGCTACTTTTAGTACCATCGATGTTAAGTTAGACTCTTTTTCTCCAATTGATCTTTCTGAGTTAACTTCAATAATTAATTCCTCCAAACCATCAACGTGTCTTTTAGACCCCATTCCTACAAAACTGCTCAAAGAAGTCCTGCCATTAATTAATTCTTCGATCTTAAGTATGATCAACCTATCTCTAATAATCGGCTATGTACCACAGGCCTTCAAGCTGGCTGTAGTTAAACCTTTACTCAAAAAGCCATCTCTAGACCCAGCTGTCTTAGCTAATTACAGGCCAATCTCCAACCTTCCTTTTATATCAAAAATCCTTGAAAGAGTAGTTGTCAAGCAGCTAACAGATCATCTGCAGAGGAATGGCTTATTTGAAGAGTTTCAGAGTTTCAGAGCTCATCACAGCACAGAAACAGCTTTAGTGAAGGTTACAAATGATCTTCTTATGGCCTCTGACAGTGGACTCATCTCTGTGCTTGTCCTGCTAGACCTCAGTGCTGCATTCGATACTGTTGACCATAATATCCTATTAGAGCGGTTAGAACATGCTGTAGGTATTACAGGTACTGCACTGCAGTGGTTTGTATCATATCTATCTAATAGACTCCAATTTGTTCATGTAAATGGAGAGTCCTCTTCAGACACTAAGGTCAATTATGGTGTTCCACAGGGTTCAGTGCTAGGACCAATTCTATTTACATTATACATGCTTCCCTTAGGCAGCATCATTAGAAGACATAGCATACATTTTCACTGCTATGCAGATGACACGCAGCTCTATCTATCCATGAAGCCAGGTAACACACACCAATTAGTTAAACTGCAGGAATGTCTTAAAGACATAAAGACCTGGATGGCCGCTAACTTTCTGCTTCTTAATTCAGATCAAACTGAGGTTATTGTACTCGGCCCTGAAAATCTTAGAAATATGGTATCTAAGCAGATTCTTACTCTGGATGGCATTACCTTGGCCTCCAGTAATGCTGTGAGAAACCTTGGAGTCATTTTTGACCAGGACATGTCCTTCAACGCACATATTAAACAAATATGTAAGACTGCTTTCTTCCATTTGCGCAACATCTCTAAAATTAGAAATATCCTGTCTCAGAGTGATGCTGAAAAACTAGTTCATGCATTTATTACTTCTAGGCTGGACTACTGTAATTCATTATTATCAGGATGTCCTAAAAACTCGCTGAAAAGCCTTCAGCTAATCCAAAATGCTGCAGCAAGGGTACTGACAGGGACTAGAAAGAGAGAGCATATTTCTCCTGTTTTGGCTTCCCTTCATTGGCTTCCTGTTAAATCCAGAATTGAATTCAAAATCCTGCTCCTCACATACAAGGTCTTAAATAATCAGGCCCCATCTTATCTTAATGACCTTGTAGTACCATATCACCCTATTAGAGCACTTCGCTCTCGCACTGCAGGTCTACTTGTTGTTCCTAGAGTATTTAAAAGTAGAATGGGAGGCAGAGCCTTCAGTTTTCAGGCCCCTCTTCTGTGGAACCAACTTCCAGTTTGGATTCGGAGACAGACACTATCTCTACTTTCAAGATTAGGCTTAAAACTTTCCTTTTGCTAAAGCATATAGTTAGGGCTGGACCAGGTGACCCTGAATCCTCCCTTAGTTATGCTGCAATAGACGTAGGCTGCCGAGGATTCCCATGATGCATTGAGTTTTTCCTTCCAGTCACCTTTCTCACTCACTATGTGCTAATAGACCTCTCTGCATCGAATCATATCTGTTATTAATCTCTGTCTCTCTTCCACAGCATGTCTTTATCCTGTTTTCCTTCTTTCACCCCAACCGGTCGCAGCAGATGGCCGCCCCTCCCTGAGCCTGGTTCTGCCGGAGGTTTCTTCCTGTTAAAAGGGAGTTTTTCCTTCCCACTGTTGCCAAAGTGCTTGCTCATAGGGGGTCATATGATTGTTGGGTTTTTCTCTGTATTTATTATTGTGCTATCTACTGTACAATATAAAGCGCCTTGAGGCGACTTTTGTTGTGATTTGGCGCTATATAAATAAAATTGAATTGAAAATTGAATTGAATTGAACACCTCACCCAGGAGGCATCCTTGTCAGATGCCCGAACCACCTCAACTGGCTCCTTAAGATGTGGAGGAGCAGCGGCTCTACTCTGAGCCCCTCCCGGATGGCTGAACTCCTCACCCTATCTCTAAGGGAGAGGCCAGCCACCCTTCGGAGGAAGCTCATTTCTGCCGCTTGTATCCGCGATCTCGTTCTTTCGGTCACTACCCACAGCCCGTGGCCATAGGTGAGGTAGGGACGTGAGATCGACTCGTAAATTGAGAGCTTCGCTTTTACACTCAGCTCTCTCTTCACCACGACGGACCGGTGCAGCGTCCGCATCACTGCAGCCGCAGCACCAATCCGTCTGTCGATCTCCGGCTCCCTTCTCCCATCACTCGCGAACAAGACCCCGAGATACTTAAACTCCTCCACTTGGGGCAGGAACTCATCCCCGACCCGGAGTGGGCACTCCACCCTTTTCCGGCTGAGAACCATGGCCTCAGATTTGGAGGTGCTGATCCTCATTCCCGCTGCTTCACACTCGGCTGCGAACCGTTCCAGTGCGAGCTGCAGGCCCTCACCTGATGAAGCCAACAGAACCACATCATCCGCAAAAGCAGAGATGAGATTCTGAGGCCACCAAGTGAAAGCCCTCCGCCACTTGGCTGCGCCTAGAAATCCTGTCCATAAAAATTATGAACAGAACCGGTGACAAAGGGCAGCCCTGGCGGAGCCCATCACCCACCGAAGCAGTCCGACTTATTGCCGGCAATGCGAACCAAACTCTTGCAACGGTTGTATAGGGATCGAATGGCCCGTAGCAATGGGCCAGACACCCCATACTCCTGCAACACCTCCCACAGGACACCCCGAGGGACACAGTCGAATGCCTTCTCCAAGTCCACAAAACACATGTAGACTGGTTGGGCAAACTCCCATGCACCCTCGAGTATCCTTGAGAGGATAAAGAGCTGGTCCAGTGTTCCGCGACCAGGACGAAAACTGCATTGTTCCTCCTGTATCCGAGGTTCGACTAACGGACGAACTCTCCTTTCCAGCACCCTGGCATAGACTTTCCCAGGGAGGCTGAGGAGTGTGATCCCCCTGTAGTTGGAACACACCCTCCGGTCTCCCTTCTTAAAGATGGGGACCACCACCCTGGTCTGCCAGTCCAGGGGTACTGCCCCTGATCTCCACACAACATTGTAGAGGCGTGTCAACCAGGACAGCCCTACAACATCCAGAGCCTTCAGGAACTCGGGGCGGACCTCATCAACACCAGGGGCTCTGCCACCAAGGAGTTGTTTAACTGCCTCAGTGACCTCGCCCCCGGAAATTGGTGGGTCATTCCCCTCATCCCCAGACTCTGCTTCCTCCTCGGAAGACGTGTCAGTGGGATTAAGGAGGTCCTCGAAGTATTCCTTCCACCGCCTGACAATTTTCTCAGTCGACGTCAGCAGCGCTCCACCAGCACTATACACAGTGCAGGTAGCGCACCGCTTTCCCCTCCTGAGACGCCTGACGGTTTGCCAGAATCTCTTTGAGGCAGTCCGAAAGTCTTTTTCCATGGCCTCTCCGAACTCCTCCCACACCCGAGTTTTTGCTTCAGCCACTGCCCGAGCCTCATTCCGCTTGGCCTGTCGATACCTGTCGGCTGCCTCCGGAGTCCCACAGGCTAACCAAGCCTGATAGGACTCCTTCTTCAGCTTGGTGGCTCCCTTCACCTCTGGTGTCCACCATTTGGTTCGGGGATTACCACCACGGCAGGCACCAACCACCTTGCGGCCGCAGCTCAATGCAGCAGCTTCGGCGATGGAGACGCTGAACATGGTCCATTCGGACTCAATGTCCCCAGTCTCCCTCAGAATGCTGTTGAAGCTCTGCCGGAGGTGTGCGTTGAAGATCTCGCGGATTGGGGCCTCTGCTAGACGTTCCCAGCACACCCTCACTACGCGTTTAGGTGCACCGGGTCTGTCCAGCGTCCTCCCCCGCCACCTGATCCAACTCACCACCAGGTGGTGATCAGTTGACAGCTCAGCCCCTCTCTTTACCCGAGTGTCCAGAACATATGGTCGCAGGTCTGGTGATACGATTACAAAATCGATCATCAACCTGCGGCCTAGAGCATCCTGGTGCCACGTGCACTTATGGACACTCTTATGTTCGAACAAGGTGTTCGTTATGGCCAAACTGTGATTCGCACAGAAGTCCAATAACAAAACACCGCTTGGATTCAGATCAGGGAGGCCGTTCCTCCCAATCACGCCCCTCCAGGTCTCGCTGTTGTTACCCACGTGAGCATTGAAGTCTCCCAGCAGGACAACAGAGTCTCCAGATGGGGCACCTTCCAGCACCCCCCCCAGGGACTCTAAGAAGGCTGGGTACTCTGAACTGCCACTCGGCGCATAAGCGCACATAACAGTCAGGACCCGTTCCCCGACCCTAAGGTGCAGGGAACAAACCCTCTCATCCACCGGGAAAAACCCCAACGTACCGGCAGCAAGCCGAGGGGATATTAGAATACCCACCCCAGCCCGCCGCCTCTCACCAGGGGCAACTCCAGACTGAGACAGAGTCCAGCCCCTCTCCAGGAGACTGGTTCCAGAGCCCAAGCCATGCGTAGAGGTGAGCCCGACTATATCTAGCCGGTACCTCTCAACCTCAGGCTTCTTCCCCACCAGAGAGGTGACATTCCATGTCCCTATTTATGTTCCTTTTCTCCTATTTTAGTTAGAAGACACAAATGCCATGTTGCAATACTATACAGCTATGGTAGCCAACGTTTCAAATGCAGGTTTGACAGGTTTGTGAGTGTACACTTTATCCAAAACCTAGTGAGGGTTTACTCATGCTTACCACTGAGTGGCTGTAGCTTAGGAGGTAGAGCAGGTCACCCACTGATCGGAAGGTTAGTGGTTCGATCCCTGGCTCCTCCAGTCTGCATGTCAAGTATCCTCTGTGGCCAGATTCAGGCCATACCAGGATGCTAACCCAAGTTGCTCTCCGATGCATCCGTTGGAGTGTGAATGTGTAGGAATGTAGTTATGAGGCAATCAGTTTAGAGAAAGTGATTGGGTGAATGTGGCATGTTGTATAGAGCAATTTGAGTACTCTGGGAGAGTAGAAAAGCGCTATAAAAGAATCAGTCCCTTCACTATCTGAACAGAGTTTTGTCATGTTACTTTTGCACTATTACTTTCCAGGAGCAGTAATTTTTGATATATTGATATACTGTTCTAAATTACATAAATTATTTAATTCCAAATAAATTTGCTGCATTACCTTTATTGAGACATTTTTAATCTGTGCTAAATACGTCACATGTTGTTATTACATGGCTTGATTAAGGTACACATCAGGCTGACATCTGTGGGCCTCCTCTGGCAAACCTGTTCTGGGTCATTCTTTGCGGTATGTGGGCCATGTGTACGCACATTGTGTGGGCCAGATCCGGGCCATACCAATTTTGCTATGTGGGTAATAGCAGGCCTTTGTATTGTGGGAGGAAGCTCGGGTCCTCTATCAGAGGCCTGGAAGCTTGATGATTTTGTACAGTATTGTGGCTGTGCTCTTCTGGACAGAGATCTCAGGTGTTGTTTTTGGGATATGCTTAGGCCACTTGCCCAGTTTGGGGGTCACTGCACCGAGTGCTGTGATTACCACTCGGACCACTGATACCTTCACCCTACACATCTTCTCAAGCTCTTCTCTTAGCCCTTGGTATTTCTCAAGCTTCTCATGTTCCTTTTTCCTAATGTTGCTAGCTACATCTAACACTACAGCCTTCTTCCTCTGCTTGCCCACCAGTACTATGTCTGGTTGGTTAGCCATCACCAGTTTGTCTGTCTGTATGTTAAAGTCCTACAGGGTCTTAGCTCGGTCATTCTCAACCATCCTAGGGGGCATGTCCCATTTTGACATTGGGACTTCCAAGCTATACTCGGTACAGATGTTTCCTGATACTATGCTAACTATTCCATTGTGATTTTCCATGTATGCCCTAACTGCTAACATCTTACACCCTGCTTTTATAAGCTGGGGTGTCTCAGGGGCATCTTTGCACAGCCTGAACCTGGGGTCTTACCTGGTGGGGTAGACCCCTGCCTCTATGGATCGTGTGCTTTGAGCTTGTTCCTGTGTTGTTATTGTTAAAAAAAAAAGAGCAAGCAAGGGTACTGACAGGGACTAGAAAGAGAGAGCATATTTCTCCTGTTTTGGCTTCCCTTCATTGGCTCCCTGTTAAATCCAGAATTGAATTCAAAATCCTGCTCCTCACATACAAGGTCTTAAATAATCAGGCCCCACCTGATCTTAATAGTACCATATCACCCTATTAGAGCACTTCGCTCTCACACTGCAGGCCTACTTGTTGTTCCTAGAGTATTTAAAAGTAGAACGGGAGGCAGAGCCTTCAGTTTTCAGGCCCCTCTTCTGTGGAACCAGCTTCCAGTTTGGATTCGGGAGACAGACACTATCTCTACTTTCAAGATTAGGCTTAAAACTTTCCTTTTTGCTAAAGCATATAGTTAGGGCTGGACCAGGTGACCCTGAATCCTCCCTTAGTTATGCTGTAATAGACGTAGGCTGCTGGGGGATTCATATGATGCATTGAGTTTTTCCTTTCCAGTCACCTTTCTCACTCAACATGTGTTAATAGACCTCTCTGCACTGAATCATACTTGTTATTATTCTCCGTCTCTCTTCTTTATCCTGTCTTCTTTCTCTCACCCCAACCGGTCGCAGCAGATGGCCGATTGTTAGTGTTAGATTGTTAGTGCCTCTGTGCTGTTTTTCAGTCCAGCTTTGTCCTGGTAGGATTTTTGGACGCCAGCCACTTTTATCTGCCAGTGGTACGTACCGTGCAGCGGCTTGATTTTGAATGATGGTTCTTCTCCTTGCTCCTCTTCTTTTTTAGGTTTCTGCTGCCTGAGATATTTATTAAGCATGCTTAATAAATATCTTCTTAATGTACTCATGGATAATTGTTGTCTCATCCTAGATAGTGTTCTGACACCCACTGGCTCCTTCCTTCCACTTAGCGTACAATCTCAGGGTGCTGCACTTGGGGTCAAACTCTCCATGCATGGTGAGAAGCTTCCTTCCTAGTCTTGATGTCAGCGGCTTCTATCTCCTCCTTTGGCCAACTTATTATTGCAGCAGGCTATCTGGTCACTGGAAGAGCGTAGGTGTTAATTCCCTTGATCTTGTTCTTTCCATTCAGAACATTGGCTAGTGGCCTCTTCATGGTTCCCATTTGCCTGTGAGATTCCCAGGTACTTGTAGCTGTCCTCAGTGTTTACAATGTTGCCTTTTGGTAGTGCAATCTCCTCAGTTCTGATTACTTTCCCTCTTTTTGTTATCATATGACTAAACTTCTCCAGTCAGAATGACGATCCAATATCAGTGCTCCAGATCCTAGTGGTATAGATCAGGGATTCGATATCTTGTTCACTCTTTGCATGCAGCTTGATGTCATGCATTTAGAGGAAGTGATTGACGATCATTCCGTAGTCTGCATCCATATCCAGTCTTGAGTCTCACCAAGGGGACTCAGGCCTGCACAGAGCAGCAGTGGGGAGAGAGCATTTCGTCGGTAAATCTCACACTTGATGCTGACTTGGCCACATCCTCATTGAATTCCTGATGAAGGCTCTTAGGGTTCTGTTCATCTTGTATTTTTGTAGGGATTCCTTGATCCAAGTGTGGGGCATTGAGTTATAAGCTTTCTTGTAGTCAATCCAGGCAGTGCACAGGTTGGCCAGTCTGGCCTTGAGGTCTCGGGCAACTGTTCTGTCTACCAGGAGCTAGTGTGTCGCCCCTCTTTTTCTCCCTATTCCTACCTATGCCTTTCTGTTACCTATTCATGTATTGAGCCATGTGCTTATTCATCTTAGTTGCTATGATGCTTGATGGAGCTTCCTTCCACACTTCCTTGATCTTGGCCACTAGTGTCCTTCTCCGTAGAGGGCACTGTTCCTTATAGCTGTTCATCACATAGCCAAGCATCTCAGTGATCACTACTGCCGTGATGTAGATCATCTGGTTAGTTTCCGTGATGGTCAAAGTAGGGATTGTACAGAGACAGAGGGTAGTTAATCTTGGTAGTCGGCCACAGAGGTTTTAGGTTTCCAGCTTGGCCATGAACCGCAGCATTTGTGTTATGCCTCATCAGTATCCAGTGGTGATAGCAGTTTCTTCTTCCAAATGTTGGAACACTGAGCTACTAGTTGTTCCGCCATCAGTCTGGATGTTGGGTATTGAAGATTTCAGAGGTCCCACATTCTCGTCATGTAACCCGTTCCACTGGGGTTACTTGCATTTTAGCATTCCAACAGCGCCCTGTTCTCATCCCTTACTCATGTATGTCTTCTTGTTCCCATAGGGTAGACAGACAGTTGGAGGTGGGCACGGTAAGCTGGGTGAGCTTCAGGTGGAGGCTGTCTGGGATTGTGGTGCTGAAGGTCGAGCTGAGGTCCATGAACAGTATCCTGGCTGGTTGGTTGAGGTGATGCAGGATGTAGTGCAGTCCCATGTTGACTGCAACCTTGGACAACCTGTTTGCCCAACAGACAAACTGCAGGGGGTCCAGCAGGGGCTCTATGATGTCCTTCAGGTGGCTTAACACCAGTCTTTCAAAGAACTTCATCACCACAGATGTCAGGGGGACCGGCCTGTAGTCATTTACTCCTGTGATGGTGGTCTTCTTTGGGATGGGGGTGAGCATTCGAAGCAGGATAGCACGTTACACAGCTGCAGAGGTCTGTAGAAAGGATCCTCTTAGCTACCCTGATCTCTTTGGTCAGCTTATTTCTGGTCTGCTTGTTAAGGGCACAGTCTCCATTGCCTCCTTCCCACATAGCAAAACTGGTATGGCCTGGATCTGGCCCACACAATATGCTTACACATGGCCTGCATACTGCAAAGAATGACGGCCCTTTGGTGGCCCAGATCAGGTTTGCCAGAGGTCGCCCACACATGGGCCAGCACAAGGCCAGTTGCAGACACACTGCTGGCCCTGTGCTGGCCCAGAACAGTTTCAGCTCTGGCCCCAGATGTGTACCTTAATCAAGCCATGTAATAACAACATGTGTCGTATTTAGCACAGATACGTTAAAAATGTCTCAATAAAGGTAATGCAGAAAATTTATTTTGAATTGAATAATTTATACAACTCAGAATTAACAGTAAATCAATATATCATTTAATACTGCTGCTGGAATATAATAGTGCAAAAGTAACATGACGAAACTCTGTTCAGACAGTGAATGGACTGATTCTTTTATAGCGCTTTTCCACTCTCCTGGAGTACTCAAAGCGCTCTATACAACATGCCACATTCACCCAATCACTTTCACTAAACTGAGTGCTTCCTAACTGCATTCAGATATATTCACACTCTGATGGATTCATCGGAGAGCAACTTGGGTTAGTATCTTGCCCAAGGATACTTGACAAGCAGGTTGGAGGAGCCAGGGTTTGAACCTTCCGATCAGTGGGTGACCTGCTCTACCTCCTGAGCTTCAGCCACCCAGTGATAAACATGAGTAAATCCTCACTAGGTTTTGGATAAAGTGTGCACTCACAAACCTGTCAAACCTGCGTTTGAAACGTTGGCTACCATAGCAGTATAGTATTGCAACATGGCATTTGGATCTTCTAACTAAAATAGGAAAATAGGAACATAAATAGTGCCATCATTGCCAGACCTGGCCCACATCTGGTTGACATACACCCTGCCATGACACCAGTCAGTCAGAAGTGCCAGCTTGATGCCAGATCTGGGCCAGACCTGTTTTCTATGAGCCAGGGCCACATCAACCAAACCACAATCGGGCCAGATGTGGCATGCCATCACATAAACAGTGCCATCTGCGCCAGGGATGAAATGTGGCATAATTATGCTAAAATAAAGAAGATGTAAAAACAGATCGTTCACTGTGAAAGATTGAACCCGTTACTGCCTGAATTTTAAAACTGACCTGACAGGTGGTTACAATAAAATCCGAAACAAATTTTAATAAATGGTTGTAAACGTAGAAGTAGAAAGAAAAGTTAATCATCTTGTCCACATGTGCCTGCACCCCCTCTCCCTGCCACTGTTGACACTGCTTCATCAAAGCCTGCAACTCTTTACATTCTCAGCTCTGCTCTTCAGGTCTAAAACACATTTTATTACTTTGCTCTCCTCCACATTTTACTTTTTATTTGCTTAAATTAGATCCCCACAGTTTGGACTCTGCACAATTTTAATGAACCAACTAATGAAGATTTTCAGGGCCGAGTACAATAACCTCAGTTTGATCTGAATTAAGAAGCTGAAAGTTAGCGGCCATCCAGGTCTTTATGTCTTTAAGACATTCCTGCAGTTTAACTAATTGGTGTGTGTTACCTGGCTTCATGGATAGATAGAGCTGCGTGTCATCTGCATAGCAGTGAAAATTTATGCTATATCTTCTAATGATGCTGCCTAAGGGAAGCATGTATAATGTAAACAGAATTGGTCCTAGCACTGAACCCTGTGGAACTCCATAAGTGACCTTAGTGTGTGAAGAGGACTCTCCATTTACATGCACAAATTGGAGTCTATTAGATAGATATGATACAAACCACTGCAGTGCAGTACCTGTAATACCTACAGCATGTTCTAATCGCTCTAATAGGATATTATGGTCAACAGTATCGAACGCAGCACTGAGGTCTAGCAGGACATTTACATGAACAAACTGGAGTCTGTTAGATAGATATGATACAAGCCCCTGCAGTGCAGTATGTGCTCTAATTGCTATACTAAAATATTATGGTCAACAGTATCTAACATTTGGTGAGAATTTCATGCCAATAGTACTTTTAGAAATATATTTACTTAGAATATTGGTGATGTATTTAATACTTATTTTACCCATTGTAATATATAATATAATATAATATAATATAATATAATATAATATAATATAATATAATATAATATGACTGCTTAACACCTGAGTTTAACAATAACATTACTTAAATTACTTATCTGAAACTTGCAACTCCCCACAATATTGTCACCGAAAAAAACTAAAAACAAATTTTCTACCTGGGTTGTTGGGTGTTATTATTGATTCCATGGCTCCTGTAGAAGGCAGTTTTTGTTGATGGGTCTGTTTTGAAAGTTAGTCTTGGTCTCAATCAAGGCATGACATAGGAGCAGAGGGGAAACCTCTGTACCGTCAGGTCTGTTATTTCAATATAGATATGTATGGTCCACAGAAATGTCAGAATCTCAGCTAAAAGCCCACAAATGATGTCCATGACGACACAGGTAGAACAACAAACAATTAAAGAGCAGGTAAACAGATTCTGCGAAAAGATGTAAACATAAAGTGGGGATTCCTCCATTCACCCACTGGCATATTTACGGACGATATCTCTGCTAAAAGCACAGATGTCAAAGATTCCAATACTACAAGTTTTGTCATGCTATAACCAAAACCAGCAGCAAAAGAAGACCAAAATGACATTTTATATTTGAAAGAGACTAGCATGAATTTTCTTACCTTTGCTGTCTTACTTCCAAAAAATCCATTGCGATAAAACTGCCTGTTAACAGATGCATTATGCACCAGTCTACCGTTGTGTATAGTGACAAGAAAGCCTAATTTCTGTTACTCAATACCTAAGTTTCACAGATAGTGCCAAATACTATTAAACTGGGAAACATTTAGCTATGTCTCTAATGAAACCTCTGTTACTTTGCTCTGTTTTACCACAGCAGCATTTCCACAGGTAATGTTATTCATGGTTTTCTTTAGTTTTTGGTCTACTGTAGCATATTTTCAAAGGAGTGAAAGAGCCAGTAGATTTCTTTCTGAAGCAGTGTGTTGTGGATAGGGCCTTAATTCCAACTCTTGCTTGCCTGCTTTAACTTGGTATGGTTATATGGTTGGTTCTTTTTTCTTGTCTTTCTCAAGTTTTTGCTGCCTGAGGTATTCCCTAAGCATATGAACCGGTTGTAGCCATCTTCCTGATATACTTATGGATCTGTGTTATTTCATCATAGATAGTGGTTCTGACACTAATCCCACATAGCAAAATTGGTATGGCCTGGATCTGGCCCACATACCGCAAAGAATGACGGCCCTTTGGTGGCCCAGATCAGGTTTGCCAGAGGTGGCCCACACATGAGCCAGCACAAGGCCAGTTGCAGACACACTGCTGGCCCTGTGCTGGCCCAGAATAGTTTCAGCTCTGGCCCCAGATGTCAGCCTGATGTTTACTTTAATCAAGCCATGTAATAACAACATGTGCCGTATTTAGCACAGAATGTCTCAAGAAAGGTAATGCAGCAAATTTATTGTGAATTGAATAATTTATATATTTCAGAATTAACATTATCAATATATCAAATAATACCGCTGCTGGAATACAATAGTGCAAAAGTAACATGACAAAACTCTGTTCAGACAGTGATTTCCTTCTCTCCCAGAGTACTCAAAGCGCTCTAAAGAACATGCCACAGTCACTTTCTCTACACTGAGTGCTTCCTAACTACATTTATACTCCAATGGATGCATTGGAGAGCAACTGGGGTTGGTATCTTGCAGGCATGCAGACTGGAGCCAGATGTGGCATGCCATCACATAAACAGTGCCATTTATGCCAGGCCTGGCCCATATCTGGATGACATACCACTTACCATGCCAGAAGTCAGCCGGCAGTACCGGCTTGACACCAGATCCGGGCCAGACCTGTCTGCTATCTGGTTAGAGGGATTGGGTTAAATAGTGATTCTAAATTGCCCATAGGCGTGAATGTGAGTGTGTGGGTACTAGCCTTCAGCCTCCTTCCTTCTGCTTAGCATACAGTGTCAGGGTACTGGATTTGGAGTGAAAACCTCCAAGCATGATAAAGAGCTTTTTTGTCTTGTGATCAGTGTTCTCCCTGTGGTTAGCAGCTGGTTCATTTGTGCTGCCAGACACTCACAGAGTGCAGTTAGCTTCTTTAACCAGTAGGCGTCAATTTTGCCAGGGCCTATTGCTGTCTAACGCTTCGAGCTTGAGACTTATTCTTGGATGTTTGCCACTATGATGGTTACTGGATCCTTTTCAGGGAGGTTGCTGTGGTTTGCTCTTAGATCCACTAGCAACTCAGCATTGTTGTTATGTCTTGTGTCCTTCTGCCATATGCTCTTCCAGTATTGCTCTGTCTGAAGCCTTAGTGATTTTCTCATATTGTTCCCCTGAACTGGGAGTGCACCTTAGATGGTTCAGTGGAGAACACCTGTGGTATTCTCATGGCTTCTGTCTCTCTGGTATACCTCTTCAGGCGTTTAGCCAAGGCTGTGAGTGTCTCAAAGATAACTGCGGCTGTGGTGTAGATTACGTGGTTGGTTTCAGTGATGGTTGCGGTAGAGATTGTCCGTAATGCTGCATTTACATGTTTAAACAGACTTTCGGAGGGTACTTCATGTAGTCTTGTAGTCAGCCAGCTTAGCCTTGGTCCTCTCTTTCAGGTCAGCTGCTCTTGCATTCAACACCTTCAGTGCACAGGTTGTTCTTGGGGCTTGTTACCTAATCTCAGAGATTGGGAATGATGATATGTCCACCTTGACCTGACATCCAACATTGTGCATTGATGCAGTTTCCTTCCAGGGCTTAACTTGTACAGGCACTACTGAGAGCTTGCAGCTTCCTCAATGGCCAGAAGGTTGTTTGCCTGAACAGATGATACAGTACTGTCTTGAACTGCTTCCTGTTTTTCTGTTTTTTCATTCTTCGTGTTTCTCATGGTCCGGGTCTTTGTCCCAGTTTTGTTTTGCTCTCGTGATTCTTTTTTTTTAGAATGAAAGAATGTTCAGGTTCTAGTTCTGTATGAGCTTTCTATGTCTTGATGCATGCTCAATCATCCAAGTAAGTAAATTCCCAAAAAGTTAATTCTGTTCATCTGCACGTAGCGTTTTCAGTGGGATAAATGTTTCGTCACTCATCCAGGTGATTTCTTCAGTCTCAGCTGACTGCAGGTTTCCCCAGCCTTATAAACAGTACATTTGCACAATGACTGAACCTAGCCCACTGAACATTGGGCTCTGAGGACAGTTTCTTGATTAACATGTCATGACCATCGATCAACAATCATTAATCAAAGACCCCTGATCAGTGCCCATGAGTACCATTCACAGTTAGTTGGGGAGTGACACAGACAGACAGCCAGAGAATGATGACAGTTTGAGCACCGATAATTAAAGCACAGACATGAGTTCATGCTAGAGTCAAGGAGCAACGGAATGAGCATGAACGGTAGGGGTAGTTTATGTCTGAAGGTGCAGTGGTCAGTTCAGATATTTCAGTGAAAATTATTTTTGTGCAAGTTTAAGTTGAGTATGGTGATAGCTTTAGGGAAGAAGCTATCCATGGGTCTGTTTGTTCTGGCCCGTATCGATCTGAAGCGCCTGCCAGAGGGCAGTAGGTTGGGTAATGTGCTTCAGGATGTTTCTGGCTCTGCTGAGACAACGGGAGTTATAGATGGCAGACAAGGAGGGCAGAGGGCAGCTGATGATTCTTTGAACTGTGTTTACCACCCTCTGTAGTCTCTTCCTGTTTGCCTCCATGCAGCTGGCGTGCCACATTGTCACTGCATAGGTCAGCAGGCTCTTGATAGTGGAGCTGTAGAAGGTCACCAGCAGCGGGGTGTTTAGTTGCTCCTTCCTGAGCACCCTTAGGAAGTGTAGCCACTGCTGGGCCTTCTTGACTAGGGCCGTGGTGTTAGCTGACCAGCAGAGGTCCACAGAGATGTGGACGCCAAGGAATTTGAAGGATTTCACTTGCTCTACACATTCTACATTGATGTGCAGGGGGGCAGGGGCAGCTCTGTTTCGCCTGAAGTCCAGGATGAGTGCCTTGGTCTTGGTGATGTTAAGTGCCAGGTTGTTTAATGCAGACCAATCTCCCAGTTTCATGACCTCATCTCTGTAAGCCGCCTCATTTCCCCCTGTGATCAGCCCCACCACTGTTGTGTCATCAGCAAATTTGACAATGTTCTATGGGTTGGCGGGACTGCAGTCATATGTGTAGAGGGAGTAGAGTAGTGGGCTTAGTACACAGCCCTGGGGAGAGCCAATACTGAGAGTGCGAGGGGAAGAGAGGTAGGGGCCCAGTTTCACCCGCTGGGGTCCGTTTATTAAAAAATCCTTTATTCAAGAGCAAGTGGGTAGCGGGAGCCCCAGGCTGGCTAACTTGGGGATCAAAATGTCCAGTATTATTGTGTTAAAGGCTGAGCTGAAGTCAGTGAAGAGCATTCTGACATAGCTGTCCTATTGCTCCAGGTGGCTCAGTGCTGTCTGTTAGTCCGATTTGCAAATTGATGTGGGTCCAGAGCAGGGGGGAGACAGGCTCTATTGTGCCCCAGAACCAGTTTCTCAATGCACTTGGTGATGATATGGATTATTGCAATTGGATGGAAGTCATTGAGACTGGTTATGGGTGACTTTTGGGGATGGAGGTGATTATGGCAGATTTCAAGCAGGGTGGGATAATGGCTTGTTCCAAAGACAGGTTGAAGATGTCAGTGAAGACCTGTGCTAGCTGCTTGGTACATGGCTTTAGCACCTTCCCAGGTAGTCCATCAGGACCTGCAGCCGTCCTGGAGTACACACCTCACATTCTGTGCTCGAGAGTGAGTGTGGGGTTATTAGAGGCTAGTGTGGGTTGTGGTGGTCGTTGGAATGGTGCGGTGAGTGCTGTGTTTGAGACTCAAAGCGGGCAAAAAAGCTGTTCAGCTCCTCTGCTAGCACCGCCTCTGAGTCTCCAGGTGTCACAGGACATCCTTTGTAGTTGGTTCATGACAATTTGCATATCAAAAAACTGACCTTGCAGCCCATTGTTCAGTGGGCTGGTTTCAGTCATTGTGCAAATGTATTGTTTATAAGGCTGGGGAAACCTGCAGTCAGCTGAGACTGAAGAAGTCACTTTGATGAGTGACGAAACGTTTCTCCCACTGAAAACGTCCAGATGAACAGATTCAACTTTTTGGGATAAGCTTTCATATTAGTTAGCACTTCCTAGTGTAGTGAAGGTTCATTATTTATATTTCCAGTTCTTGGTTTACATTAGTTCCCTTTTGTGTCCAGTATGTTCCTAGTCTTGTCTCTGTCTCTTGTCATCAATGTCCCTGTGTTTGTTTACCTCCTTTCTCCCCAGTCACATCCCAGTGTCTGTGTTGTCTCTCTGTGTTCTGTCTCTGTGAATACGTTTGTAGTCCTGTTTTCTGTTTTTCTCTCTTCCTATTCTGATGTTCATCTCTCTGTGTTTCGTGCCTTTGTTCCCCTAGTCTGTCATGTCTCCATATCTGTTTTTTCCCAGTCCCAGTGTCAAGCCGACACATCGGAGTCTCAGTGTGTCACTTGATTTATTTTGATAGTCTCCTGTCTTGTGATTGTGTGATGTTTTGTTTTGCTTCCCCTGTCTCTTTAGGTATTCCCATATGTCTTCACTTCCCTTAATCACCCTCCTGTGCACATATGTTGTCCACGTCTCCCTCTGTTTGTTGTTGCATTCTCCCTCATTGTGCTTGTGATTCCCGTCAGTGAGTTTTATCACTTAGTTCCTACACTGGCTACTCATTGTTTGCTTTTGTTTCCTCTTCCATTTTTACCAGCAATAAAATGTGTGATACTGAGTTCTACATTGTTTTTTTTGTCCTGTCTGGCAGCTTTTGCAATCGTAATTATAATCTGAATGCACTGCTGTGCCAAACACATTTTGCTTTTCCAGATCAGCCCTATACATTCTCTATAAGTTCCTCTTGGTCATGTGCCTGAACTGCTTATTTATTCAATTCTTTTTGTGTTACTTCAGTTCTTATATTATATGTAGTATAGCATGACAATGTCTAAGCTGTCAGGTGGAAAAAAGGGAAGGGAAGGGGGGAGAAATAAGATTAAATATAATAAAAGGACAGAGCACAAATAGAATGTAAAATGAATTGCTAACTGCTGCAACTGTAAGAAAAAACAAACATACAACACTTGAAACACAAACATATGAAAAGACACAGATACATGAACTTACAATTTTCTTGTGGTGTGTGTGTGTGTGTGTGAGAGAGAGAGAGAGAGAGAGAGGGAGAGAGAGAGAGAGAGAGAGTATGTAGCGTATGTGTAGGTGTCTTTATCGCAAAATGTCCTTGAAAATGAGGGTGGGAAACTCCAATAATACCCCCCAGGAGCCAGAGGCAAAAAGAGATAGATCCAGGAGATCCAGGCCATCTTCAGCCCCCAAGAGTACAGAAGACCTGAGGCCACACATATTGGTGACATCTGCACATCTATCCCAGCAGGAGAGGGAGGGAGGCCTCAGATGGTCTGCCCACTACCAAAGGGTGAGAGACCCAGAGAACAAGAGGCAACAGGCAGCTGACCTCGGTAGAGGCTAGCCAGCCTGGTATAAGCCAAGAACAGGGTACTAGTGCACCGGGCACTCAAGAACCACTCAGCGACCTGCAGAGTCTCCCTGACATGAAAGAGGTCCAAGGCACCTGGATTCCACTTATTAATAACACACAAAGACACATGCAAACACATTGATGCTCCCACTGAGGGGCAGGGGAGCAGATGCCTCCCCCAAACTGCAGCGAACCAGGACGCAGCCAGAGTGCACCACAAACCACCTGTGGACTCCCAACCCAGAGAGGGTGTGTGAAACGGGTATAGGAAGACCTATGCTCTTCCAGTATTGCTCTGTCTGAAGCCTTAGTGATGGGTGGGCCACCTCTGGCAAACTTAGTGATTTTCTCATATTGTTCCATATTGTGACCTAAGTGACCCACAACTCTCCCTAAAGACCCTACATGTGTGAGTGATATGTTTTATGAGTTGGGAGGAGGGAGGGCCAGAATATGTGAGAACGGGAGGTAGAAGACTACCCCTGGAAGGAGAGAGCCAGCAAATGACTGCCTCAGTAGTTACCCACATTCCCCACACTTCACCACAAGGTGGGAAAAAATGGGTTCACGGTCCACAATAACAACGCCAGAGCACTACAGGGAGTCCGGGGAAGATCCCACTGCCCCACAAGTGGTCTAAGTTTGAGACAATGGTTGCACACTCACCTGGATGTCCCACTCCACCCACTTGGCCACACCCACGAGACCCCAAGGTGCAGACCGGACATCCCAGCATGGGTCAATGCACCCTTCATGGCGTGGTGGCAAAGGAGGCACGCACCACCCCCATAAGGAGGGACCCAGCCAGAGACCAGGCAGCCCACCAACTCTGACACAGAACCAGAGTCAGAGAGACTTTATTTATCCCCAAGGGGCAATTAAGATATACACCAGCCTCCTGGCTGGGGGCCAGCACAAGCACCCCCAACATCCCAAGACCGTTCGGCAACACTCAGCCCAGTCTGCATTTTGCCTGCTGAATCCTGGGTCCCCTCCCTGCCACATTTGCTTTACATGACAGTTTTCTTCCTTTTGTAGTGGATCAGATGATTTGGAGTTGTGTTGCAATTCCATGACTAGCTCCTTGACTGAAGTAATATCTAAATATACGTCTTGATGCATTCTCAATCATCCAGGAAAGTAAATCTCCAAAAGTTGAATCTGTTCATCTGGACGTAGCGTTTTGTAATACGTAATACGCTACGTCCAGATGAACAGATTCAACTTTTGGAGATCTAAATATACCAAAAGTAGCAAAGGAAGCAAAATCTACCATGGTTAAATAGTGAAATACATAAACTTATGAAAAGACGAGATTTGGCGTTAAAAACAGCCTTAACTACTAAAGGTAATACGGATTATATGATCTATAAAGGTCTAAGAAATAAAGTAGTCATGGAATTGCATAAAGCTAAGGCTTTATATTACACTCATATTATAGAAAATGCTAAAGGTCATAATGTCTCCCTTTGGAAGCATTTAAATGATTTAATTAACAGATCATCTAGCAGGAAGGAAATTGAGCAAGTCAATATAAATGGCACAATTATTATAGACAAGGGTTCCATGGTATACGAATTAAACAAATATTTTATACAATCTGTAGAAGAATTAATGCAAAATTTCAGCTCTCCAGTGGTCACTATTAAAAACAGACCTATCGATTCATCAGACTCATTTTTTATCGAAGAGGTTAATGAAGCAGAGATCACAGAGGTTATTAAGAAATTATCAGATTCTAGGGCAAAGGATATTTATGGCTTGGACACTTGTTTTATTAAAAAATATAGAGATTTCTTGACAAAACCTTTAACACATCTCTATAAATTTATCAATAAGAAATAGGACATTCCCAACTGACTGGAAAAGGGCTGTAGTTACTCCAGTCTTTAAAGGAGGCGAGCGTGATTTGATCTGTAATTATCGTCCAATTTCCATACGCCCTGTTCTTTCGAAGGTGCTTGAGAAGGTTGTGGCAGCACAGTTAATTGATTATTTAGAGACTAATCTACTGCTTCATCCAATGCAGTTTGGTTTTAGACCAAAATTTTCCACAGAAATGGCAAATTGCTATTTTGTTGAAAATATTAAGTGTAATCTGGATAATGGTAGTGTTGTGGGTGCAGTGTTCCTTGACCTAAAAAAGGCTTTTGACACTGTCAATCATGACATACTTCTTTCTAAGCTGATAAAATTTGACTTTTCAAAGCAAGCAGTTGATTGGTTTGAGTCCTATCTTCATAAAAGAGAACAGTGTGTGAGGGTTGATAAAGAAAAGTCATCCATGTTGGAAAACAGAATCGGTATTCCCCAAGGGTCTGTTCTTGGCCCATTGCTATTTAGTTTGTTTATAAATGATTTGCCTACCAGCTGCCCAAACGCCAACTGCCAACTTTATGCAGATGATGCAGTTATACACGTACCAGCTAAGTCACCTGGTGAAGCAGCAGACACCTTAACGGTACATCTAAATGATGTCCAAAAATGGCTGGAACAAAATCATCTTGTACTGAATTTAAAAAAAACTGTTTCTATGTGTTTTTCGATTAGGAAACGAAGTTCATCTGATGATTTTAAAATCAACCTAGGGAACGAAGAAATAAAGGAGGTCAAAGATTTTAAGTTTTTAGGAATAATCTTAGATTCACATCTTAAATTTGACAAGCATGTAAAGAAGATTTCTAAGACGGTCAAGGCTAATCTGAATTGTTTTAAGTTAATTCGGCACTATATACCCACTTCAGCAGCTCAGTTATTCATGCATTCTATGATATTTTCGCATTTTTCATATTGTATGACAGTTTGGACTCAAGCAGCACCATCTACAATTCAGCCGTGGTATCCTTATATAATCAAACCTTAAAAATAATGGATAAAAAATCGGTTCGGTGGCATCATTGTCACATTTTACAGAAATATAACTTACTTAGTTTTAAGAGTTTTAATCATTGGTGTTTTCTTAAATTAGTTTTTAAATGTATAAATAGGATGGCCCCAGAGTGTCTCAATAGATACATTCAGAGACAAGACCGTAATCGTGTTACTAGGAGTAAGGTGAACGGCAACAGCAAGATATTATATCGCAGATCTGCATTGGTCAGTCAGCTTTTTCTATAAAGGCCTGCCATCTGTGGAACTTCCAACCAATATCAAACTGATTACAGACATTAGATCCTTTACACTGAAGGCTAAAGTGTGGTTAAAGGGAAACCAAAGTTGTAGTCATTTTATCTGATGATTTTAATTTTATTTTAAATTATTGTCTATTAATTGTAATTGTATTTATGATGTAATTTGGTCTTATGAAAATGTATGTTTTATTGTAATATGTATTTATTTAGATTGTAAGCCCAACAAGGGACATTTGTTGAAAATTAGCAGTGCAGCATGTGCGGTAGATCAGTCTCATGTCTTGCACGTGAACTATGTTAAACTGCACTGTTCCTTTTAAATAAATAAATAAATTCAAAATTCAATCTGCAATATCCTAGAATGCTATAAACCACAGATGTTGCAGTGTAATCTTTTTCTTCTCTATTCTGGTGCTTGCTTTTTAGAGACTGCCAAAAAATAATGACTTTAGGATTTTTGTATTATTCTTACTCTCCTCAAAATTTAGAGATAGATCCAAAATATTCCCACCTCCACGTGTCAAACACTTCTTCATGCAAACTTTCTTTTTCTTTGACTACATTGTAATTTTTAATTTGCAAATGTAAAAGTAGTAGCAAAAATACTGTCACGGCTGCGCTGCCAGCCCGTGGGGATGAGGGAAAGGAGGACCCAAATGCAGGACTCTGGTGATGACGACAGTGCGTTTTATTTACAGTGCAGAAAATAAAGACAACCAATAAATCCCTTTGCGTTCCTGACAACCGTTCCGTGTCTCCTCTTCGTGCATGTACTCCGTGTGTCCACTCCCTGCGTACCATCCACCCACTGCTTCCTTGTTCCCACAAATCCTCCTGGGAAACACACACAAAGGCAGCCTTCAGAAAACGCCACAATTGCGGCAGACTAGCACTTACTGGCTTGCTGGAAAACTAACAGGTAGTCATGCATAACGATCCCTTGTTGTGGAGCTCTCAGCCACACTGCTATGTAGCTTCCTGACGACGTTAGATCAGCTCCAGGTGTGTGTGATGATCCAGACGGCAGGGCCACACCCACCAGCCCTGAAGGTGCCTGACACAGCCGCACCCCCACACATGCACACACACACACACACACACACCTATACACAGAAACAAAGGACAGCAGCACAATACAACAACATGGTAACTATGGCGTTATTTTTGTGCCACTATTCTGAGCGCACGTAAAACAATTTTGAGCGCAGGTAAAAAAAAAATTTGCAGGTGCAAGTGTTGCATTTTGAGGAGAAAATTGATTTTGACCGACGAAAAGCTAAATTTGAGTGAACAAAATTCATTGCTGCGTGCAAAAAGTGTATTTCAGTGTTTGCTATTATCCATACACACACACAAGAGCAGCCCCTCTCGCTCAGTTTTTGCATTTGCGCTTGTTCGCAATGTGCTGCTTGCGCTCTCAACATTTCTGCCCATGCGCGTTCAACTCTTTTTCTACACCGTTATATTTGTGCCACAAACCCAACCAATCACAGACTTGGATGCAAAAACTTCTGATTGAGGTTTGGACGAAATGCATTCTGGGATATTGCATTTCGTCATTTCGAGCTGATTGGAGACCAAAAGAGCCAAACGAGGCAGTGGCGGAGGAATGCAGAGTGGCAGAGTTTGAAATATTACTCTTTCTGCATCACAAAATAAACTTTAAGATATTTTCAGAATGGTGCTGTGTAAACTTCAAATATCTGCTCAATTTATAGGTGTGTCTTTAATGTCCCCAAAACTTGATCTGTGACAATCTTCTTTTCAAAGAAATCCAGCATGTCGTTAAAAGTAGTTCCCGGCTCGTAGTTTTCCTGAAAACCACAGACACAGTTTTCTGTTTATCTGTCAGCTGCTTTTTGGTGACTGAGAATAAACTGCTTTGAAAATACTGAAACTGCCTCGGTGGGAGTCCTGGAGAGCCCAAGTGAATACTTTTTCTGCTCAAAACGATCTAAAATTTTCTGTTATTTTAAGGAAATGTGTCATGATCTTGTTTTCAGTCAGTCTACAAAACAAAGTTGAGATGCATGAACATTTTCAATGTATAGAAAGTTTTGTATATGGGCAGAAGAGTTTGTAAATGACTTAATGAATAGGTGATACATGAACATTTTAAGTTGTTTACAGTCATAACGTAGTCTGATAATAGTCAGTCATATCTTAATAAAGGCAAAGAAAAAAGACAGACCAAATCTCCAACATTAATGTTTAATGTTAGGTTTTAAGCTAAATTTACAGCTCAGCTACAGTTAATTGTGATTCACTTACCATAGTACCATATTCCATTATGATGATCTCATTTTGGTTGTCCCTAAGGTGCTGTTCTTAAATCAGTCAGAGGAGCTATAACTCATATCTCAGGCCCATAGCTCTGGACACACCCAGAGACACATACAGAAATGCACTGAGAAATACATGAAATACTGCTTGTGACACCATATCCTATATCTTTATAAAAAGACAGATATGATGGAAAGAAGAGGAGAAAACTGAAGAAAACAGTGAAACAAAAAGAAAGGGACAAAAACAAAGGGAAGAAAACCATGACATGTGAGGACGATGTAGTCTCTAAGTAGCAAGTAGTCAGTCTGTTAGCCTGTTTTGTAGTTTATGTCCAGGCATTTCTATGTAGTGTGCTAAGTCATTTTGCTGCCTCATGAAGGCTAAATGCACTAGAATAGAGAAACAAAGCAATGCACTTGATTTCCTACATCATCCTTGATCTAAAAGTACTTTTCTGACCCATGGGATAACCAGACCATTTGGACAGCCTCCATTATTTTGTTTTGATTTTGTTTCTTTCTTTCTTTCAATAAATGTTCGATATTACAGTATGAGTTTACTTTTTAACAGCCCACCATTCTTTCTAGAATCAATGAACTTTTTGGTTAAAATGAATAGAAGACCAAAATTACACTTAAATCCATGATCCAAATCAATGTGACTTCTTTCTTCAAGTCAGAACTTTGGAAAATTTCTGTCATGTTTTAGACCCCATCACAGTACTGACACTGTGCTTGTTAGGGCTGCAAATGAGATCTTAAGAGCTGCTGATATGGGTGAAAGTTCTGTGGTACACCACTGTGAAAAAGAGACCTGGCAACTCTAGGGATCATGCTGTTTCTGCTTTCTCTTTCTCCATCCCACACACACACCTTAGTGTTTTTTGTAGTTCCCGCTTTTCAGCACACATCCAGCTGTTTCTACTGTCCGATTAGCCACATTCTCAGAGTCCCAGCGTGCTCCTTAAAAAGGAGTGGCATGATTAAATAATGGTTACAAGCTGTCGACCATTCAACCCAGGCACTGCCCCCTGAACCTGCAGCCCCATCCTTCCTCTGCAGCTGAGCCACCTCCACATACCCCCGTTGCCCAACTTAACCAGGGTGAACCCTTTATCCTAAGATTTTACGCAGGCAGGATGCGATGGCTGCTGTGTTGTCCATCTGAGAGCACACCTGCCCACCTCCCCAGTGGTACTCCAGGTACTGTACCGCCCTCCATCCAACCGCACACTTCTTCGGGTTGACCGTGAGCCCCGCCAACCTTAAACATTGTAAGACCGTAGCAACCTGCTGCACATGCTTCGTCCAGGTGTCAATATGGATGACAACATCCAAGTAGGTGGCAGCATATGTAGTGTGTGGACGCAGCACTTGGTCCATGAGGCCAAAACTGATGAGTGTTGTGAAAACGAGCAGTGGCAATCTGTTCCACGAGCATGGGGTAGGCCCTGTGAGCACTCACTCACTCTGCGGTAGTCAACACAGAGCCACAAAGATCCATCTTTCTTCACTACAAGAACTATGGGCCTACACCACATGCGTGTGACTCTTCTATTACTCCCATTTTTATTATCTCAGCCAACTCCTTCTGAACAAATGCAGAGAGGTGAATGTTGAGGTAACATGTCAGGCTGTGAATGCACCATCAAAACAGAGATCAGATCTGTCTGGTGAATTCAATTCAATTCAATTCAATTTTATTTATACAGCGCCAAATCACAACAGGAGTCACCTCAAGGCGCTTTATATTGCACAGTAGATTGTACAATAATAGATACAGAAGAAAACCCAACAATCATATGACCCCCTATGAGCAAGCACTTTGGCGACAGTGGGAAGGAAAAACTCCCTTTTAACAGGAAGAAACCTCCAGCAGAACCAGGCTCAGGGAGGGGCGGGGCCATCTGCTGCGACCGCTTGGGGTGAGAGAAGGAAAACAGGATAAAGACGTGCTGTGGAAGAGAGACAGAGATTAATAACAGATATGATTTGATGCAGAGAGGTCTATTAACACATAGTGAGTGAGAAAGGTGACTGGAAAGGAAAAACTCAATGCATCATGGGAATCCCGGCAGCCTCGTCTATTGCAGCATAACTAAGGGAGGATTCAGGGTCACCTGGTCCAGCCCTAACTATATGCTTTAGCAAAAGGAAAGTTTGAAGCCTAATCTTGAAAGTAGAGATAGTGTCTGTCTCCTGAATCCAAACTGGAAGCTGGTTCCACAGAAGAGGGGCCTGAAAACTGAAGGCTCTGCCTCCCATTCTACTTTTAAATACTCTAGGAACAACAAGTAGGCCTGCAGTGTGAGAGCGAAGTGCTCTAATAGGGTGATATGGTACTACAAGGTCATTAAGATAAGATGGGGCCTGATTATTTAAGACCTTGTATGTGAGGAGCAGGATTTTGTATTCGATTCTGGATTTAACAGGAAGCCAATGAAGGGAAGCCAAAACAGGAGAAATCTGCTCTCTCTTTCTAGTCCCTGTCAGGACTCTTGCTGCAGCATTTTGGATTAACTGAAGGCTTTTCAGGGAGTTTTTAGGACAACCTGATAATAATGAATTACAGTAGTCCAGCCTGGAAGTAATGAATGCATGAACTAGTTTTTCAGCATCACTCTGATACAGGATGTTTCTAATTTTAGAGATGTTGCACAAATGGAAGAAAGCAGTCTTACATATTTGTTTAATATGTGCGTTGAAGGACATGTCCTGGTCAAAAATGACTCCAAGGTTCCTCACAGTGTTACTGGAGGCCAAGGTAATGCCATCCAGAGTAAGAATCTGGTTAGATACCATATTTCTAAGATTTTCAGGGCCGAGTACAATAACCTCAGTTTGATCTGAATTAAGAAGCAGAAAGTTAGCGGCCATCCAGGTCTTTATGTCTTTAAGACATTCCTGCAGTTTAACTAATTGGTGTGTGTTACCTGGCTTCATGGATAGATAGACCTGCGTGTCATCTGCATAGCAGTGAAAATTTATGCTATATCTTCTAATGATGCTGCCTAAGGGAAGCATGTATAATGTAAATAGAATTGGTCCTAGCACTGAACCCTGTGGAACACCATAATTAACCTTAGTGTGTGAAGAGGACTCTCCATTTACATGCACAAATTGGAGTCTATTAGATAGATATGATACAAACCACTGCAGTGCAGTACCTGTAATACCTACAGCATGTTCTAATCGCTCTAATAGGATATTATGGTCAACAGTATCGAACGCAGCACTGAGGTCTAGCAGGACAAGCACAGAGATGAGTCCACTGTCAGAGGCCATAAGAAGGCTCCATGCTGACGTTCTGCCAGTTTAATTCTGCTTTCTCTCTCTCTCACACCTCATGCGGTAGTACAACCCTTGCTTAAGAAACCTGCCCTGGACCACACTGTATTGGCTAACTACAGACCTATCTCCAAGTTGTCCTTTATGTCTAAAATCTTAGAGAAAATTGTACATTGCCAATTGATGGATTTTTTAAATGAGAATGGTATCCTGGAGGTCTTTCAATCAGGTTTTAAAAACTTTCATAGCACAGAGTCAGCACTCTTAAAGGTTTTTAATGATATCCTCCTTACCTGTGACTCTGGTAATCAAGTTGTTCTTGTCCTCCTTGACCTAACAGCTGCCTTTGACACTGTAGACCACAACATTTTACTGTCTCGCTTGCACCATCTTGCAGGCATTCATGGTACTGCTTTGAAATGGTTTAGGTCTTGTCTTTGTGACAGAACTTTTAGTGTTAACTTTTTAGGGTATGAGTCTTCCTCTGCCACTTTTCAGTCTGGGGTCCCGCAGGGCTCAATTTTAGGGCCTCTGCTTTTTCATTATATTTACAGCCCTGGGAACCATCCTCAGAAGGCATGGAATATCCTTCCACTGCTATGCTGACGACTGTCAGATTTATCTGCCTCTGAAGCAGAAAGAGGCCTTCTCTATTAAGCCACTTCTAGCATGTCTAGAAGACATTAAATCTTGGATGTCCCTAAACTTTCTAAGGTGTAATTCAAGCAAAACCGAGGTGATTCTGTTTGGTCCTAGTGGACCTTGTGAACCCTCTGCTATTGATTTGGGACCCCTGGCAGAGTATTTTAAATCTGTTGTTACAAACCTGGGTTTTAAGATGGACAGTGATTTTAAATTAGACAGTCAAATTAGGGCTACTGTCAAGTCCAGTTTTTACCATTTAAGGCGCTTGGCAAAGATAAGACCTATTTTATCCAGGCCGCATCTTGAAACGGTAATCCATGCTTTTATTTCATGTCGTCTAGATTACTGTAATGCTCTGTATTGTGGAGTTAGTCAGCATCTTCTCTCTCATCTGCAGCTGGTCCAGAATTCTGCTGCACGACTTTTAACCAAAACTCGTAAAAGAGAGCACATAACTCCCATCCTGGCTTCACTCCATTGGCTGCCTGTATATCTTTGAGTTCATTTTAAAATCCTCATGTTTGTTTTTAAATGTTTAAACGGTCTTGCCCCAACTTACCTCTCTGAGCTTCTGCATCCTTACTCACCCCCCAGGTCTCTCAGGTCAGCTGACAAGCTGCTCCTGGAGGTACCCAGGTCCAAGAGGAAGCTCAGGGGGGACAGGGCCTTCTCGATTGCTGCTCCTAATCTGTGGAACAATCTGCCCCAGCACATTAGAGAGGCCCCTTCACTGTCCACTTTTAAAACACATCTTAAAACCCATTTTTACTCCTTGGCATATGACACAGTCTGACCCGATTTTATTGATTTTATTGTTTTGATCTAATGTGCTGATTTTATTGTTTTAAATGTAATTCTCATCATCATTTTTTATACTATTTTATTATTGTCTTTGCTATTTGTGCTAATTTTATTTATTTTAATGTCATTTTAATAATCATTTTATATATATATTTTATTTATTTTTATATTATTATTTTTCTTATTTTTTAACATGTTCAATGTATCACTTTGGCATGTCAAGTGTACAGCACTTTGTGTTCAGCTGGGGGCTGATCTGAAAGTGCCATATAAATAAATTGCTTGCTTGCTTGCAGTGTGTTTTCCTGATTTTCAGCCTAAAAATGTGAATTTGCTGAGAACACAACGTTAACAGTATTGTGGTTATTGTGTGAATAGAACAGATTTTTTTTCTTACTGGACTTTTATTTAGACTTCAAAACTCCAAATACTGATAATACTATTTGTTTGCTGGATATATAAAACTGTTTATGGTCACATGAACTATAGAAGGTGTCGGGAAATCGATCAATGTAGAGCAGTGAAACAAACCACGGAGGCCCCAGAAAAGTGCAATCAAACGGTGAGTTTATTAATACAGAACAAAAAAATTACAGCATGAGTCTTCTCTCTCTCTCTGCTAAAAATACATGTGGAGAACACTTTTAAAGCAATGGGGTATCCGCCCCCCCATGGCGTCAAATACAGGTCAAAAATACATTATGTACAGTCATTGTTTACAGACAAGGGTACATCTTGTACATCTCTAATAACTATAAACAGACATGTAACTTCTCTTTTCTATAACACTTTCCATGCAAAGTCATAGTCTTAAGCCTTCAGGGTGCCTGAGAGCTGGTTATCACCTCCAGTCATCTGTTACCAAGTAGGTAAAAGGGCAGCCGGTTACAAAAAGGTCAAAGACACTTGGGCCCTCGCTCAGGCCTGTTGCTAGATTCATGTATTGTAAGCATGCATGCAATTAACCTGCTATGTTCTCATCCTCCCTCAACATGTATCACCTGGACACTCTCACCAGTGAAGCTTAAAACCCTCTTGGATGGAACATCAACTCTAAACAAGCACAGTTATGCAATGTGTATAAACTGAACTCAACCTGTGAATAGAATGAATGTGATGACAAACATATTCAATGCAATATGAACCCTGTAAGAAATATTACTAATCAAATAATGCTGTAAAACATATTGCATTATTAATGCAATTATAATAATGCAGGTTATATGGCAGCAATAAAAGAACTTCTGAATCTCCACAAAGGTGACAATGTGCCATTTAACCTCATTTCAGCTGAAATTCACTCAAAGCTAACACTTTGTCCCAATTGCATAGAGAAACTCCCCATCAAAGATTTCCAGTGTAATGAAACCTGAATAACATTTTTGGCATTGCGTAATAGAAACAAGACTAGATGTCATGTTGGTGAATAATTCATACAGGAATATAGACAGTGCTACCACTGGTCTATTCTATACTTCATGTGTGTGCTGTGTTCACTTTCTGCCTGCAGTCATGTTGTCCCGCTCTGTGATTTGGCAGCCTGGGGCACTATTTGGCAGACCTCCGTCATTTCTACTTAGTATATCGGAGTTGCTTCTGCATTGAGAGAGGCACTGCAGCAGTCTGCAGCTTGTAGCAGTAACACTTCCGCAGAGCAGGAGGGGACAGAGGAAGGAGAACAAGCATACTGGTGCTTCAATCTTATCGTTTTTTATTTTGTTTTTCGCTCAACTTTTAACTCGACTGAGATTGTTTGATTACTAACGAATCTTCTTGGTAAAATCTACTCAGACAAGTCCCATTTTGGATTATGTAACTGACCAGTTCAGAGTAGAAACCATCACACATTTAGCTGGTTTGTGATATGATTCTATGCTGTTTTAGTACTGCAGCCAGTGTACAGATGGGCGGCGGAACCACATGACATTGTAACTACCCTTCCTCCTACTGCTTTCCTGTTTCACTGTACCTTGGATAATCATTGGAGCATGTCATTATAGCACAGTACACAGCTCTAGGCTTTGAGATAGATTTAAACTACCTGTCCTGCTCTCTATGTTTCATCTGGACATGGACAGAAATTACAGGAACATAATCAAATGTATATTTTAAAGAACCTTTGATCTTGCAGATGACACTGCATACAAGTACTGGGTGGATTAATAAGTCAAAGACAACTGACAAATGATGATTTGCTATTGTCACGGGTTCAAAATATTGGGGATGGATACAGGAGGAAAACCAAAATAACAACACTGGTCCGGCCGGGTCAAATCAAACAATGATTTTAATGCACACGTGTGGGAGATGAACACTGCACGCAGACAGCACCAGATCTCTCACCGAAAACCACACAACAATAGTTTTTATGAAAATCAGGGTATTGGAACGCCCCCTCATGCGTAAAGTAGGTACAATACAATCAATGTTGACAACTTTTAACACATTAAAAGAACATCTTCTTCTTCCCGAGGCCAGATCCTTCCCAGTAATCTTCTAACTCTGCTTATCCCCTGGAACAAACAGTCTCTCCTGCAAGCATAATCAAACAGCTACAAGGCCTTGCAAACTATTATTTAAATGTTTGAACTCTCCCCTCTACATGAATTTAACTACTGCTTGTAGACCTACACAGCCACTTCCCTGTCCATCACCGGCATCATGGACATCGGAGTAATCACTCCTGGGTCCACCGCCCTCATAATTACCTTTTCCAGCAAACCTCTGGCACAAGGAATGAGACAACAACCACATGTGACCAAAATACCCACCAGCCAAAAAACATACAGCTGTGATTAATAGCATAACTGACATCAAACATATGATACTAAGTAATATCTTGATAATTTGTGTCTCATCACGGGTTTCTGATCGTCGTGATGGCATTGTGTTCTAATGAAAAAGTAAAGACAATAAAAGTGATAAATTAAAAATCATAAAAGTTCAAAGCTCTTTTGCTACAGCCTCTTTCTCAGATGTTCACTTTGGCCCCGCTCCTTTTCGCTGGTGCAACAATTTCCTCCTCGGCTGCTCTTCTTTCTTCGGCCTTCTGGGTAGACCACCGGTCGGCCCGTTGCACAGATGAGAGGATTTATTCTGCCTCTGATTTTCACCCGTGATGGGTGGAGGTGGATTTTCCCCCACCAAGCTCTCGTGTGCCGCTGCGCACTGCGACCAGTGGTACCAGGTGTCGCCTTTCCCTTTCAGTTGGACCGCTGTAGCTGTCCGGGCCGTTACTTCATATGGACCCATCCAGCGGGGTTCCTTCCACTTGCGTTTAATGACTTTCAGCCACACCGCCTTTGCGTCCGGGACCTCTCCTTCCCCTTGGGCCTGTCACACGCCACCTGTTTGGTGAAACTGGACACAAACGCTTTTACCTCATTCCAGTAGTCTGCGTGGGACCTGTTCCCCCTCGTCTCCTGCTCCACCGAGACCACCGTCCAAGGTGCCGGAAACTGTGTCCCAGTTAACAGCTCGTAAGGCGTGTAACCTGTGGACTTCTGTTTTGCCATTTTGGCTGTTAACACGGGACGCCCGTCTGGCCCCCGCCACAAGTCTCCATCCTGCCAGGCTCCGTTGTTCTTCCACACCCCCTTTTCCTCTGGTGATTCCTCCTTACACTCGTCAGACCCGTCGTCCGGTGTCCGTTCCTTTCTCTGTAAGAGACCGAAAACCAAAGCACCTCCCTGCCTAATCTTCACAATCTAATTTTTATTGTTCATTGTTCTTCCAGTACTGCAAATTTGGTTTAGAATACCATGTTCAGGGCTCTCTGACCCAGCGACCTATTCTAACCATAATCTATGTGTGTGTAAGCGTGTTTGCATTTAGCCCTCTGCACTCAAGGCATTTTTTACACTTTATCAATTCGGACATCACGCCGAATGAAGCTTATGACCTTCAAAAGACCGAGCGCCAACTCATTATGAGCACATTTGCAATGTGTGTATGAAAATTATTAACCACTCATTTTAATCAAAGACAGCAAAAACAAATTAACCATACCTGCATTATTAAACACACAAGTAAAGACATAAAAATGTTCATAAAAACATTGCTTGATGTTAAAACTCAACTTCCCCCCCCCTTTTCACACACTCCCTTGTGTCAATTCATCCGAGCTGGAAAATTAAAAGAAAAGGTTAGTGACATCATATCGCAGAAAGCATCAGAAATTCTTCTCTCCAGTATCGTTGCTCCAGCCTTGTCATCCTGTGCTAGGGAATGAAATCAATTTAGTTATTATGTCAAATCTGTTACACTCCGGGCTCCGCCCAGAGCTTGTGTCCGCAGAATTGCCTAGAAACAAAACCTGTATTAACATGAACTTCACATATAAAAACATCTTTTTTAAATTTTATTTTCCCCTGGTTTTCCCTCACTGACCACAGCAGGGGAATCTATGTCTTGATTCAGCCATGAATCCCGCTCACCTGATTCATCTCTGAGCCCCACCGCCACTGGCATCTGATAGTGTGGCACTGCATATTCTTCTCTTAGTGTCACTATTTTCAATCTGTTAATTACAATTCTCGAACATGAAGCAGACTGTGTCTATAACAAGCCAATACAGCTGTAAGCGTGGCCAATTATCAATCAATTAACAGTCAATAACAAAATGATAGCTTTTATTTTATGCATGTTTAAGTCAACCACTTACCCAGAGGGTTCTTCAATCCCAGAAAATTCCTTCTCCTCATTTAATAAAGTCTGTCATCCTCCCATGGCCTGGTAACTGGTCCATCCAGAGCTGTATCATTTTGAAATATACATACAACAAGCCAAACCATACCTTGGTCACACCAACCCTTCTCCACCCAGAGGATGTCCAACGCCATCCTTCTGTGGTTCGCTAAATTATGTTTATCTAGAATTCCACTCTGTCTCTAAATTTTGGAGAATTTTATGCCTGTTGTCAAGATTTGAAGAATCTTGAGACATGCACATTCTTTCTCTCACACGGCGCCTAAGTAGCGGCCTTGGCTCCCGTCTTATCTTCTCCTGATGAGATGGGGCAGAAAACCTCTCCGGTATATTCTGCTCTCTTCTAATCAAACAAATAAGGTCATAACTCCCTGAAAACAGTATTTCTTATAACTCAGCAGTATAATGCATCATAAACAATATCATTCATTCACAATAAATCAGCAGTCCAGTGTAATACAAATCAGTTTAACAAATGTAATAGTTTCTCCAAAAGTTGAATCTGTTCATCTGGACGTAGCGTTTTGTGGGAGAAACGTTTCGTCACTCATCCAAGTGACTTCTTCAGTCACTTGGATGTAATAGTTATCACCTTCTTCTAATTCATAAGAATAATGCAAACTAAAACTACATAATAGTTTCACAATCTCTATTTAGGGGTATAACGTGACATAAAACGATATAATAATCTTACAATTCCCCCTTTGATCTCTTATTTTTTTTAAAAAAAGAGATCACCTACACCTCATAATCCAGTTTAGCGAGGTCCATTGCTTCTTCCTAGTCCTAAGGCCCCCTGTCCCCCTTTAACGAGTGGACCCCATGTATAATGACTTCTATGTTAGCACATATCAGATGCAACACAAACTAAATTCACAACAAAAACACAGTCTTTGAGAAATTTTATGTTTGGTGTCAAATTATAAGAATTCGATTCAAATCTATGGTTTTATCACCCCCATCGGGGCTTACCTTTCTCACCTTTCATAATATTTCTCCCTCAAATATTCGCAATTTCCCTCCTTTTGTGGCGAAAAGCTGTTGGTGTGGTCAAGTGGGCGGTATAGGAAACAAAAGCTCAGGACAGAACAGTCACCAGTCATGTATTTCATACAGAATTTGCATATATTTTGATTTCATATTGATCCTCTGAGTGTAATGGTACATTTTAATTCGAATTTATCAAAACTAAACACAGTAGTTTTCTCTTTCTTCTAGCTTGCTCTTGTTCTTATCCAGCACCACATCCAATTAATATGCCGGGAAACGTTTTGTCAGTTATTGTACTCTGGTGGTAGTTAGTTTTTACATGAGTGTACACCACCTGTGCACATCCCACCTGAATTGATCTTTTGTTGGGAATCTATCTTTTGACGGGATTTAATCCATTGCTTTGTAATGAAAATATGTCAAGTCTGCTTTTCCCATAGCCAGCATCATCTCCCCCTCCTCACTGAGTCAGTGCAGTGTAGCTTTGCTTACATATGCATCTGCTGTTGACTGGAGAGCAATTAGTATCAGGAGTGATTTGAGAGGTTTGCGCAAAGCTCAGCTGGTTGGCTGCAGTTGTTGTAAGATGTGCTGTTTGTCTCTGACAGGGGAGGAAAGGGGAGAGGGTGAAATCTGAAGGGAGGGAGGCAAAGTAGAGGACCCTGTGTGACGCCGTGCACTGAGGAACAGTGTTTAATATGTACTGCAAATTCAATACGACCAACGTAACCTTTTAAAAACACCAACAGGTTAAGCGCAGCCTGGTATGGATTAAAGTTAAGTTCACTTTTAGGTTTAGCCTTTCAGACAGAATTTCAATTTTTTGGCATTGCTGGAAGGAAATCACGAAATAGAAGAACTGCAAGGTGCGAGTGGAGTCAGAGCCCAGACGTGGACAATAAGGGAGGAGAAAAAAACCCTACAAACTTACTAGTCTAGTACAAACCCGCTTAATGATTGGTTGGCAACAACAGTCATCTTTTACAAAAACACAAGCTACATTTTTCTCGTTTCTTGGTTGACTATGGTTTATTGATCCGCCCAGGACTCATAAACAAGCTCTCAGGTTTTGAACAGAGATTAAACATTTCTCTAAAATATAAATGTGATATTGTTGCTGTAGTTTCTGTCCAGATGAAATGCATCATAAAAAAACAATTTAACTGCAGAGTGAACCAGAGATCCAGGTTAGCTGGTTGCTCCTGTGTCGAGTCAAACATATAAAGATAAATGTATTACAGACATTCGCTTATTTAAAGCATTGCGCTCAGCTTTGTGCTCAAATTACAGGATCAAGTTTGAAGAATAAAAATTAAACTTGAGAAAATCCTAAACTGTGGTCTAAGTCATAAAAAATGATCCCTACCAGATTTAAAACTCCTTTTTGTCACTCCCTGCATGTCATCACTTGTCAACAGCAGGGAACACCAGGCGAGATAAAGAAGTGAGACAGAAAACAGGTTGAGGGCTTCAGAAAAACAAAAACATAAATGAGCACGAATGGGAAAACTGACGCGTGACAAGAGAGTAAGAAAGGGATTTCAGAGAGGGAGGTGTGCTCAGACATCCTACCTTCTGTAGTATGCTGAGAAGCAGTACACTGCAGCACTGATATAGAAGCACATGCATCCTGCCTCTCACCTAACCCTCTACCATGATGTCCTTCTATTCGTTTTGTCCCATACATGTGCACACATATCCACACAGCCTAGCCACACACATCGGAACAACTTCAAATGTGTGTGTGTGTGTGCAGGCAGAGGGATCTCAGCCAACAGACTGCTGTATTCTCCTCCTGCTGGGGAGCAAACAGTATGCAAATCTTCAGCCAGGCTATTTGTACTGAAGTCACCTTAGAGGGGACACTGTTTGTGTCTTTTGTGCAGTGTAGGAGAGGACATCCCTCTTGCTGCATCACTGCTGCAGTTATGGCAATCATCGGCTATCGGTTTGGAAAGCCTGTAAAATGCAGTCCCAGGTTTAACCACAATGACTGGTTTCACTGGGCCATCACAGAGTTACAATTTCAGGATTAGCATTCACTTTCACTGTAGCTGCAAGAACTTCTCAAAAATGTCCTTTCCCAAGCCAGCCTGCCAAGTTAGACTGAATGACTCACACAAGTGCACCTAGGCTACTCTTACATTGTTAAGAGACTGCCAGGTGGTTGAAGACTTAATTCTACATTTAATTATTGATTGTTTTACTTGTTCTTCCTATGGCAGAATGCAGAAGCCGTGTGTAAAAACACAAACAAATCACACCTTTACAGCTTCCACAGGAATGGGCTTCCTGTAGGGGTTAAAATTAACATTTACCAATTGAATCCAGGCAAGTTTAATCATATTACTGTTGAATTAGTTAATTTTTCATGTGCTACAGCCTGGCATCACATCCAGTGACGGCGCTTCTCTTCACCGGACTCTTTGTTCAAAGCATCCAAGCTTTTAAGGAGTGAGGAGACTTGCCTAGCTCTTACTGTCTACCGCTGGATGTCTGTCCTGCTTCCTATGATGACCACCACCTGAATAGCCTTGCATGTTAAGTATGATTCATCCACCACACACTTTTAAAGGCAGCTCTCCTCTTATAACCCAGGAAAGCAACAGGCTCTGTCATTTTTAAGTCCTTCATTTTCATGTTGCGCTCTGCTCATCCACAGGAAACTAGAGGAAGAACCCTAAACCTTCCTACTGGTCCTCTGCAGTGGTGTCATGTTTTATAACTATGATTGTTTTAGTGTCATAAGTTATAAAACTTTTTACATTTTTTAAAACCATTTTAAGCCCCAAATTGACAGAATTAAAGCTTTATACAACACAGACAGTTCCTCCTGGGTGAGGTGCTCCAGGCATAACCCACTGGGAGGACGGCAGACGCAAGACTCACCGGAGAGATTAGATCTCTCAGCTGGCCTGGGAACCCCTCAGAGAGACAATCTATGTCATAGACTGTGCACAGAAAATGTTCCACCTCTAAAAATCCTCTAAGAAGCTTCTTGGCTGAGAGGTGAAACATCTTCAAGAAACTTAATGAAGTCCAGTCACAAGGAAAAACAGAGTTATTCAGAGAACTAAGGTCCGACCGTTACGACTTACCTATCTGGCAGAGACCAGATGGTTCAGCTGGTAGTCTTCTACTGATGCTGACAAAGGAAAAAATAATCAGGTGTGTATGTCTGATAAGCAAGAAATCCAGGGCTCTGCGGGATGATCCACCTGAAGAAGAGAGAAACGAATCCAACCTGCGCCCCTGTGACACAATGTCATTTGGAAGTTTTTCCCTGGGTGGGTACTATGTTTAGGCATACAGATTACTTTAGCGTGAACATTTTCTCCCCCAGTTTAGGTAGTCCCAATAGACATATGTCTGTAGATCGCTCCATTTTATTAGCACTCTGACTTGCACAGAGTCCACTGATTCTTTTAAGTCATGCTAGCTTGAAGGTCATGTATTTATGTTTGTTCGCCAACATTTCCTGTTCACTCAGCATGTTTCATATTGGTTATCACCCCAAAAGTACATTTTAATCCTTTCATGCATGAATTATGAGAACCTTAATGAGGACTTTTCTTCTTTTTTTGTGTTTTTAATCCTCTTTGGGTGTGAAAAAAAAAAACAATGTCATTGAAATTTTGTTTATGAACATTTTCAATGCGTTACAAACATGTTCACTCAGCTGGACACCAGAACCTGAATTTGGAACTAAATAAATTTTAACAAACGAGCAACAGAAAATGATAGACTGTGTCAAAACTATGAAATTAAAACAGTTTGATTGTTGCTAATTTGATGTTTTCTCACATTTTAAAATATCCTAATACTTTTCATGCAAAAATGCTGAATTTCACTCCTGATTAATGAACTGCAGACTTTCTAGGATTTTCTAAATCCTAAAAAAGCCACTTTTAGAAAGCAGCATGGTATTGTCAGTATTACTGTCATCTACAATAGTTCAGTTCTGCCAGACTTTAAGGACATTTACTAAAACATCCAGATCACAAACCAAAAATAATATGTTTGCAGCAATTAACAGGTGCTGTACATGGCTTTAAAAAGTGCCAGTTGAACTAAACCAAAAAAAAAAAATCACCTCTTCCACAAACTTCCAAAATACAGACAGCACATGAAGTGATGCAGCAGGGATCGTCATGTCCCTCGCATCTCTGCTTCCCATCTATCTTGTGTAGAAACTAGCAATGCATCCAAAGCACACTGCCACAAAGCAAAGCACACATTCAGACATCCTTTGTTTTTATGTGCATGTGGCGTCATGTTGTCTGTCGGCACTTTTTGTAAGACCGTGTATAGCACCTGTTAATTGATGCAAACATTTTTGGTTTGTGCTTTGTTATATTTTTTGAAGTCAGACTGAACTATTGTAAACAGCAATAATAGTGAAAAGACTGCTAAGTGGTCGGGTTTTTTACTAGCAGCCAATCATCATCACTGCCACTGGCATCATCCTCGGTGGACTCAGATATACTCCACTATCCTGCAGGCCTTCCTATCACAAGCTGCATTTGACCTACACTAAATATAAAGACACTGATATTTACTCACTTTGTGAAGTTGATATGCAAAAATACTGTTTTTGTATCGTTAATTACAAAAAATATTAATTACATTTTAATAACAAATGTAAATTTATTTACACTAAAACTGTAACTGCAGATTAGACTCATGAAAAAAAGCAATGGTCTCAGAAATTTCACAGTAATGGTATGATTTGCAGTTGAAATATAGTCAGTAATTCATTGCGTCCAATTTGGTGGACATCTGATTAATTGCAGATTTCTCAAAATATAAAACAAATATTTGGACTTTTGTGTGAAAGGGGAAAAAAAGACTATTTAATTTCTGAATAAATGGCAAACTCTGGTGCAGAGTCACCAGTTTTCCCCCTGGTGCAGCTAAAATGTTACAGGCTGTTAAGTCCCTAGTCTAGGCGTGTAGAGACGCACATAAGGTTGGAGGAGAGAGAGACAAGTACCCGCCCTGATTCCCAAGCCAAACATCCGAAACCGGTTGTGAGTAAAACAAAGGTGATTTTATTGAAGGTAATGAAGCATAGCTCCAGGGTGAACCCAGGCCAAAATAATAAACAAAACCAACTAAGACCCGCCAGAGAAAATGAACTAAACCCTAAGAAAGAAACAGAACAAACAAATGACAATACTAACCCTCGCTCCCTAGCCCCGAAAACAGGAGAAAACTGTTCAAAAGAAAAAGGCGGCTCACCCCTTCCGCTTCAGCCTATGCGTGCCTTAGCACTAAGTTGAAACACCAGTGGCGGCTCTCACAGAGCACGGTCACACACAAATGTTCTTTTGTATTCTGACTTTGCTTCTGCTGCTTTAACTTATGATCGGGATACACTTTTAAACATCAAAGACTCAATGGAGAGCTACTGTGACAGCTGGGACAGCTACAGAAAAACTTTTCCTCCTCCTCCTCTGGTATGTTCCTCACCTGAGTGCGTGCTACTGTGCACAACCCGCGACATTTCCACCCTCAAGAGACGAAAAAGGGTAACGAGGGCCGGCGTCCAGGTGAAACAGAGAAGGTACCGGAGGCTAGCTGCTTGGCTGTGGGGTGACTCTCGGTGCCTGCGACCAGTTCCTCTCCTGTCGTTTGCTGGGGATGTTACGCCGCCGCCGCCGCCTGGGACCCGAGCCCCGTGGCTCGAAAGCAGTTTGCTCACTCTGTGTCCGTCATCCATTTTCCGTTTTGCTGGTGACAGCTACGTCTGCTCATCGATCAAGGTTTTTCCCAACTCTGGAGTCGCCGCCCTGCCCGGCAGGTCCACAGGTGTGCACAGGTGTCTAATTCAAGCGCCGCTAAAGTCAGCTGTAGATTTCGCAGTTAAACCATCATCAATTCGGTTCGCCCTGCTTAACGTTCGCTCTATAACGAACAAATCATTTATTCTAAATGATCTTTTTATTAAAGAGTTTCTAGATTTTATGTGTCTGACTGAGACGTGGCAGCAAAATAAGGATTATGTCCACTTGAATGAAATCTGCCCGTCTGGCTGTTCTGTCATTGGAACTCCGCGTCTGTCAGGACGTGGTGGAGGACTCGCTGTTGTTTACCAGGACAGACTCACATGCAATCTGATGACCTCGGACTTCTTTTCTTCATTTGAGTCACAGATGATGAAGGTCGGTTCTCTGAAAACCTTTTACTGTATTTTAATCTATCGACCTCCTGGACCTGCTGGGGTCTTTCTAACTGAATTTAACGACCTTCTGACATCGATCATTAAATTGGAGAAGGTTGTAATATTGGGAGACTTCAACCTTCATATTGACGACGCTTCCTGTAACACTGCTGCTGAGCTCATCACTATCACTGAGTCTTTTAACTTTATGCAGCATGTTTCTGGCCCCACACATACAAAGGGCCACACACTGGACCTTGTTTTCTCCCTGGGTTTAAATATACATGATGTATGTGTGGAGGATGTGAGTGACCATAGCTGCATATTCTTTAATTTGTCATTTTACGTGGATCCTTCACCTCCTAAATTGATGATCCAAAGGCGGATTATAAACCAGGATGCTGCTGGAAGGTTCTCTGCCATGTTTGACCCTCGCATGGCTCAAAATGATATGGATTCACTTATTTTGTCTTTTAACAATCAATGTAAATCTATTTTAGATACGGTGGCACCTCTGAAATTAACTGTTGTCCATTCTTCAAATTTCTGTCCTTGGATAAATGAAAATATTCGAAATTTTAGGAGATATTGTTGCAAATTAGAACGTTTATGGAAGGCTTCCAAGCTTGAGGTCCATAGGGTACATCTCAAGGAATCAATTTTCTTACTTAATGACATAATAAAAAATGCCAGAACTGAATATTTTGCTAATCTAATAGCTTCAAAAAAGAAAAATCCCAGAGTATTGTTTGATACAATTAAGAACATTGTCTCTCCTGATGTTCCTCATGTACCAGTCTATACTAGATCTGATTGTAATGAGTTTTTAAACCATTTTGTTAATAAGGTCACTGCCATCAGGCCCAATATTTCTCCATCATCCTCTCAGTATCACACTGACACGTTGCTTACCTCTGACACCTGGTCCTCTTTTACTCCTGTTACCTTACAGGACATCAGTGCTCTGCTTGGTCAGATGAAACTGACTTCAAGCCACCTTGATGTACTTCCTCCATCATTTTTCATTAGTGTGTTTGACTCTATTGGCCCCTGTATTCTGGAAATAATTAATACTTCTCTTTATACTGGCTCAGTTCCCAGCTATTTTAAACAAGCTATTGTTGAACCAATATTAAAGAAATCAAATTTGGACCCATCTCTTCCAAGCAGTTACAGGCCAATATCAAAATTACCATTGGTGTCAAAGATCTTGGAAAAAACAGTTGCAGAACAACTTAACAACTTTTTGGAGAAGAACAATGTTCTGGACATTTTCCAGTCTGGTTTCCGCAAATTGCACTCCACTGAAACCGCTTTGCTTAAAGTATCTAGTGACATTTTGATGGCAGCAGACTCTGGAGAGTACACCGTTCTGGTTCTGTTGGATCTCAGCTCTGCTTTTGATACTGTTGATCACAGCATCATGATGAATAGGCTGAAGGACTTGTTCGGGATTACTGGTGTTGTTTTGAAATGGTTTATGTCGTATCTGTCTGAGAGATCCTTTACTGTCTGTATCAATCATGTGTTGTCTGAAACGTCAGTTCTGCCTTCTGGGGTACCTCAAGGATCTGTTTTAGGTCCTATTCTCTTTTTGCTGTATATCCTCCCTCTAGGCCAAATTATCAAACGTTACAGTAGTGTTTCTTATCATCTCTATGCTGATGACATTCAGTGGAGGAGTTTAAGTATCTCGGGGTCTTGTTCGCGAGTGATGGGAGAAGGGAGCCGGAGATCGACAGACGGATTGGTGCTGCGGCTGCAGTGATGCGGACGCTGCACCGGTCCGTCGTGGTGAAGAGGGAGCTGAGTGTAAAAGCGAAGCTCTCAATTTACCGGTCGATCTCGTCCCGACCCTCACCTATGGCCACGAGCTGTGGGTAGTGACCGAAAAAGAACGAGATCGCGGATACAAGCGGCAGAAATGAGCTTCCTCCGAAGGGTGGCTGGCCTCTCCCTTAGAGATAGGGTGAGAAGTTCGGCCATCCGGGAGGGGCTCAGAGTAGAGCCGCTGCTCCTCCACATCGAAAGGAGCCAGTTGAGGTGGTTCGGGCATCTGACAAGGATGCCCCTGGGCGCCTCCTGGGTGAGGTGTTCGGGCATGTCCCACCGGGAGGAGGCCCAGGGCAGACCCAGGACGCGCTGGAGAGATTATATCTCTCGGCTGGCCTGGGAACGCATTTGGTGTTCCCCGGATGAGCTGGAGGAGGTGGCTGGGGAGAGGGAGGTCTGGGCTTCTCTGCTTAGGCTGCTGCCCCCGCGACCCGACTTCGGATAAAGCGGATGAGGATGGATGGATGGATGGATGTTCTTTCAAAGCTTCTGAGTTTTATAAATTGTCTTGTTTAAATAATTGTCTGTCAGAAATCAAACAATGGTTAAATGACAATTTCCTCCAGTTAAATGCAGATAAAACAGAAACCTTGATTATTGCACCTGATCACATGCTCTCAGAAATTCAGCAGCATATCAGTTTTTTAGACCTTTCATTTCAGTCGAGTCTCAGAAACTTAGGTGTTATATTTGACAGTTCAATGTCTCTTGAGAAACACTCTAAACAACTTGTCCAGAACTGTTTTTATCATCTAAGAAACATTTCTAAACTCAGACTGCTGGTGTCAAAGGCAGAACTTGAGATGATTATTCATGCTTTTATCTCTTCTCGTTTGGATTATTGTAACGGTCTTTTTACGTGTCTCAACAAATCAGCTCTGGATCGCCTTCAGTCTGTGCAGAATGCAGCGGCAAGACTTTTAACTGGTACAAACAAGAGGTCTCACATTACTCCAGTTTTGGCTTCTCTTCATTGGTTGCCAGTAAATTTTAGGGTTCATTTTAAATTTTAGTTGTAACTTTTAGAGCTCTGCACGTGAAGCTCCCAGTATATCTCTGACCTGTTGAAACCTCATGCTTCATCCCGAGCACTTAGGTCTTCAGGTCAGAGGCTACTGGTGGTCCCACGTACTAGGTTTAAAACACGTGGGGATCGGGCTGTTGTCTTTACGCTGTCTAGACTCTACTGACTCCTTTAAAAAGCAGCTGAAGACATTTTTATACAAACGGGCTTTTAATTAATTTTAACTTGTATGTCTGATCTTATTGTGAAGCACTTTGTGATTTTTATCTGTGAAATGTGCTATATAAATAAATTTTACTTACTTACTTACTAGAAAGGTATAAGTTGGAAACCAGGGCCAGGCCCGCGTCTGCTGTCAAACCGCTCGCTCGCTTCTCTCTCTCTCTCTCTCTCTCTCTCGCGGCAGCTGTCAGAGCAGCTTTTTGAACGCAGTCACGTGTTCCACGGTCCAGTAAAGAGACACAGAACAAAACAGCCCACACAGAGTTCTTATGGCCACAGCCGTAACACAGGCAAAATGTTTGGGTAACAAGGATTAAGGGAGATGGCTCATTGGCACACTGGCAGCTTCTTTAATAGGCCACAAGTCTACTGTATCTGATAGAACATCTACTCATTGGTGGATGTAGCTCAGGATCTGAAGGCTGGTGGTGTGATCTCTGACTGCTGCAGTCTGCATGTTACATATCCTTGGGCAGATCTGGGCCTTAGGTTTGGATTTTCTTTTTCCTCCCAGTAATAAACACCTTCATTTAGAAACTTCATTTTGTGCTTACTAGTGTTAATTTTGCCAAGTGTTATCCTTGTCTTATATTTAAATATGTTTGACGATCTGAAACATTTAAGTGTAACAAAAATAAAGAGAAATGAGAAAGTGTGTCCAAACTTTTGACTGATAGTATATATATCAGAAGTTTGGACACCTTCTCATTTAATGGTTTTTCTTCATTTTTACTACTTTCTACATTGTAGATACAAACTGAAGACACCAAATATATAAAGAAACATATATGGAATTGTGTAGCAAAGAAAAAAAAGATAAATAACTCTAAATATATTTTAAATTCCTGAAAGTAGCCAGTTTTGTTGACAGAGCTACAAACCCTTCTCTCAGTGAGCTTCATGATGTAGTCACCTGAGATGGTTTCACCTCACAGGTGTGCCTGTCAGGGTTCATCTGTGGAATTTCTTGTGTTCTTAATGGTGTTGGGAGCATCAGTTGTGCAGCAGTTAGGTTGGTACACAGCTGACAGCCCTATTTGACAAAAGTTAGAATTTATATTATGGTAAGAAATAGAGCTGGGCGATAGCACGATAACGATATGTATTGCGAAATAACTTTTTCTCGATAGAAAATTAAACTATTGCGATAGGCCTCATCTCTCTTGTCCTCTTAAAAAAAAAAAAAAAAGAACAGCCAATCCAAATTAAGTAGCGCAGAGCCGAACCAATCACAGCCGCAGAGTCACGTCACGTGACTTGTTACGTACAGCACAAGCGCCAAGGCGCACATGTGTATTTGTTTTTGCAGCCGTGGAGCCCGGGTAATGAAGGAAAGGAGTGTGCCGACTAGAGAAAAATCAACCGAGAGCGTGAGCGAAGGTTACCGAAGAAAAAACAGATGATGGTTCCAATGCCGGAGAGCTTGTCGAACGGAAGGGCCACAGAAGTTCCGTGGTGTGAAGGTATTTCGGCTATTTCAAGTCTGACAAAAACAGAGTAGCGCGCACTGTAAATTGTGCCGAAAGCAAGTCTGGAAATACAATAAAGCGGTGCATGCTCAATCTCTGACTGAAAGCGCTAATTCGTCATTCGGCTTTTGTCAGACTAAAGTAACTGTTAAAACTGTTTGAAAAGCTAAGCTATACAACAAGGAGAGATTGAGAATTTCCTTTTAGTTCTCAGTTTATTTGATATTGACAAAAGTTAGTCAATTTTGTCTGTTCTTCTGTAAAACAAACTAAGATTTATTTTTAGAATTAATATTTTGTTTCTAAGTGGAATTGACAATTTAGTCTGTTTGTTTGTTCTATTTTGAAACTTAAACACTTTAGCGGCTGCCTTTTGTGTAGTTTGCAATATTTGCCTTTATTTTTCTGAAACTGAAGTCTCATGTTCCTTAAGTACATCTGCCCTGTTGAACTTATTATGGGAAATAAATATTTTAATTAAAACAAGCTGCTGATTATTTCACATTTTACTTGTGAGCAACGGCACATTTAAATCTTACAAATATAGTTATTTGGCTTATATCGTGATATATATCGTTATCGCCTGAAATGAAAAAAACATATCGTGATATGAAAAAATCTTATATCGCCCAGGTCTAGTAAGAACCAATCGGCTAAGTAAAGAGAAACAACAGTCCATCATTACTTTAAGAACTGAAGGTCAGTCAGTTGGAAAATTGATAAAACTTCTGATGTCTCTGAAGTGAATGTGTCCTCAAGTGCAGTCGCAAAAACCATCAAGCACTACGATGAAACTGTCTCACATGAGGACCGCCCAGGAAAGGAAGACCAAGAGTCACCTCTGCTGCTGAGGATACATTCATCCGAGTCACCAGCCTCAGAAATCCCAAGTCAACTGTTCAGAGGAGACTGTGTGAATCAGACCTTTATCTCAAATAGCTGCTAAGAAGCTACGACTAAGGAAAAGCAACAAGCAGAAGAGATTTGTTTAGACCAAGAAACACAAGGAATGGACATTAGACTAGTGGAAATCTGTACTTTGGTCTGATGAGTTAGGTTAGGTTTGAGATCTTTGGTTCCACTCACTGTGTCTTTGTGTGATGCAGAAAAGGTGAACATATGGTCCACGGATGGTTCCCATTGTGAAGCATGGAGGAGGAGGTGTGATGGTGTGGGGAACACACAGGGACATGCCATCCCGTCATTTAGTTTTCAACAATGACCCCAAACACACCTCCAGGCTGTGCCAGGGCTATTTGACCAAAGAGAGTGATGGAGTGCTGCACCAGATGGCTTGGCCTCCACAGTCACCTGACCTAAACCCAGTGGAGATGGTTTGGGATGGGATGGACCACAGAGTGAAGGCAAAAGGACCAACAAGTGCTCAGCATCTCTGGGGACTCCTTCAAGACTGTTGGAAAGCTTTGGGTCTTAAGCAGGTCAATTATTCATTTCATGATGCAGCATATGTTTTCCTTTCAGTGAAAGGACTTGAGTATACTGTACGTGTAACCAGGCTCGATTACACTTTGGTGTAAGTGGCCCAGCCAAATCATTTCCTTTTTCCATTTCCTTTCCAATCACTTCCATGGTCACAGGCCAATAAAATGAAACACCTGGACACTGCTTCCTGAAGCATTTGTGAAAGAATGGGTCTCTCGAAGGAGCTCACTCACCAGCCTGTGCAAACAGTTGTGAAATTTCCCTGTATTTCATACTGATATTATATCAAAGAAGACGTGATTGGGTATGGGAGCCATAAAGTGGTAGGCCACAGAGGGGCACAGAGTGAGATCAGCGTATGCTGAGCCATAGAGGTCAGAGGCCACCAACTTTCTGCAGAAGCAATCAGTACTTCAAACTTCATGCGGTGTGCAGATTAGCTCAAAAACAGTGCATTGCAAGCTTGATGGAATTGGTTTTTCATGGAAAGTGCATCCAAGCCTTACATCACCAAGTGCAATACAAGAGTAAAGCACTGGTGTAAAGCCCACTGAAACTGGCAATCCGATGGATGTTTGGTGGTTGCCAGAAAAATTGTACTTAGTGGAGGTGGAATAATGGTGTGGGGTATCTTTTTCAGGAGTTGGGCTCAGTCTCTTTGTTCCAGTGAAACTTAATCCTTCAGCTTACCAAGGCATCTTGGACAATTTCACGCTCCCACCTTTGTGGGAACAGTTTGGGGATGACCCCTTTCTGTTCCAACATGACTGTGCACCAGTGTGCAAAGCAACGTCTATAAAGGCCTGGATGACCAGTTTTGGTGCCTGCACACATGGACAGGCAAATTAATTTATAACTTAAGTTCTACTGGCAGCAGGACTTAAATGACCTATAATGTACTTTCTTCCTGTATGTTGGTGGCTGAGTGAGTCTGCTCTCCAAGTAAAATGGTTTTGTTGACAATGCCAATACAGGGTGACTGACACAGGCTGATCCAGCATCCATGTTACTGAACACTGGAAAGTGTGTATCCTTTTGAAGGTGGTTTATGGTCAGGGTAAGTTTTAGAGCTGAGAAAATGGTTAAGGGAGAAAATGAATGCAAGTCAGTGTGGTTTCCTCTGAAGGGATGGAAGCTCTATTCTATGTGTGTGTCTGTGTGTCTCTGTGTGTGTATGTGTGTGTGTGTATATATATCCAGGGCAGCTGTAGATAGCAGTGTTAAATTAGTCTGGGATAATAAGCTGTGGGACTTGATTTGCTCCCTGAGGATTAGAAGTAAACTTCATCTGTCCATCTTCATCACTGACCTGAAAGGCAAAGGCACAGACTTGAGAAAAAGCAAGCAGATGAAAATGCTCACATACGTAGTGATTCATTGTGAGCACACACAAACAAATGACATACATGTGTGTGTTTGAAAAAGCACAACTGCATGACATTACTGACTTTCATCATTGACCTACAGAGAGCTGCTGTTTGACATGTGAACACGTGTAGACGTGGTTTGACTGATTCTAAAACTACTAAAATGTAACAAAAATGTTACAATGGATCAGTACCATCATTGAGCTTATTACTTTTCCCACTCATTCACACTGTGACATATATACATAAATATATGTGTGTGTGCGTGTGTGTGTGTGTGTTTTAAAACCAAATATCCAGTTGAGGGCTGTAAGGAATGTTTGTGACTATGCTCTGTGCACAGCGTATAAGCTGGCAACTGATCACCACCAAATGCAGCTGGCTGAGTACAGCCACAATGTTTACCATAGATCCTTTACAGGAATGGTATGCAGTGTGTCTTTCAGAAATTTGCAAACACTGAAAAACTGAGGACTGAGGAGGCAGGTTTTCAAAATGATGTACAGCACATGAACAGTGTGTCGTGTCCTTCATCAAGAAAAGAAATGAAGCTGTGACACAGGACCTGACTAACTAACTGAAGCCTCATCAGAAATGATCTCAACGGAATGAATCAAAAATCTATTCTTAATGAAGGGGCGCTTTCTGCATCCTTTCTTTCTTCCTGACTGTGTTCTCAAATATGTTGAACCACTCAGGACCTTTGCACTGAATCGACAGGATTACTCCACACTGGCTTCAGTGCGTTGTTGGCACCCCCTCCTGTGGGAGAAGCGCACTAAAGTGAGCTGGTGATAATGTCCTGATGTGTTGTTTGAAAAAACAGAGTAAACTGTAACACCTTTCTTGTTCTCTGTCTACTGTCACTGTTTCTCTACAGTATGTGGCTTTTGCCTCACTCTTCTTCATCCTGCTCTCCATCTCCACATTCTGCCTGGAGACCCATGAAGCCTTCAACACCATCTACAACAAAACAGAGAATGTCACCGTCGGCAACGTGACACGTGAAGAGGTACGGTGAAGTTTTAGTGACACGGTTTGCCCAACCACACTAGGACACAGTAGGTACCGCCTTGGGAAATATATGTCTCTTTAAGTACCACTCTTGTGACAGATATTAAAATACAGTAGCAATGGCCTAAAACTTCACTACATACGTAGTTGGGACAATTTTATGTCTTATATAAATGTTATTTATTACTGACTGCCATCAGCAGCCAGTAACATTTAGATATTGGCAACATAGCCTACACTCCTCATGTATGAATGGCTCTGTAACAGTGTTCTGTGATGTTTGGGTCAAGGAAGGTCAGCTTCAGCCTCACACTGGAGTCAGCATCCAACCTACTTCTGTATTCTAGCATATGAAGAGAAACTTTTCTTGCATTAATATGTGGTCGACAATGGAAGTGCATGGCCTTGTCTAAGAGTCAAAAATGTCAAAAACGTCTGATTTCTGAAAGCAAACTTCATTGTCTCATCACAAGATAGTTCTATTAAACCCTCCTGCTCTTTGAGCATGCTTCGATGCTGAATGGGTTTCTCACTTCTGCTGTTCGCTTCTGCTGTCGCTGGGAAATATTCACTGAACTGTCTGAGAGAGACAAGATGCACAATGATGCTGTCTCTGACAGTGAGGGTCAGGCTGTTGTCAGACAGGAAACTCCAAACTGGGGAAACCTGAAACATCGCCTGTCTTGACCTTTATTTGGAATAAAAGGTGTATTCGTTGTTGTTCTGCACATCAAAAGCAGTGATGGACACTCCCTGTAGGCCCAAGTTCGGCTCTTTTAAATGAGAAAAAATGTCCGACTAGTATGTTAGCTGACCGAGTCACAGAATGTCTTCAAAAACATCGAATAAAGGGAAGTTTTTGCCCTGTAAGAACATCTGCACATCTCTGTCCTATTTAAAAAGCATTGTACGGATCATCCCCCTTGAAAGCCATCTTACTTCTGTATGGACCAAAAAGTCCTCTGAGCTGCACTTTGATCTTCATATCTAATGCATCTTTGCAATATCTGTAGTCTTATTGAGCTGAATAGAAAAATAGCAAATGCGCTTAATGTTCTCAGTCGGTATGTTCTTAAGTTCATTTGGTCTGACTGCTATTTGCAGCAACAGTAAGTTGCTGCAAAGAGGCATCAAGTTAATCTGCAGTACAGCCTGCAGTACATGATGTCTGTTAACCCTGGCTGGTGGTAGACACAGCTGTTTGCCAGTGACGTGTAACGTACCAGCTTTTGCTGTGTGGAGAAAGACACAATATGAAGCTCATTGTGCTTTGGCGTTGGGTGTACCGTATATCTATATGGCTGACTTTGCTGTCTTCTCAGAAAAAAGTCAGCTGATTTGGCTTTCAGCACTGTGTGCTTGGTTGTAGGATGTGATGGCTTCATGCATTTAATACTGAGAATAATAATTCAACCCAAGAAAAGAAAAGAATAAGAATCTTCATCAGTGCACAACATCCTCTGTCCCATTCCAAAAGAATCCAAACTTGATGTAACTCACTGTTGTGTGCCGTTTGCTGGCATCAGGTATGACTGCGGAGTCACCACCATCACTAGTGCTGGTAGCTTCTGTTTACTATCCCAGCTTAGTTTGTCAACCCTTTTAGCTTACACCCGGTAAGCTTGTAATCTAATGGCTGATTTAAGTTTTTGTCCTTCTTTTTCAAGAAGGACAAAAACATAGTTCAAACTCAATTTCAGTGATCTTTTGGTTAAGAAATAAATATATGTAGGAGACTTCCTGCATACCACCAGTGGTAAGCGCACCACAGTTTGAGAGATCTTGCCACCAGACATTTCAGTCCAGTCCAAAGAGCATATATGGGTAATGTTCACACCTTCATCTCATTGTCCAATAATAACTTTGAGTTTTGATGAATGCTCAAATCCCAGAAAGTAAATTCTGCTCATCTGGACATTGTGTTTTTAGTCTTGAGACGGAAGGAATGAGTGACAGTGAAAACACATTCAGATGACCAGAATCAGCTTTCTATTACAACATAGAGTTTTATCTTTGTAAGTTAAGCAGTTTTTCTGCTGAAACATATGCTGTCCTCTGGATTTGATACTTATTGGGCTACATACTTATTATACAGGCTATACAGTACATAACATCAAACTTTACATGTTTTATGTAATTGAAATGTTTAATTATGTGGGCTACAGAAAATAACAGTAATAGACTATATTTATATGAAATGTGTAAACTTAATGCATTTAAATCATTTTAACCACATGCAACACCTGCATATGTGTGTTTTTAAAAAAAACTCCACATATGCCACCCTAAGAAAAGTTCTCTAGATCCGCCCCTAGTTGCCAGATTGAGCACCTGTCACTGGTTCATGTTTTATCCTTAATGTGTCCATGTTGTTAGGCAGTCATTGTTGCTGAGCAGGAGCGTCCCACGAGCACTGACATTCTGGAGATGGTCTGTCTTGGTTGCTTGGCCACATTGAACTGGACCCTAATCAAGGTTTTATCCACCATGACTAAGAGAACCAACTGTTCACTGAATATATAAAATATTCCTGGAGTTGATATGTGCCAGTGTTATAATGATATAATCATTGAATGAAGTCTGAACTAGTTCAGGCAGTCAACTCATAACATGGCTCCCTCTCTTCACATCATATGACTAACACACACACTCTTGGATTCTATTTAAAGTACAGCTTCCCCATCTCTCTCTCTCTCTCTCTAACATGTTAGTGCCATTGCTCCTCTTCATCACTGTTTACTACTAAGTAGTGTGAGCAGTGGTCTCCTCTCAATAAAGCCCAAAATGGCTCCCGGTGGTCCTGAAACTCCTTAAAAAGCTAAAGCAGATGTTTACACTATTATAGCAGTATCTAAATTACACACTGGCATGTTGCTCAGTACTAATTTGTGGGATCCTTCCCTTTAAGGAGATCCAGAGACTGGACCCAAACCTTATGAGAAAAATGCCTTGAATGGATTCAGCCTTGAACTCTTGTCATCTAGTCATCACACTAGTGACTGCTATTAAAAATAAGGAAATCTACTGTTCATTTTTGATTATATCAACTGTATATGTGCAGTCGTACTATATATGTAATAATATTACATCTTAATAATAAAAGATGAGGAACAGAGGTATTGACTGCATTTTATTGTGCAACAGTATATACTAGGGGGGCAACAATACATGTATCGGTATTGAACCGTTCGATACAGTGCTTTCGGTTCGGTACGCATATGTATCGAACAATACAAATTTTTTAATTTATTTTATCAACTTTTCTTCTGACGATGCTGTCTGTGTTGAGAGTTCAGTGGATCTGCATTCGACTACTCCGCCTAGGTTGCACTGTCGAGTGCAGATCCACTGAGCGCAGCGCAAGCTAGCAAGATAGAAGCTAAGCTCGTTGCAACATGGCAACTGCCTCAACGCTACTGAAATTGAACCTCCCCCACCCTCATTCAGATCTGGCGTTTGGAACTGTTTTGGTTTTCATGTGAAGTATGACCCTGATGGTAAGCGCGTCATGGACAAAAGTAAAACAGTATGTCGGATGTGCCACGCAATGCTCAATTAGATTGGTGGGAACTAGTGCGTTAGCGCAGTTAGCTCGTTAATGTGCTGACGCCGTCCAGCCCCACGCACGGGGCGATCTGCGATAACTTGTTAACGGAGATTTGCCGCGTCATGGCATCAATGTCATTTTAACGAGATTAACGCTGACAGCACTAGTGGGAACACAACGGATATGACTGCACATTTACGCCGACATCATCCTAGTGCAAAGACAAGTGGAAGCAGACAAAAACAACAAGCACGCATCCTACAAGCTTTACCCGAGTCATTTAGACAGCCGTTAGCACATGATTCTCCTTATGGGGACCTGATATGTTTAATATGCTGCTCAGAATATAGCCCAGACGAAGCGTGTAGTATAGCTTTTATTTTGGAAAGAGCCATTTCTCTAATAAACTCTCTTTTCCAAAGATAAGTGATTTCTTGATCAGATAATTTATTTTTTTTATTGTTTTGTTTCAGCAACATTAAATTTAAAAACTGTACTTTTGAGTTAAAATCTATATTTACAATTTTAATAAATGACAAATTAAAAATGCATGAACATTTTTTTGTATCGACAAAATATCGACCCGTGACACCAAAGTATCAAACCGAACCGAACCGTGAATTTTGTGTATCGTTGCACCCCTAGTATATACATTTGTGATTTGTCATGAAGCGTGGAATGAGAGGCATGAACATGCAGTACTTAGACACCAGCAGGTTAATCTGAAAACAAACCTTTAGTTTGGATGCAGAAGATCCACAGAGGGAAAAATTAAACAGCAAAATCCAAACTTTGTGAAGAACAGGGAGCACATGAGAGGATGTTAAAGAATGACCTGAAATAGAACAAAGGAAGCAAAATTAAATGCAAGACACAAAAGACTAGCAAAAAAGTAAGGATAATAATAAACACCTAAGATCCACATGAAGGGAACACTGAGCCTATCATCCAGACTACATTAACTGTAGTACTTTTCATATCTATCTATAAAGTTTCCCTTTAAAGTCTTACATTGTAACACAGAAAATAAAAACTGATGCTGACAGTAAACAAGACATTTCAACATGCTGCAATTTTTTAAGTGAGACTTGGAACCTGCTAGTTTCAAGTCTCAATTGTAACAGCGTTACTTCTGCACAAGGTGCAAACTCACCTTCTCACTACCCCACGACACCAACAGCTTTAAAATGAATTCACTGATAGAAAGAAAAACAGGTGACACCTGAATAGATAAATCTATTGAAATCCAAGCAAGAGTGCTGAACGCTAACTATTATGTGCAGGTAGCCAAAAAGCTAAAATGGCTAGCATCACCTCAGCCCTTACCTTTGCTAGAAACTCTACTCTCGTCTTAATATCAAGAGAGGGAAGTTTCAAAATTTTAATAATGCTTAGAAGACTATTCATGAAGATTTAGTGCCAAGGTGGAATAAAGACAGTTTTTTTTTATATTAGTAAGCTATTACCAGTTAGCTTGAGTATGGCGTATACTGGCCTTTCAGTTCCAGCATATACAGTTGTGCTGCAGACTGTGAATGTCCGTTTTTCCTGCCTCCAAGTTATTATTATTGTTTTTACAACAATTTTAGAATTTCCCGGTCTCCACAGTACTTACCTGAATGTAAACACTAGATGGTTTTGTAAGGTCCATTTGCTGTCCTTCACCTGGGACAAAGCTATAAATGGTCAATTTTCCTCTGCTGAATTTTCTCTTGTGCTGGCTGAAAAGTCTTCACCTTCTAATTCCACACAGTACCGTTGTAAAGTTGCCCATAATCCACAATTTTTATTTATACCTTGATTTGTTTGCATCATTTTACACTCTGCACATCAAATTTTAGAGATATATTTGCTGCATAAAACTAGAATTAAACAGTTTTATATTTTAAATAAAATTATGTTAAACTTGCGGCTGTATTTTTACATACTTTTTGTGTGTAAAAATAAATACATTTTGTGTAAGAAAATATAGAAATAATGATTATTGTTCATGTTATTTTACAAAAAGACATGTTAGTTTACAGACTATTTATTTTGTAATTTTATTGAGTTTTGATGTATTAACAGGAAAATTCTGTAGCAGTGTTAAATTATGAAATTACAATTCTTTTACAGTGTGTGACATATGAGCTTGATTAAAGTAATGTGTGTGCTCATTTACATTTTGTAAAGCTGTTACGGCCCTAGCAGGGCCTCCTACTGAAGTTGCCTGTGTGGGCGTGTCCTGCCAGCTCTCCTGCCTTAGGTGCCACTTTTTTCTTTTGTACGGCTGACTCACATCAGCAATTAAAGGTATTTAAGCCCGGAGAAAGATGAGCTCTGGGCCAGAGTGCCATGTGAGTGGTTGCAGCTAGTGAGCTGTGTTTGGTGATTGTTTATTCCTGCCAGTGTTTTGTGACTAAACTCTTTTTTGACTTACTTTTCAGTTTACTGACCAGTGCTTGTGTTTTGTTTGTTTCCTTAAATGGTGATAGCGGCTTGTCCGTCTCTTTTAGTTGAGCTACTTTAATAAAACTCTTTAATTTAACCATTTTGCCTCTGTCTCCTTTTTCTGACCCGGACACATTTTGTTACTTCCCCTGCATCACCTGGACCCTTTTAAGGGAATGTAACAAGTGGGGGCTCATCCGGGATCCGAAAAGGGGGTTTGAAATTAGTGGTGTTTGGTTTTTTCTGCTTTTACGTAATGGTTGTGTTGCCTTTTGAGAAGAATAGAAATACACCTTCCCAGTTAAGTTGAGTGTCCAGGTGAGCTTTTTAAGTTCTTCCTTCGGGCACTCCTTTGTTATTTTGCCTTTCTTATTTTCTGAGTAATCCTGGGTGGGGATTAGTTCCCTGTTGGGGGTAGGCAATTCAGGGCTCCGGTCGCTGAAGCTTTGCCTTTCAAGTTGCCTCGAGCCCAGCACACTCCAGAAGATAGGTAGGTAAAGTTTGTTGTGCTTAGGAACTGGGTAAGTTGTATTTGGTAGTGTGTACAGCAGCAAGAGGTAAGTTGGTCAGTTAAAGTAAGTTGTGTAGTTCTCCATTAATTGGTTAATTGTTAGGTAGTCTCTGAGTGAGTTGGCAGAGGGGTGTGGTGGTGTCTTAATTAGGGTGTTTGCTAAGCCTTCTGCCGCCCCCAAAATGGATGTTACAGCTATCAGTGCACAGATGTCTAGAGGCTCGTTTCTGAGTAATAACATCCACTTGGTTCTAGTTTTCTGTGAGTCCAGTGTTCATCGCTTCTTCATTGCATTTGAACGCATAGCGACTGCACTGCAATGGCCTCAAGACATGTGGTGCGTGATGTTGCTGTGTAAGTTGACAGGTAAGGCTCAGGAGGTTTGTTCTGGTTTACCTATGGAGGACTGCTTGGTTTATGAAAAGCTTAAAAGTGGTGTCCTCAAAGCCTTTGAACTTGTCCCTGAAGCCTATAGGCAGCATTTTCGAGGTTTGGAGTTGGCACTGGGTCAGTCCTACCTTGACTTGACAAAAGCAAAGCTCTTTGATAGGTGGTGTTCTACAATCTAGGTTAATGATGTGGGGTTGTTACGTGAGCTTGTGCTGGTGGAGGAATTTAAGAATGCAGTGCCTGAGTCTATTGCTTGTTGTTTAAGTGAACAGAGGGTTTCCACTTTACAGCAAGCTGCCACCTTGGCAGATGAGTTTAAGCTAACTCATAAGACAAATGCTGTAGGACATGATATCCCCCTGCGCCATAGTAAATCTTTGAGAGCTATGAGTGGGCTGGCTAACAAGGCTAATGCAGTTGTGGTTTTAAGATCTAGGCCCAAACTGTGTTTCTTCTGCCATAAGCCTGGCCATGTGGTTGCTAATTGTGTGAAACTGGCACTTAAGCGGAAAGCGCATCCGAAGGGAAGAAGGCCTGATTTGAAAACGGTCAGTCGTGGTTCCCAATCTGACAAGGTTGTCAGGCCCAGCAAAAGACCACACTTGGGGCATAGTTGCTTAAGGGGCTCCTGTGGTCAGTGTAAGAGGTCAACTAACCCTGAACTGCCACTGGGTGACCATTTCTCAGGTCCTCAAAACCTGCAAGGGGACAGATTGGGTATAACACCACCACTCAGACCTGCACCCCTGGCTAACAAACATGCCTGTACCCGTGACCTGAGGAATCGTCTGAAAAGCGTTTCAGTAAGGCCCACTAGCTGCCTGCTGGGTTCTCCACATGTGATGGCTAAAAAAAAGCCCTGGCTATCAGATGGGAGACTGTTTCAAGGGTCTTGGGCCACACTCAGTCAGTATTGTGAACCCATTGAGATGGGGTTGACAGCTTCCGCAGGAAATGCCTAGCCGTTGTTATGGGGTTTGGTAGGTGGAAAGCCTACAATTTTGGTGGTGCAATGGTTATGGACTTGATTAATTGTTTTGGTTATTGCAATAGGTAAAACCATTTGACAAACCACAGGTTTGTATTTATGGGAGGGAGTGTTACGGCCCTAGCAGGGCCTCCTACTGAAGTTGCCTGTGTGGGCGTGTCCTGCCAGCTCTCCTGCCTTAGGTGCCACCTTTTTCTTTTGTACGGCTGACTCACATCAGCAATTAAAGGTATTTAAGCCCGGAGAAAGATGAGCTCTGGGCCACAGTGCCATGTGAGTGGTTGCAGCTAGTGAGCTGTGTTTGGTGATTGTTTATTCCTGCCAGTGTTTTGTGACTAAACTCTTTTTTGACTTACTTTTCAGTTTACTGACCAGCGCTTGAGTTTTGTTTGTTTCCTTAAATGGTGATAGCGGCTTGTCCGTCTCTTTTAGTTGAGCTACTTTAATAAAACTCTTTAATTTAACCATTTTGCCTCTGTCTCCTTTTTCTGACCCAGACACATTTTGTTACTTCCCCTTCATCGCCTGGACCCTTTTAGGGGAACGTAACAAAAGCTGCTGGTCAAATAACGGATTAAACACAGTGTTGTTTTCAGCAAAAAACACTATAGTTGTTTTATCTGAACTGGCCACTAAATCAGATTAAAACTCTAAGAAATCAGACAGTGAGTGTGAGTAAGGGCCAGGTGGATGATAGGTAACAAGTAAAAAACAAAGCTTTTTGGTTTCTCGGGTTAGGGTGAAGTAAAACTGTCTGGATCTTTGCTTGATTAAAAAGCTGGTGTGAAAAACTGCTTCCACTCTGCAGCCGCTGCTTCAAGGCAGACAAAAATCAATATGTTGATCAGTAATTAAATCATTTACTAAGAGAGAGACCTAATGTTTCATAATCCACATTTAATCATTTTACCCTTGGTTGCAGCTGATGATGCTACATTGTTCTTTCTTTATATATTTTTATGCTATGATGTTTTGTTTATCTTGGACGGGTTTTGGGTCGATGAGAGTAGAGAAGCTTCTGAGAGGCGTGTAAAACTGAAACTCTGCTTCCTGCTCTCAGCTCTACGGGGTTTTTCAAGAACGTTTCCCAATCTTCTATAAAGCCCACTTTGGCACCACTCAGGCAACTAGCAATTTAAAAAATAACGCGCAGCTATATATTCCTGGTCTGAATGGGAGAGGGCCAGGGAAAGCTACAGCATCTGACATTATTTTGGCAAGATACACAACAATGCAACATTTTACTAAATCTATGTTTATTTTTAGCCAGCTGTTTTAGGGTACCACAAGCATCACCTGCTCTGGCCCTTGGAAGATAACCAGCAATGCTTGATGCAGTCTTCAGCTTAATGTTTACCAGAACAGAGTCGCCAACCAATCTGCAGGAGGGACAGATGAAGAAGACATGCTGCTTGTGATTTGGCTAACATTTGTATAACCATGTGGTAGCAACTGCCTTAAGCAGATAGCTGTAGCTAAGGAGTTACAACAAGTGTTCTACCGATTGGAAAATTGATCCCTGGCTGCCCCAGTGTCCAGTCTCCATGCCCAAGTGTCTTTGGGCAAGATGTGTTCACTGAAGTATGATTGTGTGTGAATGTTAGACATAAAGCACTTACGTGTAGAAAATAGCTTTTGGGTGAATGAGTGAGTGTGGCACATTGTGTAAAGTGCTTTGAGCACAATATAAGCACTTTGAGTACTCCGGGAGAGTAGAAAAGCGCTATATAAGAATCAGTCCATTTACCATTTATAAGCCAGTGTTCATCAGTGACTCTGTCACAAAAGAGCGCCCTACTGCCAATACAGGCAAAATGTAAACAAAAGAAACAATGACAAAGATGTCCTCCGCTTAGCACATCAATACTGACCGCGATATATTATCTGAAACCCCAACAGTGATTTGAAGTGTTTCACCTGCATTGGATTTGGATTTTGCTAGCGTGTTCATTTTTACTAATTACCAATTTTTTAAAATTACTTTTAGATTGTTGGCAATATGCATGTATGCTCACGCTCATCAGTTTTGGTTTTGCTGGTTTTTTTCTCTAACCCTTAGCCGTAAAAAGCCAGTGGGGTATTATTACTGGGGTTATTATTACCCAAGTCAATAGGATAACTTGAGCACAAGGCGACGGAGGATTATTGAAAATTCAGAGGTCACATTTTCTGAAAATCGTGTGAATACGATACCGAGAAGGAAGCCATCCAGGATTTATACGACAGGTGTATCTGCTGAGAGATAGCAATGTCACACAAAAATGTTGTTCTCAGGTCAACAACCACTTGTCAGGAGCCAGACATGTGTCTGTTGTAATGAATAAATAATAAGATCAATTAAATTCTCTTCTTCTTTTCTTCTCTGCAGATTGTATATGAGGTGGTCACAGACAGCTGGCTCACATATGTCGAGGGCGTCTGCGTCATCTGGTTCACCATTGAAGTAATGGCACGCGTCATCTTCTGTCCTGACAAGGCAGAGTTCTTCCGCAGTGCCCTGAACATAATAGACTTTGTGGCAATTGTGCCCTTTTACCTGGAGGTGGCGCTGAGTGGCCTATCCTCCAAAACAGCCAAAGACGTTCTGAGCTTCCTGCGTGTTGTACGCTTTGTCCGTATCCTACGTATATTCAAGCTGACCCGCCACTTTGTTGGTTTACGTGTGCTGGGCCACACTCTGCGCGCCAGCACCAATGAATTCCTGCTGCTCATAATCTTCCTGGCACTAGGTGTCCTCATCTTTGCTACCATGATCTACTATGCTGAACGTATTGGTGCTGACCCAGATGATCCAACAGCTGCAGCCCACACCAACTTTAAGAACATCCCCATCGGCTTCTGGTGGGCTGTGGTGACCATGACCACGCTGGGATATGGGGATATGTATCCTGAAACATGGTCAGGAATGCTCGTGGGTGCCCTCTGCGCCTTGGCTGGGGTGCTGACAATTGCCATGCCAGTGCCTGTCATCGTCAATAACTTTGGCATGTACTACTCCCTGGCCATGGCTAAGCAGAAACTCCCCAAGAAGAGGAACAAGCACATCCCGAGGGCGCCACAGCCAGGCAGCCCAAACTATTGTAAGCCAGATGCCCTGGCAATGGCGACAGCATCTCCTCACAGGTTGATGGGAAATGTGCTCGGGCCTGGCATGGTGGGATCTGGCAGCATGATGGGTACTGGAGACTGCCCATTAGCACAGGAGGAGATCATTGAGATCAACAGGGCAGGTGAGTAATTGGACAGAGGTGAGCCAAGTCTCTTATGGAGTTTGAAGGGATGTGAGGGGGAAAGTCTTCTTTAGGTGAAGCTGCTTTAAAGATGATACATTCTTCCAAATAAAGACGGAATTATTATCCCCCTATGAAAGATTAAGTGTTTTTAAACAGAGCAAGCTTGTTTAAGGTGTTTTTTTAACATAGTTTTATTTTAGGTGCTTACATTGAACAAAATCACTTGACAAAAAACAAACTACCAGGGTCAACATTATTATTGATAGTAATAATCAGTTGTGAATATCAGCCTGTTGTTGTTACTCTTCTTTGGCAAATCTTCCAAGCTCCTTCAGATTTGATGGTCCTGGGGGACGTTAGTCTTTGGTTCAGTAACATTCACATTTGTCTTCTGTACTTATTCATCAGGAGCGATGTGTGACAAAGTGATGACCGAGGCACAGTTTTACAGCCTACCTCTTGAGGTTTTCTTTTAAAATTATGTCCTTCTCTCTTCATGATTCCTTCCACCTTAATGAGATTCCCAGTTCCACAGTCACTGAGCCATCTCCAGGGCATAATATTCCATAATACTCCCACTGCCATGTTTCACTGTGGGGTCAATGTGTTGCACACTCTTATTTCTCCAAACGTAAGCAGCACTTAGACGAGCTCTAGTTTCATCTCATCTGATTACAAGATTACAATTCCCAGCTTCCAACTTCTGTTGGGCTTGTTCTGTACAATATGAGGGTTAGGGTAATCCCCTAACCCTTTTAATTTGTGCAAATTGGAAGATAACCCTCAGTTTTTGAGCATTTTGAGCACGACAAACCTATCGCACATCATTACACATCAGTGTGCTGTCAATAAAACGGACAGTTTGATGTGGCTAATAATATTGACCCTGGTGAAAAAGGTTAGAGTTAGGAATTTTCAGCTATTAGGAAATTCTTAAATCTCAAAGGGCAAGTTTGAATCTGGGCCGTTTCTCACAGACTGATTCTCATTAGTATTGGTAATCTGCAGGTGGCACTAATTTTTATTATTGTACAATCTACTGTACAATATAAAGCGCCTTGAGGCGACTGTTGTTGTGATTTGGCGCTGTATAAATAAATTGAACTGAAATTGAATTGAACTAATAAATTGCATAGTGTAACTAGAAAGCGAAAATATCAGAAGAAATTTTAAGTGTGCCTATGCCGCTGCTAATCAGTGTAGTTTGCCATTCATACGGCTACAGACAGCAAAACTCAGAAGAGCAGCCATTCTCCACCATGAATTATGGTAAAAACAAACACCGCTCGCGCCTCACAGATGACAGCTTACAGTTTGGGGTAACGATGAGGTGACTTCGTACAGCCCCGATTTGCAGACGCTGTGCACACAGGTTCATGAGCAGAAGTCCCATTGTACCACGGCAGACCCCGTCAATGTTTGCATGAACACGCTTTGAACCATTACATTATGGACCACTTTTCACACATGGTTGGTGTACCCACACAGCCAGCTGTAGCTTTTCAACTCACAGCCCGATACACACCCAAAAAACAGCCGAGAGAGCACAGACTACGCCCGAGAGGCGTGATTGCAGGTGCCGCTCAGGTGGGTCCACCTCCCCTGCAGCGGCACTGCAGACCACGCCCCGCCACACACATCAAACACGTACAATAAATATTTATGCACTTTTGCATTCACTTTTTGTTTTTTGTTATTTTTACACAGTGTTCTGAATGATTAACAATGGTCTACAGCCAATCTTGTGTATTATTATACAAACTTTGGTTGTAAGATGCAGATAACTATTTAATAAAAAGCTAAATATTTTATATGAGAGTAAGAAAGAAAAGTATATCTTTGTGTCCCTTTCCTGTTAATGCCCTACCTGGCCCCTGGCAAAAGCTTTGCTAGATCCGCCCCTGCACAGTTACCAGCTGTCAGCTACACAAAAACAGGAGCTTGGTGTTTATTTGTCTCTCAGAAACAGTTCATAACTTCCCTTCAACTCATTCATGTCACCTAAAGGGTAAACCTGTTTCTCCATCACCAGTTCAGCTCTGATGATTCTGTAAGGACATCTCCTGGTTTGGACCAGCCGCTTCTACAGCTGTGGCTCCAGCAAACATCAGCTGATACTAGAAATTAAAATCAAATGAATTCGAACAACAGCTGATCAAGCTTAAACGTGCTGCTGTGTTTAGCGCGATAAACAAGAGCGAAAAGCCGATCGTTGATCAGTTTCATGATTGAAGTTGCTACAGGCCAGAGAATGACAGGGGAGGCTTCATAAAGACAGAATAAATCGTAATATTTTCTCTGAATGTGGGATCTGACCCAAATAGAGTGCAGTTCATAACTTCTTACCTGAAATTCAGTTCAACTCACGCTCCTGCCTGTTAGCAACCACCAGTCGATCGGCGGTCGCCTCGCCGCCTTGTATGTCTCGTTCGCGGCATGTCCTTTCTGTCACACACTGCTGCCCTCTGTTGTAGCTCCACCACCAAACAACTCAGTTATTTTTTCCACATCGACCAGCATCATCGGCCCATATAAACGAAAAATAAGTCCAGCTAAAACACAGACTGTTGGCGAGCGATCGGGTGGTGAAACATTTCAGCCGCCTCACTGTAAGACAAGTCCGGGTGCTTTTTCACGAAGGGTCGCTAGCGGCGCTAGCTAGCTACCCGGCTATCAAGACATGGGATGTCTTGATAAAACGAGCAGATATTTTAAGTTTACACACCTACATTCTCGCCCGAAAATATCTTAAAAGTTGATTTTGTGACCTAGAAACACAAATAAAAGACGTTTAAAACGAAGAGGTGTCCGCCATGCCATTGTTTAACTCGGCAGAGGGGTGCTATGAATTATGGGATATGGAGTTTTCTAACAAGTATACAGATTTTCAGCCGTACTACTCCCGGTATACCACTAGAGAGAGCCAACACACCACAAATAAAGTCTGTTTCTATGGAAATTGGCCTAAATTTGCACTAAAATCTAAATATTTCAAGAACTATAAAAGTCATAAACACCAAAAGTGTATACCATACTAGTCCAGCTCCAGCCGCACAAAATGATCTAACATATGTAACCCTATTGTGAAAAGTGTTTGGCAGAGAAGCGCGGGAAAATTTTCACTAAAATATTAATATTTAAAAAACTATAATAGTCATAAACACCAAAAGTCATAGCACACCATTCCTGATCCAGCCGCACACAGTGAGGTAACATATATGAAGCTTGTCTCAAAACTGCGGGGCGAGATTCGCTGCAAAATTTCAGGCGGAAACTGAAGAATAACTAGAAAAATTTGCATTTCCTGCGAAAATGCTGTGTGGATGCCTTAACGCTGAAGCTGTCTGCTGAAAAGCTGAAAAAGATGAAAACTTGCAAGAAGTTGTATGGTGGTGAAAAAAAAAAACCCCATTGCCCTGAGCAGGATTCGAACCTGGCCCTCCTCGTCTCAAGGCAGCTACTCATCTCACTGAGCTAAACTCACTCTGACCAAGAAGAGGTGGAGAGACGGACAACTCTGCTGAAATTAGCAGAAGCTGCTGAGAATTGTGCTGATAAGAGGAGAAAAGGCTGAAAATTTTGCAGAAAAGAGGTGAATCAGCAGAATTTCTGCAGAAAAGAGGTAAAGAAGTAGAACGTTGCGCTGAAAAGAGATGAATCAGCAGAATTTCTGTTCAAAAGAGTTTTTCCTCAAAACAGCTGAGATTTGTGCTAATAAGAGGTGAAAAAGCTGAAAATTTTGCAGAAGAGGTGAATAAGCAGAATTTGGGCTGAAAAGAGGTGAAAATTCTGCTGAAAAGAGTTCAAACTGCAGAATTTCTCCTGAAAAGAGTTCTGCAGAACTCTTTTCAGAATTCTGCTGAAAAGAGGTTTTTGCTGAAAACAGGAGAAAAAGCTGGGATTTGTGCTGAAAAGTGGTGAAAAAACTGAAAATTTTGCTGAAAAGGGGTGAAAAAGCTGAAATTGAGTTAAAAAAGTTTAACTGTTAACTGAAAGAAATGTGGCCACAGGCGGGATTTGAACCCGGGCCTCCCAGTCTGAGAACAGATGCTCATCTCACTGAGCTAGAACACAGGTCATCCTGGCAAGGAAATTCAGTGAGGCCACTGATAATATGGCAGAAATGGGCAAAAAATATTGCAAATAAAATTCAATATCTCAAAAAGTATAGAAGTTATGAGCACCAAAAGTCATAGCAAACATTAGGAGAAAGAGCAGAATTTTTTAAAGTTTGAACTGAGAAAATCGGCTGAAAACTTAGGGAGTAGTTAAGTGGCAAAAAACGTAGGGAATCCCCAAGAATAATAAAGGAGTAGAAAAATTTGCATTTCCTGCGAAAATGCTGTGTGGATGCCTTAACATTGAAGCAGTCTGCTGAAAAGCTGAAAAAGATGAAAAGCTGCAAAAAGTTGTATGGTGGTAAAAAAAAAATGTCACCCTGAGCAGGATTCGAACCTGGACCTCCTGGGCGCAAGGCGGCTACTCATCTCACTGTGCCAAATTCACTCTCACAAGGTAAGAGATGGAGAGACTGACAATTATGGTGAAATGAGCAGAAACTGCTGAGAATTGCGCTGATAAGAGGTGAAATGGTTGAAAATTTTGCAGAAAAGAGGTGAATCAGCAGAATTTCTGCAGAAAAGAGGCAAAGAAGCAGAACGTTGCGCTGAATAGAGGTGAATCAGCAGAATTTCTGCTGAAAAGAGGCAAAACAACCTGTTTCTGCTCAAATTTACCAATCCGAGGTACTGCCTCTGTCTGCTTCATCAGGTGGGTACTTGTATGTATTTCTGCCATGGAGCGTTAACAAGAATCTGAGGTCCATATTAGAAAAGCTGCTAAAATCATAAAACTTGCGCTGAAAAGAGATGAATCAGCAGAGTTTCTGCTGAAAAGAGTTTTTTTTTTTCTGAAAACAGCCAAAAAAGCTGGAATTTGTGCTTAAAAGGGGTGAAAAAAATGAAAATTTTGCTGAAAAGGGGTGAAGAAGCTAAAGTATACCAAATCAAAGTATTTGTGCCAAAACATAGTGTTTCTGCCATATTGTGGTACTACTACATTACAACATGAATACGGATTAAAGATGAAAGAAACTGGCAACAAATTCCTCCACTACAAACCAGTCTGATACCACTTCTTTGCAGTGTTCACGTTTATAAGGCACTACCCAAAAGGCGTCACAAGAGGGCACTCCAACACAACAGATGACCTATGTACACTGATGCACTTAGTAACAGTCAGCCTCCTTGAATTGGCAGAAATACTGTGGTTTAGTAGTAATACTATAACATAACAGATATACTGTGATGTTGCAGACATAGTATGTTTTTGCACTACTCATTTGTAGTGAAAAAAATTAGCAATATAAATTACAGGTCTGTGATAGTGTATAAATTTGTAGTGAAAAAAAAGTGTTGAACAAGGTGGGATTGAACCCACGACCTTTGAGCAGCAGAGCCGTGTCATTACTGATTGCGCCACCTGGAAAGGGGACGAGCAGCTGACAAACAAAGACATCAGCAATCAGAAATAGATCGCGGTGAGAGGCGAAAAGCGCAGTTGTTTGGAGTTACAAAACGTCGTGTAACTCAAAAACTAGGAGGGCTAGCAGCATAATTCTTGTACTGGGTGAATCAGCGGACTTTGGTGTACTTTGACTGCGATTTTCATTGCTCTTTGTACCTCCGTCGCGGAGATATGACGAGAGAAGAAACGGCTTCATTTTCGGAGTTTGAAAACTGAGAGGAGGACAGATTTCCACCCCTCAAACAAACATAATTCATTGCTCAATGGTAAGATAATTGTAAAAACTGCTTCCACTGTGAGTGTCAGCAGTGTCTGAAGATATATTGGCACAAGCCTCATGTCCTAACTTTGCTTTGTTAAAGAGATATGGCGATTTGAAAATGCCTCCCGTTACAGAATTTCAGCTCTGAATTTCAAAACCTCCCCATAGACTTTGAATGGGGAGTTGTCACACCCTGTGTCACTTCGAGGCAAATTGCGAAAAAACGGTAAATCTCACAATAAAGATAGTGACATTGTCTGAAAGCCAGCAAAAATACCTACGTTTTGATGTATAATTTGTGGGGGTTGATTGGAAATTGAGCGAGTAGCGAGAAGTTGTTCGGACATGAAGAGAAAATTCAGAACAGACCAGCGCTCACTGTGAGTTAATTGCATAGCAACCATAGCAACGCATGTATTTTCTGAAAAATCACAGTTTTGGAACTGAAAACTTAAAGAGGTATAAAATTAAAATGGTAGAAGGTCTGAAAAAGCTGAATCACACTGGAATAGCCCAATAATCTGAGAACATTTTAAAGTTTGAATGGAGTTTCTGGGTGAAAGTATGAGGAAGTAGTTAAGTTTCAAAAAAAAGCAAGTTTTAGCAGAATTGTGGAAGTTTTCCATTCATTTCAATGGGACAAATTAAAGGAAAAAAGTGTAATATTTTAAAAAGTATAATAGTAATAAACACCAAAAGTCATAGCACACATTAGCAGAAATAGCAGAACAGATTAGAGTTTGAATGGTGAAAATCGGCTGAAAACTGAGGGAGTAGTTAATCGGCAAAGAACGGAGCAACTAGAAGAATAAAGATAAAGAATAAAGAGAAACAGGAACTCAATAGTGTGGAAGCCCTTTGAGGGCATCCACACAACTAGAAAAAGTTTGCATTTCCTGCGAAAATGCTGTGTGGATGCCGGAACGCTGAAGCTGTCTGCTGAAAATGACTGAAAAAGATGAAAAGCTGCAAAAATTGTATGGCAGTAAAGAAACTGAAAAATTATGCTGAAAACAAGTGGAAAAACAGAAACTTTTGCTGAAAAGGCAAAGATTCTGCTTCAAAGGGGTACAGAAGTTCAAATTTGCACGGAAAAGAGGTGAAAGGGTTTCCTCTAAAATTAGCAGAAGATACTGAGATTTGTATTGATAAGAGGTGAAAGGCTGAAAATTCTGCTTAAAATAGGTGAATCAGCAGAATTTCTACTGAAAAGAGGTACAGAAGTAGAACGTTGCACTGAAACAGGTGAGTCAGCAGAATGTCTGCTAAAAAAGAGATTTCTGTTGAAAACACCTGAAAAAGCTGGGATTTGTGCTGAAAAGGGGTGAAAACACTCACAATTCTGCTGAAACGGGGTGAAGAAGAGGTGTTGGGCTGTTGAGAAGAGTTAAATAAGTTGAACTGATATGTTTGGATACAAATACTATGATTTGGCAATAATACTGGGTTTTAGCACAACTCCTGAGATTTGATTGAAATACTATGATTTAGAAGAAATATTATGACTTTGTACAAATACAATGTTTTGGCACAAATACTATGATTTACCAGAAGTACAATGTTTCTGCAAAAATACTATGATTTTGCAGAAATACTATGCCTTAGTAGTAATACTATAACATCACTGATATATGACGATTTTGCAGACATTCTGGTTTTACACAAATACTCTAATGTGGCAGTATACTATGTTTTAGCACAAATACTATGATTTGCTATAAATACTATGATTTGGCACATATACTATATTTAGCACATATACTATAACAAAACAGAAAGTCTACAACTTAGTAGTAATACTATAACATAATAGATATATTATGATTTTGCAGACAGTCTATGTTATTGCACAACTAGCACAATATGGCAGAAATACTATGATTTGGCACAAGTACTATGATTTACTACAAATACTCTTATTGGCAGAAATACTATGCCTTAGTAGTAATACTATAACATAACAGATATACTGTGATTTTGCAGACATAGTATGTTTTTGCACAAATACTACGATTCCGCTCAAATACTACTTAAATTGCAGTAATACTATGATTTTGAAGGAATACTATTATTTGGTAGAAATACCATGCCTTAGTAGTAATACTATAACATAACAGATATACTGTGATTTTGCAGACATAGTATGTTTTTGCACAAATACTACGATTCCGCTCAAATACTATGAAATTGCAGTAATACTATGATTTTGAAGGAATACTATTATTTGGTAGAAATACCATGCCTTAGTAGTAATACTATAACATAACAGATATACTGTGATTTTGCAGACATAGTATGTTTTTGCACAAATACTACGATTCCGCTCAAATACTATGAAATTGCAGTAATACTATGATTTTGAAGGAATACTATTATTTGGTAGAAATACCATGCCTTAGTAGTAATACTATAACATAACAGATATACTGTGATTTTGCAGACATAGTATGTTTTTGCACAAATACTACGATTTCGCTCAAATACTATGAAATTGCAGTAAAACTATGATTTTGAAGGAATACTATGATTTGGTAGAAATACCATGCCTTAGTAGTAACACTATAACATAACAGATATACTGTGATTTTGCAGACATAGTATGTTTTTGCACGAATACTACGATTTCGCTCAAATATTATGAAACTGCAATAATACTATGATTTTGAAGAAATACTATGATTTGGTAGAAATACTATGCCTTAGTAGTAATACTATAACATAGCAGATATACTGTGATTTTACACAAATATTACAATGTGGCAGTATACTATGTTGAGGCACAAATACTATGATTTGCCATAAATACTATGATTTGGCACATATACTATATTCAGCAGATATACTATAAGAAAACAGAAAGTCTACGACATAGTAGTAATACTATTACATAATAGATATACTATGATTTTGCAGACAGTCTATGTTTTTGCACAACTAGCACAATATGGCAGAAATACTATGATTTGGCACAAGTACTGTGATTTAGTACAAATACTCTTATTGGCAGAAATACTATGCCTTAGTAGTAATACTATAACATAACAGATATACTGTGATTTTGCAGACATAGTATGTTTTTTCACAAATACTACGATTTCGCTCAAATACTATGAAATTGCAGTAATACCATGATTTTGAAGGAATACTATGATTTGGTAGAAATACTATGCCTTAGTAGTAATACTATAGCATAACAGATATACTGTGATTTTGCAGACATTCTATGTATTTGCACAATTACTACAACTGGGCAGAAATACTATGTTGAGGCACAAATGCTATGATTTGCTATAAATAGTATGATTTGGCAGATATACTATATTCAGCAGATATACTATAACATAACAGAAATTCTACGACTTAGTAGTTATACTATAACATAACAGAATTTTTAATTGGGCACAAATACTCTAAATTGGCACAAATACCATGATTTGGCAAAAATACGATGATATGGCAGAAATACTATTTTTTAACATAACTAATATCTTTTGACAGAAATTTCTGCTAAAAGGTACTATTTCTGCTTTTTAGCAGAAATACTGTAATTTGGCATAAATACTATGATTCGGGATAAATACTATGATTTGGCAGATATACTGTAATCAGCACATATACTATAACATGACAGAAATTCCTCCACTTATTAGTAATATTATAACATAACAGAAATGTTATGTTTTGGCAAAAAAACATGATTTGGCAAAAATACTATGATTGAGCAGAAGTACTAAGATGTAGTAGAAGTACTTTGATTTAACAGAAATAGTATTATGGAGGAGTAATACTTTCTGCAATCAGAAGTACTGCTTCTGTCTGCTTCATCAGGCTGTGTACTTGTATGTATTTCTGCCATAGAGCGTTAACAAAAATCTCAGGTCCAAAAACCTACTAAAATCCTAAAATTTTGCAGAATTGTAATAAATTAGCAATATAAATTACAGGTCTGTGATAGTGTATAAATTTGTAGTGAAAAAAAAAATGTTGAACAAGGTGGGATTGAACCCACGACCTTTGAGCTGCAGACCCGTGTCATTACCAATTGCGCCACCTGGAAAGGGGGCGGGCGGCTGGAAAAAAGATTGATGAGCAGTCAGAAATACATCGCGGTGAGAGGCGAAAGACGCCGTTTTTTGGAGTTACAAAACTTTGTGTAACTCAAAAACTAGGTGGGATAGAAGCATAATTCTTTTACTGGGTGAATCAGCGGACTTTGGTGTACTTTGACTGCGATTTCCATATCTCTTTGTACCTCCATTGCGGAGATATGACGAGAGACGAAACGGCTTCATTTTCAGAGTTTGAAAACTGACAGGAGGACACATGAATCGGCACAAGCCTCTTGTCTTAACTTTGCTTTGTTAAAATTATTTATGATTTATGATTTGGCAGAAACACTGGGACTTGGTATAAATACTATGATTGACATGAAATACTTTGACTTAGCAGAAATTCTATGATTGAGCAGAATTACTAGGATTTAGCACAAACACTATGATTTGGCTCAAAAACCTTTATTTTTCAGTTATATTATGATTTGGAAGAAATACTATGCTTTGGAAGAATTACCAAGATTTGGCAGAAATACTATGAGCAGTAATAATATAACATAGCAGGAATACTGTTATTTTGTGGAAATACTATACTTTGGCACAAATACCATGATTTGGCAAAAATACTATGATGTAGCAGAAATACTATGATTGAACAGAAGTACTAAGATGTAGTAGAAGTACTTTGATTTAACAGAAATACTATTATGGAGGAGTAATACTTTAACATGGGAGAAATATTGATACAGACACACAAACATACACATACACAGAGCCTAAAGGGAACAGTGGCTGTTGAGAGTCTGGGCTTGGTATATCTAGGTCAGCTAAATTGGCTGCACCTGCTGTAATCAGCACTTACACACACAGACACAGAGAGAGGTATAAGTTTTCTGCAGTGTGATTCTCACATTCAGGATTCCCCTCGAACAAATGGCCATAATTTCCTAACCGTAGGGCAGGGGTGGGCAATTCCAGGCCCCGAGGGCCGGTGTCCCTGCAGGTTTTAGATCTCACCTTGGGTCAACACACCTGAATCACATGATTAGTTCGTTACCAGGCCTCTGGAGAACATCAGGACATGTTGAGGAGATAATTTAGCCATTTAAATCAGCTGTGTTGGTTCAAGGACACATGTAAAACCTGCAGGGACACTGGCCCTCGGTGCCCACCCCTGCCGTAGGGGCTAGAACGGTGATTCTGACACCATTTTGTTCAGAAGAGATGGGGGAATCTGCAGGTCTTCATAATTCAGAGATAAAATACAAATTATTGAAGATATATGACTTGTAATACACTGTAACTGAGTAGAGGCGAAGCAAAACTGCCTTGACTTGCCCTCAAACAACGTTTTGTAACTCTAAATCTATTTGGAGCATCAAAATCATTCTTTCACCGTAAGAAACAGCAGGCTTTGGTGAACAGTCATGGAAATTTTCAGGTCTCTGTTGAAATCCATCAAAAAGATATGACGAGAGAAAAAAGTGCCTCATTTCCAGAGTTTGAAATCTGAAGAAATCTGAGAGAGGGACAAATTTCCTACCCTCAAACAAGTGTAATTCATGGCCAAACGGTAATAGGTGAGCTAAAAATTCTTGAATTGTGAGCATCAGGGATGTCTGAAGATATATTGGCACAAGCCTCATGTCCTAACTTTGTTTCGTTAAGGAGATATGACGATTCGAAAATGCCTCTCATTAGAGAATTCCAGTGCTGATTTTGAAGAAACTCGCCATTGAGTTTCTATGGAGAGTTTTCAGACTTTATGTTACTCTGAGGAGATTTGCAAAAAATCTATAAGTCCCACAACAATGATAGTGACATTTTCTGAAAGCCAGCAAAAATACCTACGTTTTGATGTATAATTTGTGGGGGTTGAGTGGAAATTGAGCGAGTAGCAAGAAGTTGTTTAGACATGAAGAGAAAATTCAGAACGGACCAGCACTCACTCTGAGTTAATTGCATAGCAACCATAGCAAAACATGCATTTTCTGAAAAATCACAATTTTGCAACTGAAAACTTAAAGAGAGATAAGATTAAAACGGTAGAAGATCTGAAAAAGCTGAATCAGACAGGAATAGCCCAATAAGTTGAGAACATTTTAAAGTTTGAATGGAGTTTCTAGGTGAAAGTATGAGGAAGTAGTTAAGTTTGAAAAGCAAGCAAGTTTTAGCAGAATTGTGGAAGTTTCCCATTCATTTCAATGGGACAAATTAATGGAAAAAAGTGTAATATTTTAAAAAGTATAATAGTAATAAACACCAAAAGATATAGCAGTCGAAAGCAGAAGTAGCAGAACAGTTTAGAGTTTGAACGGTGAAAATCGGCTGAAAACTGAGGGAGTAGTTAAGCGGCAAAAAAACGGAGCAACTAGAATAATAAAGGATAAAGAATAAAGAGAAACAGGATCTCAATAGTGTGGATGCCTGAGGCATCCACACAATAAAGATAAAGAATAAAGAGAAACAGGAAAACAATAGTGTGGATGCCTTGAGGCATCCACACAATAATAATAATAAGAATAATAAATCCGACGAATAGTAATAAGTGTGCCTCTTGGCATAGGCACACTTAATAAATCCGAGGAATAGTAATAAGTGTGCCTCTTGGCATAGGCACACTTAATTATAGCAACATTACAAACATCCACGATTGTGATGTTGATTTGTGCAACTGCAAAGGAAACCAGTGATGTCCTCACTTTGATTTCTTTTCTGTCCATTACGCAGTTATTTTGTGAAAGTGCACTGTTGACCTGACGGTGACGTGTAGCGTGGCTGTTAGAATATCTTTAACAAATCGATGTGACAGAGCATACAGACAGGTCCTGAGGCTGTCTGTATGCTCTGTCAGAACATGTTGCCACAGAGTTGCAATGCTTCAGATGCCACTTCACCACATAAAGGTGTTGGAGCTTATTTGTTGATAGTAGTGGGAGACCAAACAAGCTCAGCTTATTGATTCATTCTACTTAAAAATGCATTTGGAAATATGAATAACACACAAGTTACACTCTTAAAAAAATCAATTATAAAACAAAAAGGGAAAAAAGTGTTTTGAAAGATATTACATTAGAGAACAGTAGTTCCAGAAGTTTGAACTCTGCATTAATGCAAATGTGAACCATCACATTTGGTGAGATGACCAGTTACTCAATACAATAAAAAGCATTTCACTTCATGTGATACTGTCTCTGCTTGTGTGCTGTGGTTAAAGTAGGCTGGAAGAATCCAGAACAGTTTTCCAGCTACTTCAGTCATCATCCATCTTTCCTTTTCCACTTACCCGGCTCAATGTCATGTAGTGCTCAAAGCTTCTATAGGTTGAGAGGCAGAGTGCAGACACATAGCCAGTTTGTTGGCACCCTAATGCAGAGAGAATCATTCACACCTATGGGCTGTTTAGACTCACCAATTAACATAAGATCAGTAACTACATGCCTCTGTACTGAGGGAGAGAACCCTCACAGACATGAGGAGAACAGGACAACGGTGTTAACCACCATAGTGCATATTTGGTTAATCAGCAATTAAATCTGATCGATCATGTTTTGTGTGCTACATTGCGGCATTGCTTCTAGTGACACCATGGAGATGAGTAAAAAGAAAAGAAAGAAAGATGTAAGACAGGAGATGACTGTTCAGCACGTCATCTATGCCTATATATACATACATCTTTGTTTCAGGCATTGAGATATTCTAATTTTGTGTTATAAGTAAGAAAAGTTTATTTGTTCAGCACTTTTCACAGACAAACAGTCACAAAGGGCCGTACACAAAAAAGAGAAATAAATTAGAACACAAAGTGTCATAATAGAGAATAAAAAGGTACGAACTAACAAAATAAGCCTGATTTAAAAAAAAAAAAAAAACTACTGCTAAATTGAGTTCAATTCATTTTTTAAAATGTATTTATACATTAAATCACAACAATAGTTGCCTCAGGGCAATTTATATTGTAAGGTAAAGACCCTACAATAACATACAAAAAGCAATCAGGTGACCCCCAATGAGCAAGCACTTTGGCAACAGTGGGAAGGAAAAACTCCCTTTTGACAGGAAGAAGCCTCCAGCAGAGGGAGGGGCTAAACTACACCAAGATTTCAAATGCTGGACTTAGCAGCTGAACCAGAAGGGGACAGAGCTTGATTCAGAGCACGTGACCCCCATAGAAGAGATAAGAAATGTTGTTAAAAGATAAAACGTTTTGATTCATCACGGCACACAACTATAATAATAGTCACTCCTATAATCTCTAAACTGCCTTCTCCTTCCCTCTTTTACCAGACTCCAAGCAGAACGGTGATGCAGCAGCTAATGCTGCGGCTCTGGCCAATGAGGACTGCCCTACCATTGACCAGGTCCTGGGAGACGAGCGTAGCCCGGCCACCGGTGGGCTAGGCTCCACCACCAGCCGTGAGCGCTACCCGCACGACCGGGCGTGCTTCCTGCTGAGCGCAGGGGAGTTTCAGCGCACAACAGACGGAAACGTTCGAAAAGGTAAGGGGGTGGAGGGGGATACTGAGGGAAAAAAATGCAGAGAGGGGAGGTGGGTACTTGAGTGACAGCAGTGCATGATCCTGATTGATTAAAGCAACAATATGCATAGTGTGTGAAAATATCATGTTTAATCTTACGACTTACATACATATATACACACGTACACTGAGTCAACTACAACACTAAGAGAAGATTACTCCAACATAAGCAATAATAAAAAAGCCATGATGTTGTCATTTAAAATAAAACGAGTTAAATCATTTATCCTAAAGCACACAATTGATCACATTCCCATTCCATCCATTCTTTTTAATGCAAGCTTAGTTTTGCAGTCTCACTGCCTTGAGACTGTTCAAAATCACAAAGGCTGTCCGTGGCACATGTAACACATGACTCTCCTTTCTGCTTTCCAAGTATGTGATTGTAGAGGAAGTTCCCTAAATTTGTATGTCCTCCATCTGTACTGCAGAGGTCGCTGCGGCGCTAGTGTCTGGTGCCCTGAGATTGGAGTGACTAGATTTACTGTGCTGAACCAGAAAAGTAATCACTGATTCATTGAACTGAATTCAATGAATTGAAAAATCATTGTATTCATATTCTGCACTGAGGTGACTGAAGAGTCCCTCAGTAGTACTACACTGTCCTTCAGTGTATGCTTCACACTGTTTATGACAGCTGATAGAGCTCTTTGTGTCAATCTCTTTTCACACAGCTAAACTGCTTCATTATGAAACACTACTCTTTTTGAGGGATTATAATGTCAACTGTAATTCTTTCTCCAGGTAGGTATTACACAGCAGATACTGGTGCTACTTTATGTTTTTATACTGTCAACAAATCCCATGGAAACTAAAATAACACTAGCAAATATGTCTACCTGTCATGGACCTCTAGTGGCAGTATACGTCAGGGTTTTTGTCCGACTTTGGAAAACAAGTATTTGACAGTTTGATCAAATTGTAATTATATTGTCTGTACTTATGTACAGTGATCACAAGCAAGATATAATGTGACAGACTCTCAGAGAAAAGGACTATTTCCCCCAGGTTGACCAATTTCGTGCTGGTGGGTGGCACTGGTAGATGTTATGTGCACCATGTCCTCCCTGCTGACTGATAGCAGAGTTGACTCAAAGTCATTTGGGATCATGTTGGGATATATTCCACAGGAGGAAATAGTCCCTTCAGATGTGTTTCCACTGCTAGATGTGCAGAGACAGCACACGTAATGCTTATTCACAAGGTATGAATGCATCATTTGAATAACTGGGCTATCTATGCCTGAGGAGCTGGCAGGTTGAAAAACAGCTAATGTGGAGATTTGTGTCCTTACATGGTCTACCAGCTAAAGGGCTCAAGACTAGTGTGGATGCTCTTTTCCTTCTGGGCTTTGTTCACAGTAAGAAACATATCGAACGTCATGTTCTATATATTTAGATCATTTTTTGTAAGTCTGCTATTTTTCATATTTTATCTTGCTGAACAGATGGATCAAATACGTTTCAGTGTGTTCTCGTCACCATATCACCCTGCTTCATTGTTCTGCTCTCTCTCTCACTGTCACTCTTATCTGTTCACTGCATAGTTTATTTTTCTTACTTTGTTACACTGAAGTTCATTAACTGTTCATTCTTTGTTTCTTTCTCTCTTCCTCATACTCTCTTCTTTCCCATCTCCACTGTCTTGTCTATTATTCATCCATCCGATGATTCTTACTTTGCCCCCTTCTGCTGCTGCTTATTGTCTGCCGACTGTGTCTGCTGATTGTCCTCATCCATTCATTTTCATATTATATTCCTGTTTCCAACGTAACTTTTGCCAACATGACCGAATTATCCTTGACCTTCCTTTTTTAAAACTCTCTCACAATCGTCCTATACCCCCCACACTATTTCCCTGATTCTCTCACACACACACACACACACACACACACACACACACACACACACACACACACACACACACACACACACACACACACACACACAACAATTACAAAATACATAGCCACAAGCTGGAGGGGGCTCTGTTACAGCTCGGTAGGATTCCACCTTCTCCTGGATCAAAACACAGAAACACAGAGGTAACCCAGAGCACCCTTAATAACCTGAACTACTAAACTGCATAAGTGAACCAGAGATTAGAATACCTTTAAAGTTAATCAAACCACATTAGATTATTAAATATTGCAATAGATATCATTTGACTGAATATGGCTGAAATACAATACAAATACAATTAGAAGAAAAACAGTACAGTTCACTACACCAGACTACACTATGCTAACATACTGTCACTGAAATGAACCCTTTGAGTCACCTTCGGCGCTGAGTCGTAACCTTATGATATCAGAAGTTGGGTTTTCTTCTTCTTCTTTTTCTTCTTCTTAAAAACAACAACAACAAAAAGTAAGAATCATTCTGATGCACATAAAATGATTCACAGCTTCCAATATTAAACTAGACTACATGTACTACACCAGAGTGCATATAATGTAGTGCACTTAATGCAGTACATTAAAGCTCTGGTCATTAGGTTAGATTAGGCTCAGAATCAGAATACTTCATCAGTCGAAGAGGAAATTATGTGGTTACAGTTGATCCAAGACAGCAAGAACAGGAACTAACTCAACTCAATTCAATAATATAATATGTTACAAAGTTACAAAATATAGTAAAAAGGGTCTAATAAATACAAATAAATCTTATAAATATCCCAGTATATTACACAAATTAAAAAGAAATATGTGATATTTTGCTGCCCTTCTTATCACATTGACTTGAAGTTTAGGGTGTGTACTTGTGATTTTGATGGAGGAATCGTACAGCAAGCTAGCCAGTTTCCTGTGTAGTTAGTGGTGTATTTGGGTAATCTTAGCCTCCCGTTGTACTGGCCTGTGACTGCCCAGAATGTTATGGAGTAGGTGGGAGGTATTGTCCAGTATTCTCCTTATCTTGGACAGCCTCCCCTTCTCCTACACTACCTTTAGGGAGCTCCAACCTCACCATCTTACTGGCCTTGGATATCATTTTACTGAGTCTCTTGGCATCCATGACCCTCAACCTCCTGCCCCAACATGCAACTGCATAGAAGATGGCACTGGCCACAACAGACTCGAAAATCCTGAGTATTGTCCAACAGATGTTAAATCACCTCAGCTGTCTCAGAAAATAGAGACGACTCTGGCACTTCGTGTAGATTGCAGTGGTGTTTTTAACTTAGTCCAGTTTATAGTCAATGTGCACTGCGAGGTATTTCACTATGTCCACATTGACCACCTGAAACAGGGGTTGCTGGTTTCCTGGTCCTCCTAAAGTCCACAATCAATTCCTTGGTCTCTGTCATATGGAGCTGCAGATGATTCTGCTCGCACCACGTAACAAAGGAGTCCACCACTACTGGGTACTCCATATCATTACCCCCACTGATGAATCCAACCAGAGCAGAGTCATCAGAACATTTCTAAACATGGCAGGAAGGTCCACTAAGTGACTGATGTCTGTGATGTAGAGGGTCAATAGGAAAAGAAAGAGGATGGATGCTTGTAGGGTAGCAGGTAGATGATGGCTTCCTCAACTCCGAGGCAGGGCTGGTAAGCAAACTGAAGGGGGTCCAGATGTGGCCTAACAGTCTTTCCATGGTCTTCGTGACGTGGAAAGACAGTGCTATAGGCCTGTAATGCCGGGGGCCTCTGGGACATGGCGTCTTTGGTACAGGAATGAGGCATGATGTCTTCCACAGCAGTGGGAACCACTACCGACTCACGCTCAGCATGAACACTTTAATAAAGACTCCACAAAACTGGGGGGTACGAGGCTTGAGGACACGGGGAGCTCACCCTGTCTGGTCCTGCAGACCTGCCTGAGTGGAGTCTTCACATTTTACTCTGAACCTGGTTGAGAGTGAAAGTGACAGGTGGGGGAGGGGTTTCAGGTCTTTCTCGGAAGGCTATAGACCCTTTGACATAGGTCGCTGCACACAGAGCACTGTGTTCTAAAGCCCATTTATTTCTATTGCTTGTGGTGTACAATGGTGGTTTCCCATTGCACCACGCCAAGCACAAGCATGCCAGTGCTTGCACTGGCATACAAATGCATGCAAGCACTTTCCCTTTTGCTAAAGCATATAATTAGGACTGGATCAGGTGACCCTGAATCCTCCTTTAGTTATGCTGCAATAGGTGTATGCTGCTGGGGGATTCCCATGATGCACTGGGTGTTTCTTCTTCACTCACTATGTGTTAATAGACTCAATCATACTTGTTATTAATCTCTGGCTCTCTTCCACAGCATGTCTTTATCCTAGGCCCCCTCCTCGATTTAGAGATGGTCTTTCCCTTTTCATGTAAAGCAGCGTTCCTCCATTTCCAGAATGTGTACATCCTCATCATTCAAAGAGTGTCCACTGGCCTGTCGGTGTAAATGGCCTGATGAATTAATTCTTCTGTGTTGTCCACTTAGCCAGAGATTGTTTGGTTTCCCCGATGTATGAATCATGGTAGTCGTTCTCTCTCCCCAACCGGTCGCAGCAGATGGCCCCGCCCCCCCAGAGCCTGGTTCTGACGGAGGTTTCTTCCTGTTAAAAGGGAGTTTTTCCTTCCCAAGTGCTTGCTCATAGGGGGCCATATGATTGTTGGGCTTTTCTCTGTATCTATTATTGTAGGGTCTACCTTACAATATAAAGCGCCTTGAGATGACTGTTGTTCTGATTTGGTGCTATATAGATAAAATTTAATTGAATTATACTTATTCATTAAATGTGTTTAGGTCATTGAGAATGAGACTTAGTTTAGTTTATTTTAATTCAGAAATAAACTTGTGATTCTACTACAACCACAGACAATAAAAAGTGCATTTTATCATCATTAGCTCCACTTTAAGACTATGATCAGCTCGAAGTGCTCTAAAAGTACTGGGACACATGTCTGATGCTCAAAGATAGACAACTATTTGTACTCACATTCACACCCGTGTTAATTTAGATTTACCAGTTAATCTAACCACATTAGCTTCATGTCTTTGGACTGTGAGAGGAAGCTGGAGTACCTGGTCAGAAACCAAAAGAAACACAAGTAGACATGTAAACGCCACTCAAAGGTGATTCCAGCCTGATTCCTGAAACTTATGGCCTGTTTCTACGCTGACTGATATGCTGCAGGGTCCTCCCTCCTTTTAAATTCCCTTTATTACTTTAAAATCAGATCAGTCACTCTGATGGTAAACACTATCTCCAGAAGCTCTGTGGTGACAGAACAAGGTACATCTGCTTATTCTGTGCAGAATATTGTGACATTTCGTGACATTGAGCATGAGTTGCCAAAGTTAAACTGTGGCCATTGTTGGTGTATTTCTTTAATCAGCAACCGGAGTTTAACAGCTGACAAAGTGAACAGGATATATACAGGTAAAGTCTGATAAGATCAGTGATGTCGTAGGGAAATGTTGACTCCTTATTTATGTTACAGAAACAGAGAGCTTTGAGGTCAGGTGCACGGCGTGCTTTTGTTTTGTTTTTTTAATGAAAGTAGTCCCATTGTTGCCTGATGATAATATTGATACGAATTTGCATTTGCACAAGATAGAGACCTTTTTTTCCCCCGAGGTCCACAATCTTATCAGACCGCATGACACACTGGCAAACAGAGATAACCATTTGTTGAAAATGACGAGTCTGCAGACTCGTCTCGCAGAAAGTGGAATATATAAAGGAATCTAAGCAGTTAATGTAAAACAGTGTCACCAGGGCGATCAGCTGATCCCTGGAGTAAATAAAGCATGTGGTGTGTAGCTACTGCACCCCGATCCCATTCTTCACTGAAAATAACAGAAGGAAAAAAACTCTCTCAACCCACATGTATGAGACAGAGCTATTTAAAATAAACGCTCTACAATAATAATAAAGAGAAGTAAGTAAGAAAAAACAGGAGCAACTGAAACAGGCTGCATATACCTTGAGGTTCAGATAGAATAAAATAGAAAATAATAGAATAGCTAAACTGGATTATGGCAGGTTAGCCCCATGATGACATTAGAAAAAATTACCATATTACCATAGTGGATTTAAATAGATTAAAGTGGACTAAACAAAACAATTTGTCGTATTTCATGAAACCTTTACAGTCAGTTCAGTTTTATTCCACACATATTAAAATCTCACTAATGTGAAGTACAATGCTGTGAAAAAGCCCCCGTACGAATTTTTTCATATCTGCCACAATTTTAATAGACAAAGAAACTGGATTAAATGCACAGTTTTTAAATGATGATTGTATATATTACAGCAAAAAAAGCTATTCAAATATATGTAATTCCCCATTTGTAAATTATGTCATTAACCAAATGTTTTTGAAAAGCTGAGCTCAGTTGAATTAGCCACATCAAATCTAAAGAAACAGCTGAGAAACAAAGTTATTGAAATCTATCAGACGGGAAAAGGTTGTGCCCTGGGACTCCAACAAACCAACAAAGACTCTAATAAACCATGGTGAGAGCCACTATCCACAATTGGAGAAAACTTGGAACAGTGGTGAACCTTCCCAGGTATAGCTAACCTACCAAAATTAGGGCAGGACTTGTAATTTGGCTTAAAAATTTTGACATAAAAGCTAAAAATTATTGCAGCAAAATGTGTCAAATTAAGGACACATTACCTTTTGAGGTTGGTGCTGCTGCACCATCAACAGTAGTACCAGCTCCCAGTCACAGGAGGGTGCTGTTGCTAGCACAAACCATCGACATGTACAGGAGGAGGGACAGCATTCCCAACGAGTGTGAGGAAGATACAGAGGAAGGTGAAATGATACAATATTGAAATTTGTTTGCAAAAAAATATTCAACATCAACATCAGGTCACACAACATAAAGCCTTGCAATTCACACACACACACACACACACACACACACACACACACACACACACACACACACACACACACACACACACACACACACACACACACACACACACACACACACACACACACACACACAGACAAGCCCGTTCAGCTATCTTAGTGAGGACCTTCATTGACATAATGGTTTCCCTAGCCCCTTACCCTGACCCTAACCATTAAAAATGAATGCCTAACCCTAAACCTAAACCTAACCATAACCTAATTGTAACCCTGACACTAAAGCCATATTCTGAACCTCGAAAATGCCTTCAAATTTGTGAGGATCGGTTTGTGTGTCCTCACAAGTGACTGCTGGTTCTCACAAGTATAGTAGAATGCAGATTTCGGTCCTCACAAAGATAGCTAGACGGGAACACACACACACTGTGTTTTTGTTACTGTAAAGCTTTTAAGTGTGATTCAGCATCATATAGTGAATATGTTGAGGCATATGCATGGTTTGTGTATGTGTTTGTGTGTTTTCGTATGAATTACACCGGAAATTCAATCTGTGTGTGTAAATAAATTATATGCACATGGAAAGAATGCACATATAATTTATACATATTACAAATATGTGATTTAATATATTTTCACTGTTAACTATTATCAGCTGCGTTTATCAAGGCATTATTGGCCCACTACATCTTGTTACAGCTAATTACAGCCAGGAAAGCTCCCCAGAATTTGGGGAGCTATCTCTTGACACAAATTACTTGCCTATCCTTACACATACAATGTACGTAATTACGTTTCTTCCATCCATCCTTCCATTTTCTGCTGCTTACATGGGTTTAAGTCTCAGGGGCAGATGTCTAAGGAGAGACGCCCAGACCTCCCTCTCTGCAGTCACCTCTTCCTCTTTTTTGATCTTTAATCTGACCCCCTTCTCAATGACCAAGCTCTCCTCTCTATAAAGGCCCCAACATTCCCTCTGCAATGTCCGCTTTGCTTGTTTCACTTGTATTTACATCCACCATTAAGGTGCAGAAAGCTGCAGTGTTCTTCTGAACAACAGGTGTCACCACTCAGACAATATCACTACATGAGCGCTAATATAAGAGGAGAATAAATCAAAACAGAAGCCAAGACTTTGTCAAGTGTTTTTTTTTGCTTAGTCTTACTAAGGTTTTGGAAACTCTTCAGTTATTAAATTGTTCCAACATCTCCCTCTGAATATCTGCATGTCTCTGAGCTTCTGTACTGGAATATAATTAAAATGGCGGTACAAACCATCACGATTGTACATTTGTGTATAGAATAGGATAAGATAAGAAGAAAAAGATACTACATAGAACAGAATAAAATACAATGTTGTCAGAAATAAAATTGCACTTAGTGTTATTGCTATTGCACATATGTGGATGTGTGTTTGGTGAGTTCCGAAGTCTTTGTTGTGGAGTCTGACAGCAGTTGGAAGGAAAGACCTGTGAAATCTGTCTGTCCCACATCGTGGGTGCCGCAGCCACTGAAGGAGCTGCTCAGTGTTGTCATAGTCTCCTGCATGGGGTGGGAGATGTTGTCCAACAGGGATGACAGCTTAGCCACGATTCTCCTGTTACTCACCACCTGCGCTGGGAACAGAGCTGGCCCTTCTGATCAGCCGTCTCTTCCTGTCCCCGGCAGAGATGCTGCCGCCCCAGCAGACCACACCGTAAAACATGGCAGAGGCCACCACAGAGTCATAGAAGGTCTTCAGGAGTGGGCCCTCCACTCCAAACGACCTGAGTCTCTGCAGCAGGTACAGCCTGCTCTGCCCTTTCCTGTAGAGGGCGTCTGAGTTATGAGTCCAGTCCAGTTTATTGTTCAGATGAACACCAAGGTACCTGTAGCTGTCCACAGCCTCGATGTCCATGAATTGAATGTTCAGTGTTCAGTCATGTTTGTGCCTGCGGAAGTCTACCAGCAGCTCCTTGGTTTTACTGGCGTTGATCTGGAGGTAGTTCAGCTGGCACCAGTCCACAAAGTCTTGAGTCAGTCCTCTGTACTCCTTGTCGTCCCCATCAGTGATGAGGCTGACTGTTGCAGAGTCATCAGAGAACTTCTGCAGGAAGCACTGGGTGGAGTTGTGGGAGAAGTCTGCAGTGTAGATGGTGAAGAGGAACGGAGCCAGAACCGTTCCCTGTGGGGCCCCCGTACTGCAGACGACCCTGTCCGACACACAGCCCTGAGTTCTCACATACTGTGGTCGGTCAGTGAGGTAGTCCAGAATCCATGTTGTGAGGTGATGGTCCACTCCAGAGTTCTCCAGCTTGTCCTTCAGGACTGTGGGCAGTATGGTGTTAAAGGCACTGGAGAAATCAAAGAACATGATCCTCACAGTGCTCCCAGCGGTCTCCAGGTGAGAGAGGGAACAATGTAGGAGGTGAATGACAAGATCATCCACTCCAGTGCCAGGCTGGTAAGCAAACTGAAGTGGGTCCAGTGATGAGCTCACCAGGGTCTGAAGCTGTGCCAGGACCAGCCACTCCAGGGTCTTCATCAGGTGGGATGTCAGAGGCACCGGCCTGTAGCTGTTGAGGTCCTTGGAATTCATGTCTTCAGCCCAGCTGCAGCAGCCATGGCACAAAGTGCCAGGTTACAAAAATTAAGAGGTGCACAACCGGCAGAAGTGCCACAAAGAAAATCACTTTTACACTCACCTCCCTCTTCATCACACAGGCTGATGTGACACCAATCCACCTGTCAGTCAACCTGTTAAAGCTTGATGAGACCAAGAGAAAGCAAAGAGCTGAGACGTAATCCCAAGGCCACCAAAGTGGAGACCCTCCGTTACGTGGTTACACCTGCAAATTCTATCCATAAAAGTTATGAGCAGAAGTTGAGTCCAACTTATTGCTGGTGATGCGAACCAAGATCTTGCTACAGTTGTTGAGGGTTGTAAGGAGTCAGTGCGTTCAATTCAATTTTATTTTATTTACATAGCACCATAACAGCTGTCTCAAGTAACCTGGTGCTAACGGAGCACCAGCTCAGAAGCTCAGCTTCTCTGAGAACTGAGATAGTAAGATACTAGTAAAAAGCTATAAGATAGAAAGAATTAAATAACACTGTATGAGTAAGTTCAGCTCCCATGTTCCTTTAAATTTCAAAAGAGTCACTTTCTGTTTTTTCATGAGGAAAACAAATAAAAATGAAAATTGTTAAAGACGTGAAATACATATTAGTATTATTAGTAGTATTATGACCAATATTATTATTATTATTACTAGCCAAAACCCACCACATGGACGACTGTTGACAGGCCTTGGTTGATGTGTCTCATCACGACATATTTAGCTGTGACTTGAACACAATTCCAAATACAAATTCTGGTGACTGTTAAGTTGTCTACGGGTGATGTATGTTGACAACAAGAGGAACAAATGCAAACGGAGAATGTAACATCACATTTGTAGAAGTTAAAAATTTCTATATGTGGGACAGTGTTTGTGTGCTGTTTACTTCAGACTGGTACACTGTAATGGTGGAGATGTACACAGAGTGTAATACAGATGTACACAGAAAGTAATACAATTTGTGTTTGGTTGATTCTTTCTTGTTTTAACAATGCTTCCTAGCAATAAATCGTATACAGCTGTTTGTTTCCCCTGAAACGGTGCCACATGTGTAAGGAAAGTGTATTTGTGAGTTGAGCAGCAGGATTAAGTGTGGGGGTAACTTCTCTACCAATGGCAGACAATCTGTTCTGCTGTTGACTCTTATTTGATGTCGTTTATTGGTTTGGATAATTGATGATTGAAGAAATAAGACATGCTGACAATTTAATCATTTAATAAATTGGTTACGCACTTCAGTGGGCTGGCGTCCCATTCTTCAACCAGCTCTTATTGCAAGTATCTAGTTAGTCACTTTGGCACGTACAACATGCCCAAACTGATCCCACAAGTGTTCAACAAGTTTGCAGGTAGGTCATTTCATTCTCTCCATTCTGGAGGAAGAGCTCTGTTCTGTTCTGTTGGAGTGACCGTTGTCATTAGAACAGAGTTTGGCAGTGTAGCAGTATGACCCAGGTTATAGACTCTCATCTCACTATCTCTCTGCATTGAGATTGCCTCCAGTTATGACAAGCCTTTTCTTACCAGTGAGGGAGAGGAGCCTCCTCACCATCACACTGCCTCCACCAAAACCTGTTACCTTATCGCTGCAGCAATCAGCACAGCATTCACTTTAGACCTATGATCCAGCGGCCATAGACAGAATCTAGAAACATCATTGACCATAATGTTCCTCCATGTTCATATTCAGGTTTCAGTGAACATATTGCAATGAAGCGTATAAATATAAATATAAAGTTTATATAAATATAAACTGCCAGTCTGTAAATGACTGCCTACAGTTCCTAACAGGGTAGTGTTCTCTTCTTGGCTAGCCCACTTCATCTCCTGTGTCTGGCATTCTCTATAGTAAGTAATTTGTTCTTTAATTTGGAGATGTTTCTAGGAGTCACTCAAAGATAATGTTGTAACTTGATTTTGGAGAACACCAGCTTGAAGTAGCCTTGTGGCATGGGCCCTATCCAGATCAGTCAAACAATCCAGCTGACCACTGTAGCAAGCTCCATGCACAGGTACTGCTAATTAGGCACCTGATTGTCCAAACCTTGGGTATCACAAGCTTAAAACAAGAGTAAATACCAGAATAAAGTGTTTGGATTTGGCAGACAAGATTTGGAAAGCTTTTCATGGATGCAACCCACAAATTCAGCTGTGATGTTCAACCCAAAAATCCCTACAAATGTGGCACCATCTAAGGGGAAGTAAACAGCTTTACTAACTATATAAGATTTATGGCCAAGAAGCATAATTACAACAAAGAAATAATTGGCCAAAGACAAATGTCCTTACTTTTTGGCATAACTTAAATACATACACTACAATCCTTATAGAAGATTATTATCCGGTAAACAATACCAGAGCAAGTTTTATTGACTCTCATAAATGGCATGCAGCCTTCCAGCAGACAATTTGAGAGTGTAAATGCTGATGCCTATGTTAGGTAAGCGAGACCTGTGACAAAATGGAAAAGAAAACTGACATGTTACTATGGATTAAATTATTTCTTTGATTTTTAAAATACATAAATTAAACAATATCTAATAAAACATCAAATGGCACAATGTCTTACTAATCTGCTAAAACTTCATCAGCTCCATGTAGCAAAATTAGTACTGCTACTCATTCACCTGACAGTTACAGTTCACCTACTGACCCAGGCTTATGAGTTCTTTGATGTATTGGTACTAGCTGTGCCTCAAGTTAGCACTAGTAGGTTTAAATATCCCAATTTGTTGTGCAGACTGACAACAGTATCGGTCCTTCCCATGCCCCGACATGACTTGTCTTCCAGCAACAACTTTTTGGTTTTTTCGTAATTGTTCCTAGGGCTGCAAGGATTGATCAAGTAACTCAAATAACTCAGTTATAAAAAACTGTCTACATAAACTTTATTTTTTTACTCTAATTCCGATGCAAACATTTACAGGGAAAAAGCTGGTGGGACTTTTTAGTCTTAAAAATCTAGCACAATGTTTGAATTAGGCAGCATGCTGAAGACTCACGGCAGCTGTCGTACTGTTTACCACAGTGATACCTGACGCAGGGGTGAGTCTAAAAAGGGGCATTTAAAGCACCTTGAGGCATCTATTGTTGTGATTTGGCATTGTATAAAAAATGAATTGAATTAAATGTACAAGAACAAATTTATTTCAAAGCTTTGGTAACAATTTTTTAGATAGATTAACATAAAATATTACATACACACAAAAAACACACAAACTCCACCTCATACAGGAGATAAGGTAGCCCTACGGTCAAAACTCTTATTTGCCTCCTAGTTATGTAATAAAGCTTTCCAAGAAGAGGGTTTTTATATTTTGTGCCTTAGTTTAGTTTGTATGTATGCCTTATTGTGTGGATGCCCTAAAAGGGCTTCCACACTATTGAGTTCCTGTTTCTCTTTATTCTTTATTGTGTGGATGCCCTAAAAGGGCTTCCACACTATTGAGTTCCTGTTTCTCTTTATTCTTTATTTTTCTTTTCAAGTTGCTTCCGTGACGTTTTTTGACTTTATCTACTCCCTCAGTTTTCAGCCGATTTTCTCCGTTCAAACTCTATACTGTTCTGCTCTTTCTGGAGATGGGTGCTATGACTTTTGGTGTTTATTACTGTTATACTTTTAAAATATTACACTTTTTCCTTTAATTTGTCCCATTGAAATGAATGGGAAACTTCCACAATTCTGCTAAAACTTGCTTGTTTTTGAAACTTATCTACTTTGTCATACTTTCACCTAGAAACTCCATTCAAACTTTAAAATGTTCTCAGATTATTGGGCTATTTCTGTGTGATTCAGCTGTTTCAGATCTTCTACCGTTTTAATTTTATGCCTCTTTAAGTTTTCAGTTGCAAAATTGTGATTTTTCAGAAAATACATGCGTTGCTATGGTTGCTATGCAATTAACTCAGAGTGAGGGCTGGTCTGTTCGGAATTTTCTCTTCATGTCTGAACAACTTCTTGCTACTCGCTCAATTTCCACTCAACCCCCACAAATTATACATCAAAACGTAGGTATTTTTGCTGGCTTTCAGAAAATGTCACTATCGTTCTTGTGGGATTTACAGATTTTTTGCAAATCTCCTCAGAGCAACATGAGGTGAACATGTTGTTCAAAATCACCGCTGGATTTCTCTAATGAGAGGCATTTTCAAATCGTCATATCTCCTTAACAAAACAGAGTTGAGACATGAGGCTTGTGCCAATATATCTTCAGACACTCCTGATGCTCACAATTCAAGAATTTTTTTCTCACCTATTACCGTTTGGCCATGAATTGCATATGTTTGAGAGTAGGAAATTTGTCCCTCGCTCAGATCTCTTCAGATTTCAAACTCTGGAAATGAGACACTTTTTCTCTCTCGTCATATCTTTTGATGGATTGCAACAGAGTCCTGAAAATTCCCATGACTGTTCACCAAAGCCTGCTGTTTCTTACAGTGAAAGAATGATTTTGATGCTCCATATAGATTTAGAGTTACAAAACGTTGTTTGAGGCCAAGTCAAGGCAGTTTTGCTTCGCCTCTACTCAGTTACAGTGTGTTACAAGTCATATATCTTCAATAATCTATATTTTATCTCTGAATTATGAAGACCTGCAGATTTCCCCATCTCTTCTGAACAAAACGATGTCAGAATGAGCTTTCTAGCCCCTATGGTTAGGAAATTATGGCCATTTGTTTGAGGGGAATCCTGAATGTGAGAAATACACTGCAGAAAACTTATACCTCTCTCTGTGTCTGTGTGTGTAAGGGCTGATTACAGCAGGTGCAGCCAATTTAACTGACCTAGATATACCAAGTCCAGACTCTTCACAGCTTCTGTTCCTTTTAGGCTCTGTGTATGTGTATGTTTGTGTGTCTGTATCAATATTTCTCCCATGTTAAACCATTACTACTCCATAATAGTATTTCTGCTAAATCAAAGTACTTCTACTACATCTTAGTACTTCTGCTCAATCATAGTATTTCTGTTAAATCAGTGTTTTTGCCAAATCATGGTATTTGTGCCAAAGCATACTATTTCCACAAAATAACAGTATTTCTGCTATGTTATATTATTACTGCTCATAGTATTTCTGCCAAATCTTGGTACTTGTTCCAAAGCACAGCATTTCTGCCAAATCACAATATAACTGCAAAATAAAGGTTTTGAGCCAAATCATAGTGTTTGTGCTAAATCCTAGTAATTCTGCTCAATCATAGAATTTCTGCTATGCTGAAGTGCTTTTTGCTAGATTATAGAATTTCTGCTAAGTCAAAGTATTTCATGTAAATCATACTATTTATACCAATTCCCAGTGTTTCTGCCAAATCATAAATCATAAATAATGTGGCGTGTTGGTGGAACAGCTAGTTCTCTCCCATCATGCCTTGGGACATGTGCTGCTGTTTAGATGTTCTTGTTTCATTGTTTATGGTTACATTACTTTTAACTGTTGTCTTGAATGTTGTGTTTATACTACGGTACAAAGTCACTGACAGTTATTGTTTTATAGGAAGAATGCAGTACCATAAGTGAGTTCTGTTATGCTGTTAATGACCCTTGAAGCACATTGTAGCACAAGCAAGTGTTTAATAAAGAGCATCCCCTACCAGCTTGGGGTGGAAATACAAGCTCAGTCTCTCTCTCCGAGCTTCTTTGTAAGATTCATCTGCATGCTGCCAATTTATGTTCAGACACTGCTGACAGTCATGGTGTGAGCAGTTTTTACTGTCATTTTACTGTTGAGCCATAAATTACGTTTGTTTGAGGGTGGAAATATGTCCTCCTCTCAGTTTTCAAACTCGAAAAATGAAGCCGTTTCTTCTCTCGTCATATCTCCGCGATGGAGGTAGAAAGAGCAATGAAAATCGCAGTCAAAGTACACCAAAGTCCGCTGATTCACCCAGTACAAGAATTATGCTGCTAGCCCTCCTAGTTTTTGAGTTGCACGACGTTTTGTAACTCCAAAAAACGGCGTTTTCACCGCTCACCGCGATCTATTTCTGACTGGTTATCAATCTGGTTTTCGGTACCCACCCCTTTCCAGGTGGCGCAATTGGTAATGACACGGCTCTGCAGCCCAAAGGTCGTGGGTTCAAATCCACCTTGGTCAATATTTTTTTTCACTTCAAATTTATACACTATCACGGACCTGTAATTTATATTGCTAATTTATTACAATTCTGCAAAGTTTTATGATTTTAGCAGCTTTTCTAATATGGACCTCAGATTCTTGTTAACGCTGCATGGCAGAAATACATACAAGTACACAGCCTGATGAAGCAGACAGAAGCAGTACCTCTGATTGGTGAAATTGAGCAGAACCAGGTTGTTCTTCCTCTTTTCAGCAGAAAGTTTGCGTTTTCACCTCTTATCAGCACAAATGTCAGCCACTTCTGATGTTTTTATCAGAATTTTCAGCTTTTCACCTTTTTTCAGTTATGTGAGAACCAGTTTGGCTCAATGAGTAGCTGAAAATTTTCAGCCTGTTCTGCTCTTTCAGAAGAATTTCAGCTTTTTCACCTCTTTTCACAACAATTCAGCTTCTTCGACCCCCCTGCACATTTTTCATCATCATATCTCTTGGTGGGACAAGAACTGCTTTGGCTCAGTGAGATGAGCAGCTACTGTGATTGCTTCTTTCCGTCTTTTCAGCAGAAATTCTGCTGATTTACCTCTTTTCAGCGCAATGTTCTTCTTCTTTCCATCTTTTCTGCAGAAATTCTGCTGATTCACCTCTTTTCTGCAAATTTTTCAGCTTTTCACATCTTCTCAGCACAAAACTTAGCAGCCTCTGCTCATTTAGCAAAATTGTCAGTTTCTCCATCCCTTGTGTTTGTCGGAACAAGTTTAGTTCAGTGAGATGAGTAGCTTCCTTGAGACCACAAGGGCCAGGTTCAAATCCTGGTCATGGGATTTGAACACCTGTTTTCAGCACAAATCTCAACTTTTTAGCTGTTTTAAGCAGAAACCTGTTTTACGAGAGAAACTTTTTTTAACTCAATTTCAGCTTTTTCACCCCTTTTCAGCAAAATTTTCAGTTTCCCAGCTTTTTCAGCTATTTTCAGCAAAAACATCTTTTCAGCAGAATTCTGAAAAGAGTTCTGCAGAACACTTTTCAGCAGAAATTCTGCTGATTGAACTCTTTTCAGCAGAATTTTCACCTCTTTTCAGCCCAAATTCTGCTTGTTCACCTCTTCTGCAAAATTTTCAGCCTTTTCACCTCTTATTAGCAGAAATCTCAGCTGTTTTCAGGAAAAACTCTTTTAAGCAGAAATTCTGCTGATTCATCTCTTTTCAGCACAACTTTCTGCTTCTTAAACTCTTTTGAGCAGAAATTCTGCTGATTAACCTCTTTTCTGCAAAATTTTCAGCCTTTTCTCCTCTTACCAGCACAATTCTCAGCAGCTTCTGCTCATTTCAGCAAAATTGTCAGTCTCTCCATCTCTTCTTTGTGAGAATGAGTTTGCGCAATTGAGAGTGACTTTGGCTTAGTGAGATGAGTAGCCGCCTTGAGACTAAGAGGGCGGGGTTCAAATCCTGCTCAAGGCAACATTTTTTTTTCACCACCATACAACTTTTTGCAACTTTTCATCTTTTTCAGCAGCTTTTCAGCAGACAGCTTCAGCATTAAGGCATCCACACAGCATTTTCGCAGGAAATGCAAATTTTTCTAGTTTTTGTGTGGATGCTTTATGCATCCACACTATTGAGTTCCTGTTTCTCTTTATTCTTTATTATTCCAGTTGCCACTTTTTGTACGTTTTTTGGCACTTAACTACTTTCACAATTTTCAGCCGATTTTCACCGTTCAAATTTTAAACTATTCTGCTATTTCTGCTAATGTGTGCTATGACTTTTGGTATTTTTTGCTGTTATACTTTTTAAAATATTAAGCTTTTTTCCTTTAATTTGTCCCATTGAAATGAATGGGAAATTTCTGCAATTCTGCTAAAACTTGCTCGTTTTTGAAACTTAACTACTTTCTCATACTTTCGCCTAGAACAACCATTCAAACTTTAAAATGTTCACAAATTATTGGGCTATTCATGATTGATTCAGCTTTTTCATATCTGTTACCGTTTTCATCTTATCCCTCTTTAAGTTTTGAGTTTCATCTTTGTGATTTTTCACAAAATACATGCGTTGTTATGGTTGCTATGCAGTTGGTTCTAAGTGAGCCACTGTACCTTTGGCAATTTTCTCTTCATGTCCGAACAACTTCTTGCTACTTGATTAATTTTCACTCAACTCCCACAAATTATACATCAAAACGTAGGTATTTTTGCTGGCTTTCAGAAAATGTCACTATCATTGTTGTGGGATTTATAGAATTTTGGCAAATCTCCTCAGACCAACACAAAGTCTCAAAATCCCCATAGAAAGTCAATGGAGAGCTTGTTCAAAATCACAGCTTGATTTCTGTAATGAGAGGCATATTCGAATCGTCATATCTCCTTAACGAAGCGAAGTTAAAACATGAGGCTTGTCCCAGTATATCTTCAGACACTCTTGACACTCACAATTCAAGAATTTCTTTCTCACCTATTACCGTTCTGAAATGAGTTAGACTTGTTTGAGGGTAGGAAATTCGTCCTTCGCTCAGATTTCTTCAGATTTCAAACTCTGGAAATGATCCACTTTTTTCTCTCGTCATATCTTTTTAATGGATATCAACAGAGACCTGAAAATTTCCAAGATTGTTCACCAAAGCCTGCTGTCTCTTACGGTGAAAAAATGATATTGATACTCCAAATAGATTTAGAGTTAGAAAGCGTTGTTTGAGGGGAAGTCAAGGCAGTTTTTGCTTCGCTCTACTCAGTTATGGTGCATTAGAAGTCAAATATCTTTAATAATTCATATTTTAATGATAAATTGTCAATACTTTAAGATTCCCTGATCTCTTCTGAACAAAACGGTGTAAGAATGACCGTTCTAGCCCCTACGGTTAGGAAATTATGGCCATTTGTTTGAGAGGAATCCTCACTATGAGAAATTCACTGCAGAAATCCTGTCTCTGTGCTCTGTGTGTGTAAAAACGGCTGCACCTGTTTTGGTGGGAAAAAGTACACAGCCTCTCTGATTGGTGGATTCAAATTTAGCAGCTCCCAGGCTGCTTGATTGAGCTAGAAACTTGATTTTCTCTCCTGTGTGTGTGTGTGTGTGTGTGTGTGTGTGTGTGTGTGTGTGTGTGTGTGTGTGTGTGTGTGTGACAGAGAGAGAGAGAGAGAGGGCGAGACAGAGTTTTTATGGGAGCATCTTATTGTATGATTTAAATTCAATATATTTAGACTGGTTGACTGAATTTGATCCTGTGTGTGTCTCTCTGTGCATGTGTGTTTCCATATGTTTCCATATTTGTGATTGTGTGACTGTTACACTTTTTTTGCTGAGTTTTTTTTTTCATTTAACAAGTACATTTGAAGGACCCTTAGCATGTTCAGCATTTTTTCAGCTGTCCATTTTGCTTTTCCAGTTTTTCTGTTTAAGTTATTACTATTGTGCTGAATCATACTATTTCTGCTATTTTATAAGATTTGTGCTAAATATAGTATTTCTACCCAGTATAGTATTTCTGATTAATTATAGTTTTTCTACCAAATCATATTACAGTATTTTTGCTTTTTATACCATTTTATAGCATTTTATATTGCTTAATATAGTATTTCTGCTTTTTATAGGATTTGTGCTTAATACAGTATTTCTGCTAAATGTAGTATTTATGCTTAATCACACTATTACTATATATTTCTGCCAGCTTCCCAGCCAGCCAATCATATCTGAGGTCTGCAGTTTCTTCTCTCGTCATATCTCAGCGACGGATGTACAAAGAGTAATGAAAATCGCAGTCAAAGTACACCAAAGTCCGCTGATTCACCCAGTACAAGAATTATGCTCCTAGTCCACCTAGTTTTGGAGTTACACGACGTTTTGTAACTCCAAAAACGCGCTCTTTTGCCTCACACCGCGATCTAATTCTGACTGCTCATCAACCTGTTTCCCAAGTGCTCACTGTCTTTCCCAGTGGGGCAGCTGGTAATGACACAGGTCTGCAACCCAAAGGTCGTGGGTTCAACTCCACCTTGGACAACATGTTTTTTGCCCTACAAATTAATACACTATCACAGACCACTAATTCATATTCATCATTTATTATAATTCTCAAAACTTTTTACCAGCTTTTCTAATATGGACCTCACATTCTTCTTAACACTCCATGGCACAAATACTCTTCCCTTTAGGCTCTGTGAATGTGTGTGTGTATCAATATTTCTCCCATTTTAAAGTATTACTCCTCCATAATTGGATTTCTCTTAAATCAAAGTACTTTTACTACATCTTAGTACTTCTGCTCAATCATAGTATTTCTGCTAAATCATGGTTTTTGTGCCAAGTCATCAGAATCATGTTTATTGGCCAAGTATATGTGCATACAAATACAAGGAATTTGGTTCCGGTAGATGGTGGCTCTCGAGCACAGCAATGTAAATCTCACACACACACACACACACACACACACACACACACACACACACACACACACACACACACACACACACACACACACCCACACACACACGTATCTATATATACATTACACATGCATACACATACATACACAAAGCTGTGTAAACCAACTATAAATAACTAATCTAAACGTATATACATAAAATACAGAAATGAAATGAGGTGGAATGAATACTACAGAATGTACATAAGGTGCAGTTGCAGTCTGGCAGTGGGAGCAGTGTGACAGGTCAACTGTTTAGAAGGGAGATGGCGAGGGGAAAGAAACTGTTCCTGTGTCGGGTGGTCCTGGTCTGCAGGCTTCTGTACCGTGTGCCAGAGGGCAGCAGATCAAAAAGTCTGTGGCCAGGGTGTGAGGGGTCTGTGATGATTTTCCCTGCCCGTTTCCTGGTTCTTGAGAGGTACAGATCCTGGATGGAGGGCAGGGGGGCGCCGATGATCCTTTCTGCTGCCCGTACAGTCCGCTGCAGTCTGCACCTGTCCTGTTTAGTGGCTGCACCATACCAGACTGTGATGGAGGAGCACAGGACAGACTCAATGACTGCAGTGTAGAACTGGATCAGCAGCTCCTGTGGAAGACTGTACTTCCCCAGTTGTCTCAGGAAGTACATCCTCTGCTGGGTCTTTTTGAGGATGGAGTTGATGTTGGTCTCCCACTTCAGGTCCTGGGAGATGGTGGTACCCAGCAACTTGAAGATCTCCACAGTCGACACAGGGCTGTCTGATATGATGAGGGGGCAGAGTTGAGGGATGTCTCCTGAAGTCCACTGTCATCTCTACAGTTTTAAGAGTGTTCAGCTCCAGATTGTGCTGACTGCACCAGAGTACCAGCCGCTCAACTCATCATAACATTTGTGTTATGTTATAGTATTACTACTAAGTGGAGGAATTTCTGTCATGTTACAGTATATGTGCTGATTACAGTATTTCTGCCAAATATAGTATTTCTGATTAATTATAGTTTTTCTACCAAATCATATTACAGTATTTTTGCTTTTTATACCATTTTTATAGGATATTTATATTGCTTAATATAGTATTTCTGCTTTTTATAGGATTTGTGCTTAATACAGTATTTCTGCTAAATGTAGTATTTATGCTTAATCACACTATTACTATATATTTGTGCCAGCTTCCCAGCCAGCCAATCATATCTGAGGTCTGCCGTTTCTTCTCTCGTCATATCTCAGCGACGGATGTACAAAGAGTAATGAAAATCGCAGTCAAAGTACACCAAAGTCCGCTGATTCACCCAGTACAAGACTTATGCTTCTAGTCCACCTAGTTTTGGAGTTACACGACGTTTTGTAACTCAAAAAACGGCGCTCTTGCCTCTCACCGCGATCTAATTCTGACTGCTCATCACCCTGTTTCCCAAGAGCTCACTGTCTTTCCCAGTGGGGCAGCTGGTAAGGAAATTATAGCCATTTGTTTGAGAGGAGTCCTCACTATGAAAAATAGACTGCACAAATCCTGTCTCTGTGCTGCGTGTGTAAAAACAGGTGCACCTGTTTTGGCGGGAAAAAAGTACATAGCCTTTCTGATTGGTGGATTCAAATTAAGCAGCTCCAGGCTTTTTGACCCACCTAGAAACATACAGGAAACACTGTATGTACAGCCCCTGTTTGTTCACTTGCTTCTGCTGCTGCTGCGTGTGTGTGTGTGTGTGTGTGTGTGTCTGTATGACAGAGAGAGAGAGAGTTAGAGAGCCTTTTTATGGGTGTATCTTATTGTGTGATTTAAAATCAATATATTTACACTGGTTGATTGAATTGGATCCTGTGTGTGTCTCTGTGCATGTTTGTTTCCATATATGGGGGCGATTGTGGCTCAAAAGTTGGGAGTTCGCCTTGTAATCGGAAGGTTACCGGTTCGAGGCCCGGCTCGGACAGTCTCGGTCGTTGTGTCTTTGGGCAAGACACTTCACTCGTTGTCTACTGGTGGTGGTCAGAGGGCCCAGTGGCGCCAGTGTCCAGCAGCCTCGCCTCTGTCAGTGCGCCCCAGGGTGGCTGTGGCTACAACGTAGCTTGCCATCACCAGTGTGTGAATGGGTGAATGACTGGATATGTAAAGAGCTTTGGGGTCCTTAGGGACCATAAAAGCGCTTATATAAATACAGGCCATTTACCATGTCCATATTTGTAATTGTGCAAGTTATTACTATTATGCTAATTTACAGTATTTCTGCTACTTTTCGGTGTTTGTGCTAAATACAGTATTTCTGCTAAATCTTAGTATTATTGCTTAATCATATTATTTGAGCAAAATCATAGTATTTGAGCATATTCTTTCTATTTGTGCCATAGCATAATATATTTGCTGAATTACAGCATTTCTGCTATGTTGTAGTATTTGTCCTAAATCACAGTATTTGTGCAATGTTTAGGTATTTTTGTTTAAATAAAGTATCTATGTAATCTTGTACCATGTTTGCTAAAATCCTGTATTTCTGAAAAGTTATCTTGTTTCTGCTAAGTTACAATATTTATTCTAATTTCTGCTGCTAAGTTCTGCTATGTTATTGTATTTCTGCCAAGTATTATGTTTTCTTTACGTTATTGCAGTTCTGCTAAGTAATTACATTTTTGCTAAGTTCTTATGCTTCTGCAAAGTTATTACAATTTTTTGCAAAGGTTTTACAACTTCTGCAACTTTTCATCTTTTTCAGCTAGTTTCAGCTGACAGCTTCAGCTTTACAGCATCCACACTGCATTTTCGCAGGAAATGCAAATTTTTCTAGTTGTGTGGATGCTTTAAGCATCCACACTATTGAGTTCCTGTTTCTCTTTATTGTGTGGATGCTTTAAGCATCCACACTATTGAGTTCCTGTTTCTCTTTATTCTTTATACTTTATTATTATTATTCTAGTTGCCACTTTTTCACTTTTTTTGGCACTTAACTACTTCCACAATTTTCAGCCGATTTTCACCGTTCAAATTTTAAACTATTCTGCTATTTCTGCTAATGATCGCTATATCTTTTGGTGTTTATTACTGTTATACTTTTTAAAATATTCTACTTTTTTCCTTTAATTTGTCCCATTGAAATGAATGGGAAACTTCTGCAATTCTGCTAAATTTTGCTTGTTTTTGAAACTTAACTACTTTTTCCTACTTTCACGTAGAACAACCATTCAAACTTTAAAATGTTCTCAAATTACTGGGCTATTCAGGAATAAATCAGATTTTTCAAATCTTTTACCGTTTTATTTTATGCCTCTTAAAGTTTTGAGTTGGAAAATTGTGATTTTCACAAAATACATGCGTTGTTATGGTTTGCTATGCACTTGGCTTCCAGTGTGCCACTGTAGGTTTCGCAGTCTTCTCTTCATGTCCGAACAACTTCTTGCTACTTGCTCAATTTTCACTCAACTTCCACAAATTATACATCAAAACGTAGGTATTTTTGCTGGCTTTCCGAAAATGTCACCATCATTGTTGTGAGACTTATAGAATTTTGGCAAATCTCCTCAGAGCAACACAAAGTCTGAAAACTCTCCATAGAAAGTCAATGGAGAGTTTGTTCAAAATCACCGCTTGATTTCTGTAATGAGAGGCATATTCGAATCGTCATATCTCCTTAACGAAGCGGTTAAAACATGAGGCTTGTCCCAGTATATCTTCAGACACTCCTGACGCTCACAATTCAAGAATTTTTTTCTCACCTATTACCGTTCTGAGATGAGTTACACTTGTTTGAGCGTAGGAAATTAGGTCCTTCGCTCAGATTTCTTCAGATTTCAAACTCTGGAAATGAACCACTTTTTCTCTCGTCATAACTTTTGTTGGATTTCCACAGAGACCTGAAAATTTCCATGATTGTTCACCAAAGCCTGCTGTCTCTTACGGTGAAAGAATGATATCAATACTCCAAATAGATTTAGAGTTAGAAAGCGTTGTTTGAGGGCAAGTCAAGGCAGTTTTTGCTTTGCTCTACTCAGTTATGGTGCATTAGAAGTCAAATATCTTTAATAATTCATATTTTAATGATACATTGTCAACACTTTAAGATTCCCCATCTCTTCTGAACAAAACGGTGTAAGAATGACCGTTCTAGCCCCTATAGTTAGGAAATTATGGTCATTTGTTTGAGGGGAGTCGTCATTATGAGAAATAGACTGCAAAAATCCTGTGTCTCTCTGTGCTGCATGCACCTGTTTTGGCGGGAAAAAGTGCACAGCCTCTCTGATTGGTGGATTTAAATTCAGCAGCTCCCAGGCTGCTTGACTGAGCTAGAAACTTACTTCTCTCTCCTCCCTGTGTGTGTGTGTGTGTGTGTGTGTGTGTGTGTGTGTGTGTGTGAGAGAGAGAGAGAGAGAGGGAGAGAGAGAGTTTTTATGGGAGCATCTTATTGTATGATTTAAATTCAATATATTTAGACTGGTTGACTGAATTTGATCCTGTGTGTGTCTCTCTGTGCTTGTGGGACTTTTGCAGCTGTCCATTTTGCTTTTCCAATTTTTCTATTTAAGTTATTACTATTGTGCTAAGTCATAGCATTTGTGCTGCTTTTCAGTATTTGTGCTAAATACAGCATTTCTGCTAAATCATACTATTTCTGCTATTTTATAAGATTTGTGCTAAATACAGCATTTGTGCTAAATCATACTATTTCTGCTATTTTATAGGATTTGTACTTAATATAATATTTCTGCTTAATTATAGTATTTCTGCCATTTTATAGTATTTGTGCTAAAACATAGTATTTCTACTAAATGCAGGATTTCTGGGTAATCATTGTATTTCTATATATTTCTGCCAGGTCCCCAGGGAGTCAGTCCTAATATTCAAATTTACATATCAGGACCTGGACGGCTTCCCAGCCAGCCAATCATATCTGCGTCCTGGCACACTCAAATTTGCATATTGGGACCTTCATGGCTTCTCAGCCAGCCAATCATATCTGAGTCCTGGCACATTTAAATTTGCATATTGGGGCATTCATGGCTTCCCAGCCAGCCAATCATATCTGAGTCCTGGCACATTCAAATTTGCATATTGGTGCCTTCATGGCTTCCCAGCCAGCCAATCATATCTGAGTCCTGGCACATTTAAATTTGCATATTGGGACCTTCATGGCTTCTAAGCCCACCAATCATCTATGTCATATATCTCTAATATTTCATATTTTTTTTTTTATTTTAAATGGTCAGCATTTCAAGATTCCCCTATGTCTTCTGAATAAAATGGTCTAAGAATGACTGTTTTAGCCCCTACGGTTAGAAATTTATGGCTGTTTGTTTGAGGGGAATTCTCACTATGAGAAATAGACTGCAAAAATCCTGTCTCTCTCTGTGCTGCATGTGTAAAAGCCTGCACTTAGTGAACCAGTTTTGGCGGGAAAAAGCACACAGCCTCTCTGATTGGTGGATTCAAATTGAGAAGCTCACAGCTGTTTGACTGACCTAGAAACATGCTGTTAACAGCCCCTGTTCACTTGCTGATGCTGCTGTCTGTCTGTCTGTCTGTCTGTCATTTAAATTCAATATATTTAGACTGGTTGACTGAATTTGATCCTGTGTGTGTCTCTCTGTGCATGTGTGTTTCCATATGTTTCCATATTTGTGATTGTGTGACTGTTATACTTTTTTTTGCTGATTTTTTCATTTCACAATTACATTTGAGGGACACTTAGCATGTTCAGGATTTTTCAGCTGTCCATTTTGCTTTTCCAATTTTTCTATTTAAGTTATTACTATTGTGCTAAGTCATAGCATTGCTGCTGCTTTTCAGTATTTGTGCTAAATACAGCATTTCTGCTAAATCATACTATTTCTGCTTTTCATAAGATTTGTGCTAAATATAGTGGTTCTGCTAAAAAATAGTATTTCTGCCAAATATAGTATTTTGATTAATTATAGTTTTTCTACCAAATCATAGTACAGTTTTACTGCTTTTTATATGGCTTCTAAGACAATCAATCATATCTGAGGCCTGGCACATTCAAATTTGCATATTGTTGCCTTCATGGCTTCCCAGCCAGCCAATCATATCTTAGGCCTTGCACATTCAAACTTGCATATTGGGGCAATCATGGCTTCTAAGACAACCAATCATCTATGTCATATATCTATGATATTTCATATTTTTATTTTAAATGGTCAACATTTCAAGATTCTCCCATGTCTTCTGAATAAAATGGTCTAAGAATGACTGTTTTAGCCCCTACGGTTAGAAATTCATGGCTGTTTGTTTGAGGGGAATTCTCATTATGAGAAATAGACTGCAAAAATCCTGTCTCTCTCTGTGCTGCATGTGTAAAAGCCTGCACTTGGTGCACCAGTTTTGGCGGGAAAAAGCACACAGCCTCTCTGATTGGTGGATTCAAATTTAGCAGCTCCCAGGCTTGCAAGACTGACCTAGAAACATGCTGTTAACAGCCCCTGTTCACTTTCTGCTGCTGCTGTTGCTGTTTGTGTGTGTGTGTGTGTGTGTGTGTGTGTGTGTGTGTGTGTGTGTGTGTGTGTGTGTGTGTGTGTGTGAGAGAGAGAGAGAGAGAGAGAGATACACAGAAAGACCCTTTTAGGGTAGCATCTCATTGTTGGATCAAAATGTAATATATTCAGACTGGTTGACTGGCATAGACCCTGCCTGTGTGTCTCTCTCTGTACATTTGTGTATCTATATTTGATTTCTTATGTATCTGTTGACTGTTCTTATTTGTTTTTCTTCTAAATGTATTTTTGTTTTATTTTTTCACAGGTGAATAACAAATAGTTTTCAGCGAACTTAACCATGTTCCTTTTATTCAGCTTGTCATTTTACCTTTCCAATATTTTCACTTAAGTTATTACTGTTCCGCTCAATCATAGTATCTCTTCTAAATCATTGTTATTAAGCTATATTGTAGGATTTCTGCTAAATCATAGTATTTCCACTATATTATATTTTTCTTTCTAAATATAGCATTTCTGCTATAGAATAGTATTTCTGCTATGTTATAATATTTGTGCTAAACTGGAGTATTTTTGTTAAAACATAGTATTCATATAAAATTAAAATATTCATAATATATTACAGTGTCTCTGGTAAATCACAGCATTTCTGCTATGTTGTACTGTTTTTCTAAATCATAGTATTTCTGTAATGTTTAAGAATGTTTGGCTAAATATATTCTTTCTGTTATCTTATACAATTTCTCCTAAATTCTTGTATTTTTGACAAGTTATCGTGTTTCTGGTAAGTTACAATATTTCTGCTAAGTTCTGCTATGCTATTGTTTTTCTGCCAAGTATTATGTTTCCTCTAAGATATTGCAGTTCTGCTAAGTCACTACATTTTAGCAACGTTCCTTTGCTTCTGCAAAGTTTTTACAATTTCTGCAACTTTTCAGCTTTTTCAGCTAGTTTCAGCAGACAGCTTCAGCGTTCCAGCATCCACACTGCATTTTCGCAGGAAATGCAAATTTTCTAGTTCTTTATACTTTATTATTATTATTCTAGTTGCCACTTTTTCACTTTTTTGGCACTTAACTACTTCCACAATTTTCAGCCGATTTTCACCGCTCAAATTTTAAACTATTCTGCTATTTCTGCTAATGATCGCTATATCTTTTGGTGTTTATTACTGTTATACTTTTTAAAATATTCCACTTTTTCCTTTAATTTGTCCCATTGAAATGAATGGGAAACTTCTGCAATTCTGCTAAATTTTGCTTGTTTTTTGAAACTTAACTACTTTTTCCTACTTTCACGTAGAACAACCATTCAAACTTTAAAATGTTCTCAAATTATTGGGCTATTCAGGAATAAATCAGATTTTCAAATCTTTTACCGTTTTATTTTATGCCTCTTAAAGTTTTGAGTTGCAAAATTGTGATTTTTCAGAAAATACATGCGTTGTTATGGTTGCTATGCACTTGGCTTCCAGTGTGCCACTGTAGGTTTCGCAGTCTTCTCTTCATGTCCGAACAACTTCTTGCTACTTGCTCAATTTTCACTCAACTTCCACAAATTATACATCAAAACGTAGGTATTTTTGCTGGCTTTCCGAAAATGTCACCATCATTGTTGTGAGACTTATAGAATTTTGGCAAATCTCCTCAGACCAACACAAAAGTCTCAAAACTCTCCATAGAAAGTCAATGGAGAGCTTGTTCAAAATCACAGCTTGATTTCTGTAATGAGAGGCATATTCGAATCGTCATATCTCCTTCACGAAGCGAAGTTAAAACATGAGGCTTGTCCCAGTATATCTTCAGACACTCCTGACGCTCACAATTCAAGAATTTCTTTCTCACCTATTACCGTTCTGAAATGAGTTAGACTTGTTTGAGGGTAGGAAATTAGTCCTTCGCTCAGATTTCTTCAGATTTCAAACTCTGGAAATGATCCACTTTTTCTCTCGTCATATCTTTTGATAGATTTCCACAGAGACCTGAAAATTTCCATGACTGTTCACCAAAGCCTGCTGTCTCTTACGGTGAAAGAATGATATCGATACTCCAAATAGATTTAGAGTTAGAAAGCGTTGTTTGAGGGCAAGTCAAGGCAGATTTCGCTTGCCTCTACTCAGTTATGGTGCATTAGAAGTCAAATATCTTCAATAATTCATATTTTAATGATAAATTGTCAACACTTTAAGATTCCCCATCTCTTCTGAACAAAACGGTGTAAGAATGACTGTTCTAGCCCCTACGGTTAGGAAATTATGGCCATTTGTTTGAGGGGAATCCTCACTATGAGAAATTCACTGCAGAAATCCTGTCTCTGTGCTCTGTGTGTGTAAAACGGCTGCACCTGTTTTGGCGGGAAAAAGTACACAGCCTCTCTGATTGGTGGATTCAAATTTAGCAGCTCCCAGGCTGCTTGACTGACCTAGAAACTTGATTTTCTCTCCCTGTGTGTGTGTGTGTGTGTGTGTGTGTGTGTGTGTGTGTGTGTGTGTGTGTGTGTGTGTGAGAGAGAGAGAGAGAGAGAGAGAGAGAGCGAGAGAGAGTTTTATGGGAGCATCTTATTATATGATTTAAATTCAATATATTTAGACTGGTTGACTGAATTTGATCCTGTGTGTATCTCTCTGTGCTTGTGGGACTTTTGCAGCTGTCCATTTTGCTTTTCCAATTTTTCTATTTAAGTTATTACTATTGTGCTAAGTCATAGCATTTGTGCTGCTTTTCAGTATTTGTGCTAAATACAGCATTTCTGCTAAATCATACTATTTCTGCTATTTTATAAGATTTGTGCTAAATACAGCATTTGTGCTAAATCATACTATTTCTGCTATTTTATAGGATTTGTACTTAATATAATATTTATGCTTAATTATAGTATTTCTGCCATTTTATAGTATTTGTGCTAAAACATAGTATTTCTACTAAACGCAGTATTTCTGGGTAATCATAGTATTTCTATGTATTCCTGCCAGCTCCTCAGGAAGCCAATCCTCTGTGAGGACTGTAATTTTCAAATTGACATATCAAGTCATGCACGGCTTCCCAGCCAGCCAATCATATCTGAGTCCTGGCACATTCAAATTTGCATATTGGGACCTTCATGGCTTCCCAGCCAGCCAATCATATCTGAGTCCTGGCACATTTAAATTTGCATATTGGGACCTTCATGGCTTCTAAGCCCACCAATCATCTATGTCATATATCTCTAATATTTCATATTTTTATTTTAAATGGTCAGCATTTCAAGATTCCCCATGTCTTCTGAATAAAATGGTCTAAGAATGACTGTTTTAGCCCCTACGGTTAGAAATTTATGGCTGTTTGTTTGAGGGGAATTCTCACTATGAGAAATAGACTGCAAAAATCCTGTCTCTCTCTGTGCTGCGTGTGTAAAAGCCTGCACTTAGTGCACCAGTTTTGGCGGGAAAAAGTACACAGCCTCTCTGATTGGTGGATTCAAATTTAGCAGCTCCCAGGCTGCTTGACTGACCTAGAAACTTGATTTTCTCTCCTGTGTGTGTGTGTGTGTGTGTGTGTGTGTGTGTGTGTGTGTGTGTGTGTGTGTGTGTGTGTGTGAAACAGAGAGAGAGAGAGAGAGAGCGAGAGAGAGAGTTTTTATGGGAGCATCTTATTGTATGATTTAAATTCAATATATTTAGACTGGTTGACTGAATTTGATCCTGTGTGTGTCTCTCTGTGCTTGTGGGACTTTTGCAGCTGTCCATTTTGCTTTTCCAATTTTTCTATTTAAGTTATTACTATTGTGCTAAGTCATAGCATGTGTGCTGCTTTTCAGTATTTGTGCTAAATACAGCATTTCTGCTAAATCATACTATTTCTGCTATTTTATAGGATTTGTACTTAATATAATATTTATGCTTAATTATAGTATTTCTGCCATTTTATAGTATTTGTGCTAAAACATAGTATTTCTACTAAATGCAGTATTTCTGGGTAATCATTGTATTTCTATATATTTCTGCCAGGTCCCCAGGGAGTCAGTCCTCTGTAAGGACTGTAATTTTCAAATTGACATATCAAGTCATGCACGGCTTCCCAGCCAGCCAATCATATCTGAGTCCTGGCACATTCAAATTTGCATATTGGGGCATTCATGGCTTCCCAGCCAGCCAATCATATCTGAGTCCTGGCACATTCAAATTTGCATATTGTTACCTTCATGGCTTCCCAGCCAGCCAATCATATCTGAGTCCTGGCACATTCAAATTTGCATATTGTTGCCTTCATGGCTTCCCAGCCAGCCAATCATATCTGAGTCCTGGCACATTTAAATTTGCATATTGGGACCTTCGTGGCTTCTAAGCCCACCAATCATCTATGTCATATATCTCTAATATTTCATATTTTTATTTTAAACGGTCAGCATTTCAAGATTCCCCTATGTCTTCTGAATTAAATGGTCTAAGAATGACTGTTTTAGCCCCTACGGTTAGGAATTTATGGCTGTTTGTTTGAGGGGAGTCCTCACTATGAGAAATAGACTGCAAAAATCCTGTCTCTCTCTGTGCTGCATGTGTAAAAGCCTGCACTTGGTGCACCAGTTTTGGCGGGAAAAAGCACACAACCTCTCTGATTGGTGGATTCAAATTGAGAAGCTCACAGCTGTTTGACTGACCTAGAAACATGCTGTTAACAGCCCCTGTTCACTTGCTGCTGCTGCTGCTGCTGTGTGTGTGTGTGTGTGTGTGTGTGTGTGTGTGTGTGTGTGTGTGTGTGTGTGTGTGTGTGTGAGAGAGAGAGAGAGAGAGAGAGAGAGAGAGAGAGAGAGAGAAAGACACACACAAAGACCTTTTTAGGGCAGCATCTCATTGGTGGATAAAAATATAATATATTCAGACTGGTTGACTGGCATAAACCCTGTTTGTGTGTGTCTCTCACTGTACATTTGTGTATCCATATTTGATTTTTGTGTATTTGGTGATTTGTGTATCCATATTTGATTTTGTGTATCTGTTGGCTGTTCTTTTTTTTTTTTTTTTCTAAATGTATTTTTATTTTATTTTTCACAGGTGAACAAAAATTAGTTTTGAGCGAACTTAACCATGTTCCTTTTATTCAGCTTATCATTTTACCTTTCCAGTATTTTCACTTAAGTTATTACTATTCTGCTCAATCATAGTATCTGTTCTAAATCATTGTTATTAAGCTATATTGTAGGATTTCAGCTAAATCATAGTATTTCTACTATATTATATTTTTCTTTCTAAATATAGCATTTCTGCTATAGAATAGTGTTTCTGCTATATTATAATATTTGTGCTAAAATGGAGTATTTTTGCTAAAACATAGTATTTATATAAAATTACAATATTCATAGTATATTACAGTGTCTCTGGTAAATCACAGCATTTCTGCTATGTTGTACTGTTTTTCTAAATCATAGTATTTCTGTAATGTTTAAGAATGTTTAGCTAAATATATTCTTTCTGTTATCTTATACTATTTCTCCTAAATTCTTGTATTTTTGAGAAGTTATCATGTTTCTGGTAAGTTACAATATTTCTGCTAAGTTCTGCTATGCTATTGTATTTCTGCCAAGTATTATGTTTCCTCTAAGATATTACAGTTCTGCTAAGTTAATACATTTTAGCAAAGTTCCTTTGCTTCTGCAAAGTTTTTACAATTTCTGCAACTTTTCAGCTTTTTCAGCTATTTTCAGCAGATAGCTTCAGCTTTAAGCATCCACACTGCATTTTCGCAGGAAATGCAAATTTTTCTAGTTCTTTTTCAAGTTGCTTCCGTACGTTTTTTGGACTTTATCTACTCCCTCAGTTTTCAGCCGATTTTCTCCGTTCAAACTCTATACTGTTCTGCTCTTTCTGGAGATGGGTGCTATGACTTTTGGTGTTTATTACTGTTATACTTTTTAAAATATTACACTTTTTTCCTTTAATTTGTCCCATTGAAATGAATGGGAAACTTCCACAATTCTGCTAAAACTTGCTTGTTTTTGAAACTTATCTACTTTGTCATACTTTCACCTAGAAACTCCATTCAAACTTTAAAATGTTCTCAGATTATTGGGCTATTTCTGTGTGATTCAGCTGTTTCAGATCTTCTACCGTTTTAATTTTATGCCTCTTTAAGTTTTCAGTTGCAAAATTGTGATTTTTCAGAAAATACATGCGTTGCTATGGTTGCTATGCAATTAACTCAGAGTGAGGGCTGGTCTGTTCGAATTTTCTCTTCATGTCTGAACAACTTCTTGCTACTCGCTCAATTTCCACTCAACCCCCACAAATTATACATCAAAACGTAGGTATTTTTGCTGGCTTTCAGAAAATGTCACTATCGTTCTTGTGGGATTTACAGATTTTTGCAAATCTCCTCAGAGCAACACAAGGTCTTAAAACTCTCCATAGAAAGTCAATGGAGAGCTTGTTCAAAATCACCGCTGAATTTTTCTAATGAGAGGCATTTTCAAATCGTCATATCTCCTTAACGAAACAAAGTTGAGACATGACGCTTGTGCCAATATATCTTCAGACTCTCCTGATGCTCACAATTCAAGAGTATTTTCCTCACCTATTACCGTTTGGCCATGAATTACATTTGTTTGAGGATAGGAAATTTGTCTCTCACTCAGATCTCTTCAGATTTCAAACTGTGGAAATGAGGCACTTTTTTCTCTCGTCATATCTTTTGATGGATTTCAACAGAGCCCTGAAAATTTCCATGACTGTTCACCAAAGCCTGCTGTTTCTTATGGTGAAAGAATGATTTTGAGGCTCCATAGAGATCTAGAGTTACACAACGTTGTTTGAGGGCAAGTCAAGGCAGTTTTGCTTCGCCTCTTCTCAGTTGCAGTGTGTTACAAGTCATATAGCTTTAATAATTTATATTTTATCTCTGAATTATGAAGACCTGGAGATTTCCCCATCTCTTCTGAACAAAACGGGTGTCAGAATGAGCGTTCTAGCCCCTACGGTTAGGAAATTATGGCCATTTGTTCGAGGGGAATCCTGAATGTGAGAAATACACTAAAGAAAACTCAGAGCTCTCTCTGTGTCTGTGTGTGTAAGTGCTGATTACAGCAGGTGCAGCTAATTTAGCTGACCTAGATATACCAAGCCCAGACTCTTAACATCCACTGTTCCCTTTGCGCTCTGTGTATGTGTGTGTGTATCAGTATTTCTCCCATGTTAAAGTATTACTCCTCCATAATAGTATTTCTGCTAAATCAAAGTACTTCTACTACATCTTAGTACTTCTGCTCAATCATAGTAATTCTGGGAAATCATAGTATTTATCCCAAATCATAGTATTTATGCAAAATTACAGTATTTCTGCTAAAAAAGCAGAAATAGTACCTTTAGCAGAAATTTCTGTCAAAAGATATTATTTATGTTAAAACATACTATTTCTGCTAAATCATAGTATTTGTGCCAAATCATAGTATTTGTAATTTTTGCCCAAATCATGGTATTTTTTTGCCAAATCATGTTATTTCTGCCCAATTAAAATTTCTGTTATGTTATAGTATTACTACTAAGTCGTAGAATTTCTGTTATGTTATAGTATATCTGCTGATTATAGTATATGTGCCAAATCATAGTATTTATAGCAAATCATAGTATTTGTGCCCAAACATAGTATTTCTTGCCAAATTGTAGTATTTGTGCAAAAACATACTATGTCTGCAAAATCATAGTATATCTGTTATGTTATAGTATTACTACTAAGGCATAGTATTTCTACCAAATCAAAGTATTCCTTCAAAATCATAGTATTACTGCAATTTCATAGTATTTGAGTGAAATCGTAGTATCTGTGCAAAAACATACTATGTCTGCTAAATCACAGTATATCTGTTATGTTAAAGTATTAGTACTAAGTCACAGTATTTCTGCCAATTCGTAGTATTTGTACTAAATCATGGTACTTGTGCCAAATCATAGTATTTTTGCAAATCATAGTATTCGAACCAAAACATAGTAGTATTTGTGCGAGTAATAGTATTTCTTCTAAATCATAGTATTTCACTCAAATCTCAGTAGTTGTGCTGAAACGCAGTATTATTGCCAAATCATAGTATTTGTACTGAAACATAGTATTTGTGCCAATAAGAGTATTTCTACTAAATCATAGGACTTGTGCCAATTCATAGTATTTCTGCCACATTGTGCTAGTTGTGCAAAAACATAGACTGTCTGCAAAATCATAGTATATCTATTATGTTATAGTATTACTACTAAGTCGTAGACTCTCTATTTTGTTAAATTATATCTGCTGAATACAGTATATGTGCCAAACCATAGTATTTATAGCAAACCATAGTATTTGTGCTAAAACATAGTATTTCTGCCAAATTGTAGTATTTGTGCAAAAACATAGAATGTCTGCAAAATCACAGTATATCTGTTATGTTGTAGTATTACTACTAAGGCATAGTATTTCTACCAAATCATAGTATTCCTTCAAAATCATAGTATTACTGCAGTTTCATAGTATTTGAGCAAAATCGTAGTATTTGTGCAAAACATACTATGTCTGCAAAATCACAGTGTATCTGCTATGTTATAGTATTACTACTAAGGCATAGTATTTCTACCAAATCATAGTATTCCTTCAAAATCATAGTATTACTGCAATTTCATAGTATTTGAGCGAAATCGTAGTATTTGTACTAAATCATGGTACTTGTGTCAAATCATAGTATTTTTGCAAATCATATTATTTGAACCAAAACATTGTATTTGTACGAAGTCATAGTATTTCTTCTAAATCATAGTATTTCACCCAAATCTCAGTAGTTGTGCTAAAACCCAGTATTATTGCCAAATTGTAATATTTGTACTGAAACATAGTATTTCTGCCAATACGAGTATTTGTACTAAATCATAGTACTTGTGCCAAATCATAGTATTTCTGCCATATTGTGCTAGTTGTGCAAAAACATATACTATGATTTTGCAGAGTCTGTCTATTATGTTATAGTATTACTACTAAGTCGTAGACTTTCTGTTTTGTTATAGTATATCTGCTGAATATAGTATATGTGCCAAATCATAGTATTTGTGCTGAAACATAGTATACTGCCACATTATAGTATTTGTGTAAAACCAGAATGTCTGCAAAATCATCATATATCTGTGATGTTATAGTATTACTACTACTAGGCATAGTATTTCTGCAAAATCATAGTATTTTGCAGAAACATAGTACTTCTGGTAAATCATAGTATTTCTACTAAATAATAGTATTTCTGCCAGATCATATTATTTGTTTCAAATCATAGCATTCGAACCAAATCATAGTATTTGTGCCAAAATATTGTATTTGTACAAAGTCATAATATTTCTTCTAAATCATAGTATTTCAATCAAATCTCAGGAGTTGTGCTAAAACGCAGTATTATTGCCAAATCATTGTATTTGTACCCAAACATATCAGTTCAACTTATTTAACTCTTCTCAACAGCCCAACACCTCTTCTTCACCCGTTTCAGCAGAATTGTGAGTGTTTTCACCCTTTTCAGCACAAATCCCAGCTTTTTCAGGTGTTTTCAACAGAAATCTCTTTTTAGCAGACATTCTGCTGATTCACCTGTTTTCAGTGCAACGTTCTACTTCTTTACCTCTTTTCAGTAGAAATTCTGCTGATTCACCTATTTTAAGCAGAATTTTCAGCCTTTCACCTCTTATCAATACAAATCTCAGTATCTTCTGCTCATTTCAGAGGAAACCTTTTCACCTCTCCTCTTTTCAGTAGAAATTTGAACTTCTGTACCCCTTTGAAGCAGAATCTTTGCCTTTTCACCTCTTTTCAGCAAAAGTTTCTGTTTTTTCACTTGTTTTCAACATAATTTTTCAGTTTCTTTACTGCCATACAATTTTTGCAGCAGACAGCTTCAGCGTTCCGGCATCCACACAGCATTTTCGCAGGAAATGCAAATTTTTCTAGTTTTATTTGATGTTACTGTACTTGTGATTATTTATTTATTTTTGCATTAAAGAAAACGAACAGAGATCGCCGATGTTGTTCCCGAGATCTGCTGGAGCCACTTGCCTAGCTCGGGAGTCACCACACAGAGTGCTCCGATTACCACGGGGACTACTGTTACCTTCACCCTCCACATCTTCTTGACCTCTTCTCTGAGCCCTTAGTACTTCTCCAGCTTCTTGTGTTCCTTCTTCCTGACGTTGCTGTCATTCAGTATCGCTACATCTATCACTACGGCCGTCTTCTTCTGCTTATCTACCACCACTATGTCCGGTTGGTTAGCCACCAACATTTTGTCTGTCTGTATCTGGAAGTCCCACAGGATTAGCATACAGCCTCAGGGTGCTGGACTTGGGGTGATGCCGGTGGCTTCTATCTTCTGCTTTGGCCAGCTTATTTATTTTTCAGCAGGGTACCTGAGCCTGGATCTTGTTCTTCCCATCCAGCTGACTCTTCAGGACCTGTCTGACCTTCTGCAGGTATTTGGTGGTTGCAGCTTTCCTAGCGGCCTCTTCATGCCTCCCATTTAACTGTGGGATTCCCAGGTACTTTCAACTGTCCTTGATGTCTGCAATGTTGCCTTCTGATAGTTTGATCCACTCAGTTCTGACTACCTTGTTACCATCCAATTACACTTCTCCAATCCGAACAACATTTCAGCATTAAACCTGTATATCCTGGTAGTGTGGATCAGTGAATTAATGTCTTGTTCACTATTGGCATACAGCTTGATGTCATCCATATAGAGGAGATGGGTTGATGAATGCTCCGTTCTGTAGTCGGTATCCATAGTCAGTCTTGTAAGAGATATCACTGAGGGGGTTCAAGCCTACGCAGAACAGCAGTGGGGACAGAGCATCTCCTTGGTAGATCCTGCATTTGATGTTGACTTGTGCCTCTAGTGTTGTCCGCCACATCCCCATTGAGTTCCTGATGAAGGCTCTTAGGGTCCTGTTGATCTTGTACATTTCCAGGCATTTCAGGATCCAGGTGTGGGGCTGATAGGTTTGTAGCTTGAACCTATTCGCTGGAACGTTGAAGACAATTTAATTACACAGCAAGCAAGACACGAGTAGGCAAGTTCTTTATGTTTTACGTGCACGGGAGAGAGCCGAACAAACGCTGTTCCTTCACTTGACCCCAGTTGCTCTCGTCCACTCCCCCGTAACACTGCTCTTTTATTGTGGTTACATGAATATGCATAGGTTCATTAACATATGACCTCTTACATAGGTATGCATGTGAACAAAGAATACCTTGTGTGTGTGTGTGTGTGTGTGTGTGTGTGTGTGTGTGTGTGTGTGTGTGTGTATGTGTATGCGTGTATCTGTGTGTGGGGGGTCAAACTGTGACCCCAGGAAGACTCCCCAGAGCCGTCCATCTAAACAAAAGGCACTTAGACTAAAACAGTTTATCCTACCATAAAACAATAAGACAAGGGTACGGCCTCTCCCATGCTCCTAAAATGTGGGTGTGAAAGTCAGAGAGCTCTGGAATGCACACAAAGCCTTTTACAGCCTACTAAAGATCACACATCCTATCACTACACAATCGATTATACACCTCTAAGCATATATGGGTAGATATTTGTAAGCATAAATGACAATCACAATACAAAACCTAACAGGGGCATTGAGTCATAGGCCTTCTTGTAGTCAATCCAGGAGGTGCACAGGTGGTCAGTCTGGTCTTGCAGTCTTGGGCGCCTGCTCTGTCGTCCAGGAGCTGGTGTTTTGTCCCTCTGGTATTTCTGCCAAGCCCTTTCTGTGCCCCGCTCATGTATTGACCAATGTGCCTGTTTATCTTAGCCGCTATGATGCCTGACAGGAGCTTCCATGTGGTACTGAGGCAGGTTATTGCCTAGTTGGATGGTACCGAACACTTCTGGAGGTCCTCTGGGTTCAGGACTGCCTGGCCTTCAGTTAGCCATTCTGGGTGTGTCTCATCTACTATCAGCTGGTTCATTTGTGCTGCCATGTGTTGTGAAGTGCCGTCAGCTTCTATAGCCAGTAGACGTGAATTATGTTGGGCCTGGTGCTGTCCTTCATACTGGAGACCCTTTCTTTTTATGTCTGCCACTGTGATGGTCACTGGACCCTGTTCAGGGAGGTGCAGTGATCTTCTCTTAGACCCGCAGGCCCCTGACCACTGTTATTATGGGTTGCGTCCTTCTCCCATATGCTCTTCCAGTACTGCATGGACAGCTTGCTGTACTTTTTAGGCACCTTCTTCGGTGCACCTGTCTGTTACTCCAATAGTTGGTTAACTTCCCACCGTGCTACCTTGATCTTAGCCTGTAGTCTCCTTCTCCATGGAGGGTACTGCTCCTTGTGGCTTTTCAACTTGTAGTCAAGCATCTCACTGATCACTGCTGCCATATTGTAGATCAGCTGATTAGCCTCAGTGATAGTACAGTGCTGCATCCACATCTTCTAGTAGACTTTCACATACTTCACCTAATCTTGGTAACCGACTACGGAGGATCCAGGTTGCCAGCTTTGCCATGATCCTGTCTTTCAAGTCAGTTCCTTTTGCACTCGACGCTTCTTCTTCCATTGTACTTGGGGCTTGGTACCCAATCTCGGGTGGGGGTAGGGGGTGATATCTCCCCCTGACCTGTTGTCCTGGCTTCACTCTTGCTGTAGCATTTGTTAAACTGTTAAAACTAATGCAATTTCTAAAATGGAAACCAATGAGCAGATAATTTTAGAGTAAGTAAGTAAGTAAACTTTATTTATTAAGCGCTTTTCGCAGATAGACAATCACAAAGCGCTGTACATAAATATTAAAATAAACAATAAAATCGATAGACAATGTACACAATATAAAAGATCAAATGTAAATAATGTAAAAAATATCAAATATGAAGAGATCAACAAAAGGCTTGTTTAAACAGAAAAGTTTTTAACTGTTTTTTAAAACAATCCACAGAGTCAAGCAAACGTAACTGTAGTGGTAAACTGTTCCACAGCCTTGGTGCAACAGACTGAAAGGCTCTGTCCCCTTTTGTCTTCAGTCGGTACGCGGGAACAACTAAGAGACTTTGAGTCTGTGGCGGAGATGACGAGCAGCAGTGTATTTTATAAGAAGCTTGGATAAATAATCTGGGGCCTGGCCATTTAGTGCTCTATATGTTAAAACAAGAATTTTAAAGCGAATTCTAAACTCTATTGGGAGCCAATGTAAAGAATATAAGATGGGAGTGATGTGAACACGCTTGGTAGAACGAGATAATAGTCTGGCTGCTGCGTTTTGTATTGCCTGAAGGCGAGAGAGAGATGATTTATCCAAGCTAGTAAACAGGGAATTACAATAATCTAAGCGTGATGACACAAATGCATGAATGAGTTTTTCCAGTTCAGCTGAAGAGACCATATGTCGCAGTTTATATATGTTTCTTAAATGATAGAAACAGGAACGAGACAAACATTTTACATGAGAGTCGAGGCCCAGAGAAGAGTCAAATATTACTCCAAGATTTCGAATAATTGGCTTGACAGATGGACAGAAGGAGGCAAGAACCTGACTGATTTTAGAATGTAGCTCAGGAGGAGCTATGATCATGGTCTCGGTTTTGTTAGTATTTAGAACGAGGTAGTTGCTTGAAAGCCAATCAGAAACCTGGGTTAAGCACTGGACTAGGGTGGACAGCCTATCCAGCTGATGAGGCTTAAAGGACATATGGAGCTGAATGTCATCAGCATAAAAATGATAAGACAGGTCGCTAAAAGATTGAATGATACCAGCTAAAGGAAGCATATAAAAAGAAAATAGTAATGGACCTAAAACTGAACCCTGTGGGACACCACAGGTCAGGGCAGCAATGTCAGAGGTGAACCTATCAGTCCTAACAGAAAAGGTCCTGTCTGATAAGTAGGAAGAAAACCAGTCTAGGGCAGAGCCAGATACACCAGCCAAAACCTTGAGCCTGTTGAGTGGGATTTTGTGATCGATGGTGTCAAAGGCTGCACTAAGATCAAGCAAGATGATCACAGAACAATTCCCTGCGTCAGATGCCATTAATAGATCATTATAGACTCTTAGGAGAGTGGTCTCTGTAGAGTGCTGCTTTTGAAAGCCAGACTGAAAAGGGTCAAGGATGTGTAATTTACATAATAGAGACCTGAACTGATTTTCAACAATTTTTTCAAGTAATTTACTTAAAAATGGCAATTTTGAAATAGGTCGGTAATTACTAGCAGAGCTAGGATCAAGGTTCTGTTTTTTTAACAGAGGAGTTACCTCAGCATGTTTAAAATAAGATGGAACACAGCCTTGCCTCAGTGAACTGTTGATGATGGATAGTAAAGTGGGACCAATGCTGGTGATAGACCCAGACAGGACAGAGTGAGGTGATATATCCACAGAGCATGAAGAGGATTTCATTTTACCTAAAACTATAATTAAGTCATTTAGTGTGATTGGAGAAAAGGAAGTAAATGATCCAAGACAGCAAGGGGTGTCTTCATAAGGGGAGGCACTTGAGGAAATTTTGAATTTCAAGTCCATCACCTTATTTATTAGAGGGCCTGTCATTGTCTCTTTTGAATATTTAATATTGTTCATAAGACAAATTACTTTTGATCTGATCTGATTAATAGAATAATCAGTAGAACGCTTGATTTTTAAAATAATCAAAATCTGCAGGCCTAAAACTTTCTCCACAGACTGTAATATGTGTTTGTACAAAATTTCCCCACGTGACACTCAAAAACAGCATTTAATATAAATTCGTGTCAGGAGCAGCTCACACAATTTCAGCACAGTTTAACAAAGTAAAAACACTGTATAAGAATCAGAGCATGACTGTGGGAGTAAACGCATGTCCTGTGTACTATTTACTGTGTTTTGTGTGAGAGAGCTACACCTTCCATGTTTACACCTGCAGTGTGTTGATTGATACCAAAACAGGTAATTAGTGGGCCTGAAAGGTAGAAGTGTGCTGCTGTTATTTTGTTGTTGTGATGTTACTGTCTCCTTCCCCAGGTTGTATAAAGTCATGTACTTGTTTGTGGGCTCATAGTGATCTGTGTCACACTATCATCTGTCTGTTTGTCTTTTTCTCTATTTGTTTCTGTTTGTTCTATTTTACATCCATCCTTTTTTCTCCGTCTGCCTGTATTCTGTGTGTAGCTGTCTTCCCCTCCTCCTACTCCTCTTCTTCTTCCTTCTCCTCTCACTCTGGTACTTACAGATAAGGGGAGGATGCCACAAGTCCCATTTCTTCTGCTTTATGTTTTTACAAAACTTTATGATTTGATTTGCAGACTCTACAGCGTAGTCACGATCAATAAAATATGTCTTCAGTGACAATAAGCCATAATTCTGCACAAAAGTACTCAATTTGTAAAGACATTAATTTAAAGAAATCATTTTCTTGGAAAAGTACCAGAGTGAAAATAGCTGCTGTGTACTGGTTGTCTCATTATTCTACCAGGCTAGTGACACATGGATGCCGACCGGGTGGTTGGTTGGTTTCCCTTGTCCTGTCCTGTGAAACTAAGCTCAGATTAGTAAGACAGCACAGCCTGCAGAGACTACAGTGGGAGATGCTTGTTTGATAATTTACTTGTTTGCAGTTTATTGGATCCCTCAGAAAACAACTTTGGACATAGATTGCACAAACAGGTTCGAAAAAGTTTGTATTGTTGTTTTACAGTTGCTGAGCCACTCAAACTCTCTGACAGGCTGAGCTGAAACACTGACTGCTGGCGTGCTTCGAAGGGCCACATTACCTAACAAGACAGTGTACTGGTTAAAACCAAGACACAAATTTGTAGCTTCTAGAGAAATGAGCAGGCAGGCAGTTAAGAAAGACAGACATACTCGAATCCTAAAAATAATGCATGCTCACATATTCAGGTAAGTATAAGAACAACTTCGAAGGGCATTGGAAAAAATTAGCCTCTGTGCTTTGTCCTTTCCAGCCTTTTTACAATGCAGCTTATTAAGATCCTTGGCAAGAGAAACACAGTTGCACATATTTTGAAATGTGTGCAACTGTGTTGCTAAGCTTTTGTCCTTAAAGTGCCTCCAGAAGTCTCTCTTAATGCCTTTACAACAGTCCTTCCTTTCTCCCTGCCTCTTTCCTGCTGACATTATTGGGATTTATTGCCATCCTTAATATTAAAAAAGGCATTTAATCCAAAACAATCGGTTGTGATGTGTGGGAAGAACGGAAGACATTCTGAAATGGCAGCAAAGGCCCCCCCCAAACCCCCGTCATGAATGATTATTTATCTGTATCCCTCCACTTTTTTCTCGTTGGCCAACTAGACCAAAGGAAACGATGTTCAGAGGAACTGCGTGACTTGGTGCAGCAAAGCAATTTGGGTTAAGGCTCCATGATTGACTCTTGGTAATCTGAACTACAAAAATGCAAGTTTGGCAATTTCAGTGACCCCATGCAAATTGTAGTCTTCGTTTCTGGTTCTCAGCTGAAAGGAGTGGCACCTGGTTTTTTGCTGCTTGGAGGCATGTTTTGTTGTGCATTCAGAGGTGCTTTTCTGCATATATTAATTGTGATGAGGGGTTATTTACGTTCCAGCTGCCATCCTTTCAGTTCAAAGCAGTCTGGCAATTCTCTGACCTCGAGCATCAACAAAGCAGAGAGCTCAGAGAACTGCCCTTTTATTTCAGCTTTTCACACCATTCTCTGTAAACCCTAGAGATGTTGTGTTGCGTTGTGCGATGTCATTACATTAGCAGGAATACTCAGATCAACCCGTTTAAGACACTTTAATCACCTTTCTTCCCTGTTCTGATGTTTGGTTTGAACTTCAGCAGATCAGTTTGACTTGTTTATTTGCCTAAATGCATGGTGTTGCTACCATGTGCTAATGAGATATTTAAATTAATGAGCAATCAACATTTGTACCTAATAAACTGGATGATAGTCATAGTCTCGCAAATAGGTAGGTATGTCGGCAAATAAACACATTGGAAAGAGTCACCAAAGTGACCAAATCTTAATTTTACCGTAAGTAGCACAACAACACATGTTCAAAATAAGAACTCATGAACAATTTTAAAAGCATTTTAATTTAAAACACCATAACACTGTCTCTCTATCACTATACAGCCTTGTAAACTTTCTGAGTTTCAGTTCAAACCAGGAAACTAAATTATAAAAAAGAAACAATTTGCAAAAGAGCTAAAAATGAAACCAAAAAACAATGCAATGATTACACCAGGACTTCTACCATAATGATATAAATGTTGCCAAAATATTTTGCTGTGGAAACCCATCATACGTAGCAGACATCGTTAGCATGCCTTGCTTTAGCAGATATAATGTCTTAATGTCTAAAACGAATATTGGGTCAATTAGCAATGATTAGATTGATCATTACTAAGAACAACTTTGGTCCAGTATGTAACTAATGGGTAAATAAACTGATGGCTTTCTTTGTTTTTTGTTTTTTTACACTTCCTTTCATTTTTGTGCTTCCTCACATCTTCCCAGTGATTTTATTTCAGTGAAATTGTCAGCTGCATTTGGGTCGCATTAACTGTTGTGTGTTCTGTTATTTTACTGATTACTCTCTGTTATTGTTCTGCATGTTCTTTATATCTTTGAGTTTTTCATCTCTGTTGCTATTGTCTTAAAGTATGCCTCTGTGCTCACACAGCTTTTGTCTCACTGCTAAGGTCATCTTCTCTGTCATCACCTCTCAGTCAGCTAGTCACAAGTCATATACATCAGTACATACATGTTACATGTATACATGCATGTTCTATGTTTGTATTTAATACAAATATGGTTTCACATCCACATGTGCTCGTGTTCTTCAAACATGTATGTTAATTAATATTTAATTAATCAATATTTATTATTTCATTTGGAACCTTTTTTAAACAGCTATACAGTGAAATACATGTTGACATGTTTGTTTGTTTTGGTTTGTTTGTTTGATTTTTTTTTTTTTTTTTTTTTGGGGGGCCTTATATAATTTACTTGGTTGTTTCCCAATGTGTACTCTTCCTCAACCAAAAGTCTTTCCTTTTCCTGTTCCTCAAACTTTCCGCCCCCCTGTCCACCATCACATGCTTTTCCCCTCATGTTCAGGTTCATGCTCTGTTCTTTGCCTTACTGGAACCTCATCAATCCAGTTCAACCATCATAGATAAAACTCTGCTATCCTCACAGTTGAAAATACAACATGTATGTACGTTGTATATATATTTTTAGGAGTCTCATGGGATGGCTGTCAGTTTGAAAACACAACGGCTAGCTCAGTAAGCAAAAACAGACACACTGTCAAACTGTCACACTGACATTACAGACCAGGAATATGTAACAGGGCTCAAAAAATAAACTCTTTAACATCCACATGACTCTTAAAAAATAGATTAAAGCTGGGAAGTACTTTGATTTTTTCACTCTTACAGGGGAAATAGCAGAATGTATTGTAGGATGTGTTGTACTCAAGTGGCAGAGTTGCCTTCAAAATGTAAGTGAGATGCATGTTTAATTACCAGTTCAGAGTAATCTGTCAGTTGTAAAATGTGAAACTAGTTAGGTAAAGTAAAGCTAGAGACGATCCTAAAAATCAGAATATATTCATTTTCCTATTAGGGTTTGCTTTTTAGTTAAAACAGAACACTTACAGCTACCAACAGTTTAGTGCAAAGACACCAGCTGCAAGAGATAAAAAATACATAATTTTGAATTCGTCTCAGACATTTGTAAAAGTTTGAATATGCCAGTCATGGATGTTTCTTTTTCCAATGATGTAAACACATTTTGTTTCTTATAAACTTTATTAAATGTTAAATATAAAATGAACTGATTTAACTCATAATTGTTTGTTCAGTCAAATTGTTATTGGAAATGGTTCGTATCAAAGAGAATGAACTGCCAGATGAAGTCTTATCATACGATCTAACACTGGAAGAGAGAATGACACCCACTTCAAAGTGTCATAATGGATCATTTTAAAATTTAATATAACGTGAGTGTATAAAACACTAAATCCTTGTACAGTTGTTACCAAAACGAGAAACTAAGTTTTGAGACCAAAACTGTTTTTTCAGGTGTAAGTAAACATGAAAAATAATAGAATAATAAGGTGGCTATGAAAACGTATTTAGCTTGTTCCATTTCTTTCACTGCACTCAATCACCCCTTCCTCCTTTTCCTGTCATCCCAAGTACCTCCCCTCTTTCCGTTTCCCTCCCCTCCTCCTTTATATCTTGTCATCTCATTCTAACACTGGTGTATCATCCCATTCTCAGGCTATCCTCCTCAGTCTCTCCCCCTCCGTTGTGTTACTAAAGTCTGATTGAATGGAGGTATGTACAGCAAGTCCCCATGACAGCACTGCTAACATTGCTAATGTAAGCCCATGTTTATTTGCTTGCTTAGTATTTAAAGAGAAATAATACTAACAATACTGCTTGGTCGGCCAGACATATAGCAGAATAACCATAGTTTTTATTATTATTATATTATTAGTATCATTATTATTATTATTATTGGTCCTCAATAGCCTCAAAGTTTCAAGCTAGCTTACTTTAACAGCTATATACCTGTAGGCCCAGTTTAGACTTGGTTTAACTCAATCAGCTAAACTTAGTCAAATGTGATCATGGCATGATTTCACATTATTTAACCCAGGTAGTTCCTGCCTGTGGACCAGTGGCTAGTTAGCCAGAGAAGATGGCAGGCTGTAATACGAAGTAAGTTCACCATACGCAGGATAGCCTTCCAACATGCTTCGCTTTACATAGTCAGGCTAACACATCACACAAACATGGATATCAGCTCAGAAATGATTCAGCACCAGTTATCATAGAGAACTGCCTTTGTAATACTGAAAACCCAGGGTTAACACTGAAGTTAATAAAACCAGTCATTCCATCGTGTCTGTATAAACAACCCAGTGTCACAGCAAAGCGATATCCATGCAGCTATCACGATTTGCCTCTCATAAGCGTAAATGGACATGCAGGCTTATGTTGCAATAAGGTGAATGCGTGCTAAGGGAGATGTTTTTTCAAGCCAACATGAAAGTAATCATGAGTTTAAAGTGACATTACTAAAACTTTATATGTAAATATATATTATCCACCTAGCTTAGTTGTTTATGGCATGGAAGGACACTTGAAAGTACTTCATATATCCCTTGGTCATTAGTAACTTCTTGGCTTTAAATATATCCCCCCCACCACCACCACCACTGATAGTACTGCAGGTTAAGCAAGTTAACATTAACATTAACATTAACATTAACATTAACATTTGAGTTAGATATTTGTGATCTCCCTATCTGGTTATTGTATACACCCTCCCAGTGTTCTGAGCACTATGTTTTCTAATAAATACATAAAATGCTTATCAATTACATGTGCGCTCCACATGTTGGGGAGAATGGGGTAACTTGAGCCAGTTTTTAATTGATGATTAAGTCTTTTAAAAAAAAAAAAAAAAACAATAATTATATAAACACTAGATTGTTGTGTTCCCATGGAAATGAAAATTATGTTGTCAACAAGCTGATTTTCATGGTTTTCAAGAGAGAACAGAAAGATGAGCTGGTTTTCCCATCTAGCTATTCCACCAGCTGTGATTGATATTGGAAACTTTGACAACATCTCTCTTTGAGAGATTTCTTAATTCATTGGTTATTCCAGCAAGGCTCTCTTCAAGAATCTTGCCTCAAGTTCATTTTCTGAAACCTCAAAAAGTAACCAATATATTGGTATATTTTAGATTACACCCTAACAGCAATTTGACCACTTGATTCTTCTGGACTTTTATCATACATGCAGTTGTCTTGGCCAACATTTGTGTCACTGTCAGCTGAGCGACTTTCCTCCTTGGTTGTTTGCTATCTACGTTTTCTCCCCCTTTCACAGTTTGTTTTCAAGAGGCTTTTTTGTACACTAAAACTTGAGTCAAGTATAAGTCAAGATTTTTGTTTTGACTATCTTTTGACTGTACATTATATCTTCTTACTTTTGGGAGGGAAATTATGTGCTTTTGTGACACATGACGTGTTGTGCTTGAACAATTTCCAGGTGCCTCACAGGCTGGCTCTCCTGCACTGTGGACATTTCATTGTGAATGTTACAAATGATTGCATTACATTGTTCTACTTTATCATGCCAGAGACATTTTTAATTACTTTCCACATATTTTCACATATTTAGCAATAGGAACACCAAGCACATTTTCTGATGCCATTGCTAAATTACATTGCCAATGACATCTCTTATTATAAAAGACAGCAAGGTGTGATTACTCAGTGATATCACAGCAGGTAAAAAATTAAGATCATTTGATAACCGGCACGATATTATATGTTATAAAACAAGATGGCCTAGCTTCAAAGGCTTTGAAAAACACCACAACGACAAATAGTGGAAGATCTGCAGTGCAAACTGCAGTTAGACTCTCATTATGGAGGCTCAGCATCTTTCAGCTAACCTGTGCTATATGAGTGCTACGGTAGAAGCTGGCACTGAATTTTGATTGTCTTAAAATTTGTAAGCAATACACAACAATAGATTTTGTCTTTCTTCTTCTATTAATAGGTCAGATTTTGGTCATACACACTGCTGCTCATGATCAGAATCATTTGTAAAACAGAAGACAAAAAAGAACAACCTTATGATAGCTGTCTTTATCAGGGAGTCATTTAAATCAATTATATAGCACCAAATCACAACAAGAGTCACCTTGAGGCAATTACAGGTCGCTTTAGGTTATTGATTCCAGTTAATCAGCTCTCTGTTGCTCCTTTGTGTATGAGAGGAGCAGTGCTGCTGTTTTACAGGGGGGTGAAATAATTATTTGATCCCTTGTTGAATATTGAATTTTGGTCACTTACACAGACACGAATAGTCTCATTTTAATGGAGAGAGACAGAATGTCAACCCAAAATCCAGAAAAAACTCATTATATAAAAGTTACAAATTGATTTGCATGCCACTAAGTGAAATAGATATTTAATCCCCAAGCAAAACATAACTATGTACTTTTTTATGTACTGTATTTCTTTTAGTTTGAATGCAACTCTCTATATCCTTAAGATTTCTTGACTGCCACTTGGCAACCTGAAGCGTCAGCCATCTCTCTAGAATTGAGTTCTCAAGACTGACTAGATCACTTAATGACCTGAATATGCTTCTTATTTAGTCCTTTACTTTTTTCTCCACCTTAGAAGTATGTTTTGGGTCACTGTCAGTCTACAAGGCCAATCCAAACCTATTTTCAGTGTTCTGGCAGCAAGATTTCAGTCCATCAGAGCTTAATGTGTTACTAGTGGTGTTCATGGTGACTGCGGTCCCAGTTGCCTTCAGATCATTAACATGAAACTCCACCTTTCTTATGATCATCCTCATCCCCCGAAGCAAGATCTTCCATGGAGCTCGAGACTAAGGGCGATCGATTCACTTTATATTTTATCCACTTCTGAATTTCTGAATGCACTAACAGTTGTCATCATTGCACTAAGCTTCTTGCTGATGGTCTTATAAGCCATCCCAGCCTTGTGCATGTCCCACATACATGTTGTCCCTGACGTCCTTTGATAGGTCTTTGGCCTTGCACATAGCGTGGAGAAGCTGGAATGAAAGGAATTCATTCTCTGGATAGATGTCCTAGTACACATAACAAGTTGAGATCAGGACTACCTACTGACTGATTATTGATTGACTGACTGGCTGACTGATTTTTAGTTGATTTTCTGTCTCCCTCCGTTAAAATGAAACTATCACAAAAACCTGGGGCTGTTCATTTCTTTGTAAGTGAGCAAACTAACAAATTTGCAGACTCAAATAATTATTTCCCCACTATATTTGTTGTAGGAGTTGATGTGTCCCACAGAAAACCTGGTCAGAAGTCAAATACACTCATCATGGGCATGAATGTCATGGTACATTTGGCTTTTTAATGATTTTCTCGTTTTCCAGGGTGGAATGATTGTACAGTATATATCTTTCATAACTTAAAATGACAATAACTGGGTGCATGTACCCAGCTTTTAAGTGTGTCTTCAAATTTTCAATAAGATTGAAGACAGTTCAGTTGAAAAACCCAAAGATTTCCATGTTTTAATCATTTATCTGGTGATTTTATGGGCAGTTAAAAGACCTGGAGATAGTCCAACCATTTATTATTCCACCTATCTTGTCCAATATACCAGTATCACTGGCATCAAAGCAGCTCCAGAAATTGATGCTATGGCTGACAGTTGGTACCGTGTTTTAGGATTGAAATACCTTTGTCTCCTCTGATCAGAGGAGAAGGCAGACTATGCCGGCCACTTGGTTATGGCGTCCATGTATGCACCCTGCTGTTATGTGCTGGATTGTTTCAGTGACATCTTACACAGCCTGCACCTGGGGTCTTTCCTGGTGTGATAGACCCCAGCCTCTATGGATCTTCTACTCAGAGTTTGTTCCTGTGCTGCCATGATTAGTGCCTCTGGACTGTCCTTCAGTCCAGCTTTGTCCAGCCACTGGTAGGACTTCTGGATGTCAGCCACTTCCTCTATCTGCCAGTGGTACATACTGTGCAGGGGCCTGTCCTTCCATGGTGGCTCCTCGTCTTCCCCCTCTTCTTTCTTGGGTTGCTGCTGCCTGAGGTATTCACTAAGCACATGGTCAGTTGTGGCCATCTTTCTGATGTACTCATCAGGATGCTTGTTTTCTCATCCTGGACTGTGGTGCTGACACTCACCAATCCCCGGCATCCTTCCTTTCGCTTACCATACAGCCTCAGGGTGCTGGATTTGAGGTGAAATCCTCCATGAATGGTAAGAAGCTTTCTTGTCTTGATGTCAGTTGCTTCTATCTCCTCCTTTGGCCATCTTATAATCCCAGCAGGGTGCCTGATCACTGGTAGGGCATAGGTGTTGATAGCCCGGATCTTGTTCTTCCCATTCACCTGACCCTTCAGGACTTGTCTGTCCCTCTGCAGGTATTTGGTGATTGCAGGTTTCCTAGCGGCCTCTTTGTGGTTTCCCATTTGCCTGTGGGATCCCCAGGTACTTGTAGCTGTCCTCAGTGTCTTCAGTGTTGCCTTCTGGTAGTGCAATCCAGTCAGTTTTGACTGCCTTCCCTTCAACAATCCCTCTGACTACACTTCTTCAATCTGAACAACATTCCAGTGTCGTTGCTGTAGATCCTCATGGCATGGATGAGTGAATCGATGTCTCGTTCATTCCTGGTATATATCTTGATGTCATCTATATGTCATCTATATAGATGACATCAAGATATATACCAGGTATTCCATAGTCGGTATCCGTAGCCAGTCTTGTTAATGATCTCACTGAGGGGGTTCATTCCTATGCAGAACAGCAGTGGGGACAGAGCATCTTCTTAGTAGATCCCACCCTTCAATGGCGACTTGTACAATTGGCATGAAGTTGGTCTCCAGTGGTGTACGCCACATCCCCTTTGAGCTCCCGATGAACTCTTTTGGGATCTTGATCTTGTATATTTCTAGGCATTCCAGGATTCAGGTATGGGGCATTGAGCCATAGCTTGGTCATTCTGGTCTTGCAATCTCAAGCAACTGTTCTGTCTACCAGCAGCTGGTGTTTTGCCCTTCTGATATACCTATTCCTTTCTGTGGCCCGCTCATGTATTGAGCCATGCGCCTGTTCATCTTAGTTGCTATGATGCCTGACAGGCGCTTCCATGTGGTGCTGAGGCAGGTTATTGGCTGGTAGTTGGATGGGACCAGTCCCTTCTGGGGATCCTTGGGGATCAGGACTGTCCGGTCTTCAGTTATCCATTCTGGGTGTCTCATCTACTAGCAGCTGGTTCATTTGTTCTACTAGGTGCTCATGGAGTGCACTCAGCTTCTTTAGCCAGTAGGTGTGAATGATGGTTACTGGAGCCTGTTCAGGGAGGTTGCTGTGATTGCTATAAGCATTGCCTTTATGGGTTGCAGCTTTCTCCCATATACTCTTTCACTATTGCTCTGTCTCGATCCTTGGTGGCGCTGTTCTTTTATTTAAGTAGAGGAAAAGCCACTGTGTTGATTAAGAATGGTTTATATGCACACAGCCAGCCGGGTTAATAAATTGGTATGGTGGGATTACATTATACGATAATCAATTAGATTACAAATAGGTGAATTATGTGACCCAACACAAAGCCTACGGTGAGCCTGTGGTGAGTCTGTAGAAATTTAGAAATAGTGCTGCCTTTGCACAGTGTGTCCTGAGATCACAGGTATCTCTTAATACTTAAATGTCATTCTCAATACATATCACAGACGAAATTGTTTAGAAAACAAAACAACACTGTATGGGACTGAAAGAAATAATGTTTATTTACTTTGTAAAAGCAAAAAAAAGAAGGAAAAAAATTCATATTAAAAATTTACCTGCCACTTGCATGATTACTTGCAGTGTCAGGAATAGTTAGAGTTCATCAGCAAATATTGACACATTAACTCACAGTACTACTACTAATAATAATAGTGAACATGGTGAACTATAGAATATCCAAAATGTCATTATTCATGCATCCATCCATTTTTTCTGCTTATCTGGGGCCTGGTTGCCTAACCCAGGATGCCTAGACCTCCCACTCCCCATCCAGCTTGTTGAGCTTGTCCAGTGGAACATTGCATTCCCAGGCCAGCCAAGAGATGTAATCTCTGTGTAGTGTTCCACTACCACAATTAAAATCACCTTTTTCCTCCTGTATCTGACATTCGACTAACGGCCAAACTCTCCTCTCTAGTACCCTAGCATAGATCTTTCCAGAGAGGCTAAGGAGTGTGATCCCCCTGTATTGGAGCACATCCTCTTGTACCCCTTCTTAAACATGGGGACCCCACCCTGACCTGCTAGTCCAGACGCAGCACCACAGATCTCCACACAACGTTGTAGAGGTGTGTCAACTGGGACAGCCCTACAACATCCAGAACCTTTAGGAAGTTGGTGTTTAATTGCCTCAGAGACCTTGCTACTTGTGATGGACGAGTCATCCACCTCGTGTCTAGGCTCTGCTTCCTCTACGGAAGATGTGTCAGTAGGACAAAGGAGGTCCTCGACGTATTCTTCCACAGTCCAACTATGTCCTCAGGTGAAGTCAGCAACATCCCACCCACACTAAAAACCACATGAATAGCACAATGCTTTCCCCTCCTGAGTCGTCTGACGGTTTGCCAGAATCCCTTTGATGCAGTTTCATGGCCTCACCAAACTCACCAAACTCCTCCCACACCCTAATTTTTGCGTCAGCTACCTCACAGGCCACATTCTGCTTGGTCTGTCGGTACCCATCAGCTGCTTCTGAAGTTCCAGAAGCTAACCAAGTTAAATAGGACTCCTTCTTCAGCTTGATTGTGTCCTTCACCTCCTGTGTCCACCATCTGTTTCAGGGCTTACCACCATGACAGGCACCAACCACTTTGCAGCTACAGCTCCTTCCGGCAGCCTCAGCAATGGAGGTGCAGACTCAATGTCCCCAACCTCCCTCAGAATGCTGTTGAAGTTCTGCTGGAGGTGGGAGTTAAAACTCGAACGTGTATTAAATGTATTGCAAGCTTGTGATTGGAATGCCTAGCAAAAGCTTGCAATACATTTAGGGGTTCTGGGTCTGTCCAGCATCTTTTCCCACAACTTGATCCAACTCAATACCACTTGGTGATCAGTTGACAGCTCAGCTCCTCTCTTCAACTAATGTGTCCAAAATGCAGACCCAATGATAAGATTACAAAGAGATCATTGACCTGCGACCTAGGGTTTCTGGTCCCACGTGCGCTTATAGACATCCTTATTTTCAAACATGGTGTTAATTAAAAAACTGTTATTTGTACATATGACTGTGTAAGTTCTCAGTCATCCAGGTCATGGTAATCTGAGGAGCTTGGAAAGAAAAGTGTCTGCACTTCTTTAAGTTTCTTGAAGACGCTTCACCTCTCATCTGAGAAGTTTCTTCAGTTCTAAGACAAAATGGTGGAGAGAACAAGGTATTTAAGCCCTAGTGGAAGTTATCCCTTAAGAAGGTAATTGACCCACTATTGATCATGTTTCTTGTCACATGAGCCAATGTGTGGAAAACGGTGTGGGTCATTAACAGCACAGGTTTCAGGTGAAGGCACCTGAAACCTGACTAGGAGGCCATTCCTCCTAGTCATGTCCCTCCAGGTCTCGCGGTCATTGCCCAATGTGAGCACTGAAGTCACCCACAAGGACAACAAAGTCACCCGATACAGCATGCTCAAGCACCCCACACAGCAACTCCACAGATTCTCACCAATGGAAACTCCAGACTGGAACAAAGTCCAGCCACTCTCCAGGAGACTGTTTTCAGAAACTGAGCTGTGCGTTGAGTTGACCCCAACTACATCTAGTCATTATACCTCACACGCTAGCTCAGACTCGAAGGAGTCCCAGCTTTGATAACCAGCCTCGATAGCTAGCCACCAGACACAATGCACCTGGTCCCTATGGCGTCTCCTTTGGGTGGTGGGCCTACCAGAGGGCATGGCCATGTAGCTTCTTCAGGTTGTGCTCAGATGGGATCACTGGGGCACACAAAACCCTCCACCATGGTAAGGCGGTGATTCACAGAGGTGAAAATTCAATGTCTCTCCACATAAATATTAAATTCATTAAAAGTAAGTGTGCCAAAGGTTGTGTCCTTATACACCTCTGAACTCCTTTCAACACAGCTTCTATTTTAGATTGCGCCACAGAATTTTGTGCTGATCACTCCAACCTTGATCTGAAACTTCACTACAGACATAAAAGCAAACATCTAGTTCTGTAACCTCATTTTCATGGCCAGAGACATTACTGCTAACTCATACCAATGTGATCTTATGTCATCACCCAACACACTTGCCAGACTGCTTGTGATGTTGTTTTTTTTATTCAAAATTAACTTCAGCTAGAACGGTTTAGACACACTTTAAAAAGAAACCATCAAATAACATAGATGGGATCAGCTTAAAACTGGCAGTATACTTTGACCCTGAACTCACAAAGGATTTTGCCCTCTGTCTGTCTTTCTCTCTAATTGACGGATTCACAGTTAACAGCAGTTTATTGCCAGTAGATTGGCTAAAACCCCTGGAAACTGAGATCCAGATGTTTTTTAAACACAGTGGTGGACTATACGTATATTTGATTGTGGTCAGCTTCAGATGATTTACCTAACTGAGCTGCTCCGAATTTCCCAAAATCATCAAACAGCTAAGCCTTGCAGTGAGTTTTGTTCCTGAATACAATGTGTTAGCACCTGTGTACTGCAAAGCATGCGCACATATACAAATGCTGTGTGTTTGCGTCAAAGGGCCTTGTCTACTTCCACTGGACTAATTCCCTCTGTAGGTATAGATATTTTGGCCAATGACAGTTAATTTTTGTAACACATATTCCTGTTTTGTCTTGTCTGTGTCTGTCTGTGTCTGTCTGTCCATCTGTTTGTCTCTCCATTCATCTGTCTGTTTTTTTGTTTTCCCAAAACTCCTCCTTTGGTCTATAAAATGTTCCCTATTTTCTGATGTTTTCCTTTTATACTATTATTTGTTTCATTTACAAATTCTTGTCACTGTAAAAATTGGTTGATATGTTCTATATATGATGTGCAATGCTCTCATAACATTTATTAATATAAATCTTGGCAATATTTTCTATCATTCCACCTATCTGCCTCATCATAAAAATGCTCATGTTTTCATACCTTATTATGACTGACCCTTCATAACCTTTTACCTGTGCATGCCATTCTCATGCAGCCACAGGTTATGAGAAGTCACGTAGCCTCAATAACATCTCTGGAATGACAGGCGCCCCACTGCGCCTCACTCCCATCACTAATTCTACCTTTGAACCCTTTGAGCCGCCTGGCCTCAGGCGATGTCATTCCCCCATCCCTTCAATCTTGTAGCATAGCCCACAGATAGCCACCAAATTTAACAACAACAGCAGCAACAGTAACATTTAGAAATATTTCTTTGTCTGATTATTCATTTTGTTTTTTGCATGGAAAAAAAAGCCTACACACAGAAGGAATTACAGTTTGTCCAGGCCGCTCTGTCATTCTGCATTCATGCCTTGTGTTTTGTTCTTCATCTGAAACAACAATGAATGCAAGTTCATGGAGCCCCTGGAGGCCCCATTTAATAATTTCAAGAAAGATTAGCTGAACCTTACTGAAATAAATGTGGCAAATTTGCCTTACTAACATGAAAAGAGTTTAGCTTACAGTAGAATAATAGAAGAGTTAGTTTACCTCTAGTTTTTCCTGTGCTACGCCTTGCCTGTATTTCAACTGCACTTGTACATCAACGCTTTAACCTTGGTACCCAAGAGGAGTTACAAATCTTCTAATATGAAGCCTAAGAATGCATACAGTGACACACTGACACCAACATATTACAGCAGCATGTGTGTTTTTACTCCAGAATAAGAGAATACACTAGCCTATAAGAAGCAAACACATTTTGTAGAAACAAACACATTTTGTATTTAAATGCCCCTTACTCTAGCTCCTCTGCAACTTAACTTGAAAGTCATGTTTGCTGTAGAAGGTGATGTGCTAAAACATCATCAAACATTTAATATAGCTGAAAAGAGACAGTCTCCCATATATGTCAACTTCAACACCAGCTTCTGAGCCCTTGTGCCCTTTCTCCTGCTTCCTGGTAATTAATATAGAAGGACCTGTTAGTATGGTGGTCAAAGTATTGTGGTTTTTCATTTGTCCCTACCAGTAAGGAGTTATAATGTACAGATGTAATGTATTTTTCCATAACGGAATTGTACATTATGCTGATTTAACCATGCAAGCACTATTGTGCAGTAAAGCTAGTTACAAACTCATTATACATAATAAATGTAGGACAAACTTTATAGAATATCAAGTTTTTACACAGCTAAAAGTACAAAGCAGCAGGGCCAAGGGTTAGGGATAAGTGCTCCCTGTGATCTGAAATTTTACACACACACATATATAGATATATATAAATATATCATTGGGCAATATGATCTTATTACTTCTGCTTGAGCCATCAGAGATGAACACTTTCTTGTTTCTTTGTCTTTGTTAATTACTTTCAAAAAGAACACTACAAAGAAAGCTTCTTTGGGTTTTTTTCACCAGACTGGGGTCAACAAATTGACAGGACTGTAAGCTAATTGTCCCCTTGCATCACCACAAAATGCATGCTCTTATGTTTATTTGTGGATAAAAAGAAACACATTGAAGCAGTGACTTTTAGTTTGTAAGGGTTAACCCTGACTACAGTGAAGACATGAACTTACTGGAAGAAAGGAAAGCAATCAGCAAATCTTCCAAAAAGCTGTTTCTTTCCTTTCTGTGTACGTGGAAAAATGTCCTGCGATAAACTAGCCACCTTTCCGGGGTATTCCCTGCCTCTCTCCCTGTGACAGCTGGAAAAGACTCCAGCACCCCTGATGCTTAGGAAAATAGCTGGATGGATTTATCTATAAAAGCTCCAGACATTGCAGCTGCGCCTGAGTGTTTGAGGCATAGTTTTCTTTAGGCTTATGTTCACCACACCACCACCATCACTGCTGCTGCACCATCACTACTATCACTGACTCTAATGTGGCCAGTGGCAATATTTTTAGTTTTCTCCCCATTTCGCTTCTTGTTCTTTCCCTGTTTTTGCCTGTCTTTTACTCCTGAACCCCATCCTACCCTTCTTCTCCTGTCCTTCCATCTCTTCTTTGTTTTTGGCTGCGGCTGCTCAGTAGGAGGTACAGTGAACGGCTACTGGAGTGACAGCCCATGGTAGAAGAAAAGCAGATGCCAAAAACCACACAGGAAGAAGACAGCAAAAAAAGGACGGACAGAGAAAAAACACAATCTAGACAAATAAGACAGCAGAGGATGTTTCTGTCCGCATCAGTGTTTTTATGTGCATGTGTGCCCAGACCTGCAGCTACCTCTGTACTAAAGCCAATAAATTCAGCAAGGAAGAACATATCTCCCTTCACATGTTCTTCCTGATTCCTGATGAAGATTTTTGTGGAAAAATGTATTTGACTGCATTTGGAAAAAGACGGTCTGTTGGTTAAGTTGTATCTTTTTGATTCCCTTGTGCTCAACTCTTGCTCTCTCCTTTTTTCTCTCCCAGCAGAAAGTAGAATAGAATTTTTCATTTGTTTAAACATCAAAGAAAAATCAAAATGATGCAAATTTGCTTTAAAATTCAGAGAGTGTTTAGAAAATTGCACCAAAATAAGTGTACAGTGGGAGGTATGTCCTTCCTGTTACTTTTTTACATTCAGACTGTGAGTTACAGAAGGTGAGAGCACTGCTTCTAGACATTTGTTTTTGAATGTTTAAGTATGTTTTTTTTAAACAAATATCTTGTTTATGTTTAAATGTGTGTTCACTTTCTTGCCACAGCAGTCTATAGTCTGGCTGCTAAGTTTGGAACTATAGCTAGAAAGTCTGAGCTTACCTTAGACTGGAAAGGAAAATAACAACTCCCAGTTTCATTACCTAATATAGTGTGGGAACATGGTGACAGCTTGTTATTATTTTCAGGTTAATTTTCAGGTTTGTTAGAGGTGTTAGTGGATTTGTCTGTCTGTATAGGGCTAACTGCATCACAGTTTTGAATATTTATGCTAAGCTAACTTCATTTATCACCTGCTGGCTGTTTTTCAGGCACAACTGCTCAAGCTGCTGTTGGCAAGAAAGTGATGTACAGATTTGTCCAAAGTGTGTAGCTATTCTTATGTGTGTTTTATGTCAGGCAAGGTTTTCTATTGTTCTCGTTTATCCTGATGCTCAAACCCTCTGTGGTGCAGTAATGAATAACTTGGATATTTCCGTCCACTGGGGGATTCGTGAAAACCAGGAACACATTTACACACCTCATTCCATCCTCTCCTTTTCCCAGCATCCATTTGTTCAGAGGGCATCTGTCACTTTTCCCCTTTGGTTTGTTTTGTTGTGACAGTGTATATATGTAAAGTTTGTCTTGTAGATAAACCTGCATGGGTTTCTGTCACAATCAATAAGGATACTGATATGATCAATAATTTGATAAAGTTTTAGTCTCAAGCCTAATGGCACTGTCTAGATTACCACGCGTGTGTGGATGTATATGTTGAGGTACTTACATATGCACTAACAAAAGCATGCAACACAAAAAATGGTCACCTCTTTGAATGCAGGAAGAGGTCGATGGACATTATGCATGACTAAATGCTACGATGATACTGGTCAGACCAGACCAAGTTAGGTACTGTAACAGGGAAGGGTGAGGGTGGGAAAGTTTATTTTTGCAGGATGGGGAGGGGTTTTGTTTCTAGTAGGTCTTCTACTGCTGCTTTCTTATCACTCTTGAGAGACTTACAAGGTAAACATTAACAATTGTAGCTTTTTCTTCTTTTTTTAGCTTCTCCCTTCACAAAGAGCTGTTCTGAAAGCTGTGTACTTATCAGATATATGCAAAAAAAAGTAACACTAACTGTGAACTAATACTAAAAAATCCAGCTTCTTCCATCAGTGTTTCAGCTCCATTTTTCCCCGTTCATGTTTTCTTTCATTTGCACCTTAATTTTGTGTCCACGTCATGTGTCATTTCCATCTGCCCTTTCCTGTTCTGTAAACTGTAATATGTCCAAAAGACACATGTCTCTGTAATGCAATAATTCGCTGCACCTTCTGAACAAAGAGCAATTCCTAATTATCCATGTTTCCTTCAGCAGCATACAAACAATTTCCTTCTTTTGATGTCCCAGTGACCTGATGTCCCTTCTTTCTTTTCCCAGTAAAGAGGAAAAGAAAGTCCATGAAGCCATTCCTGTCATAGAATCCATAAATATATGGATTTGATTGGTCAAAAGGGCCACATCTACAGTCAGTCGGAATCAATACATGACTAACACATGCAAGAATCCTATCAATCTAATTTAGCCAAGATGACAAATTTTTAAAAATGATGAAGATTTATACTGATCTTAGGAAAGTAGTTTATTGTATCTTGTAATGTATAGAAGCCCTTTGTTTTTCTGGATGAACCACACACTTTTTGATTGCTTCGTTTTAAAAGTCTCAAGATTTGTGAATTCCTAGTGAGAACCATTATTGCTGGAGCAACGCTCAAAAGTTAGAGCTTGAAGAGTGTTTCATGTGAATTGTCACTGGCTTTTTCTATGTGTCATGTTTGTGATCTGTGTTTCCTCCATCTACTCAGGTATAGCTCTCTTAACCTGTGCCCATCTGTATCTGGTCACCCATGCTTTCTCAGATATGACAAACTGAAGGACTAGAGAAAAACACTGAAAAAGGTTTTCTGTGAATGCCATGTGCTCTGTTTTAGGGTTCCTTCTACAAAACTGCTGTCCTTGCTTTGTTTTTCCGAATGTGCTCCCTGTCTTCTCCTTGTATTTCTCCTCACCTTTCTTCTCTGTCCCAGTAACTGTATCTCACTTTCTATGGGACACCATCCATCCATTCTTCAAGCCAGAAAACTCAAGCCAAAAAGGAAAAGGTGTAAATTAGAGCACCATCGCATTGGAAAAACAAAAACTATTGGCCTGACAGTGGACTTCGCTGAGGATGAAGATAGGAATGGACAATAAAAGAATAAACAAGAGGGTAATGATATGTTGTAAACAGATGCAGATGAACAAATGTGCTAAAAACTCGTGTTCTGAGTGGATTGTCAGCTGAGCAGCATCAAAGAGAGGAGATGGAGGAGGAAAAGTTGGGGCAACACAGAAAGTGTTGGAGGAGGAAAGAAAGAAGCACAAATCGCTTCTCCATGTAAGAATGTGTCCCTCACTATTGCTGTCTTGCATTGTTTGCTTCTTGTGTGTACTTCCACATACTGTGTTTCGGTGTGACATTGTGTTATCTTCTTTGTTTTTATATTGTGTTGTTCTCATCTTTCTTTTTCATAGCCTTTGTGAGCACCACACCTGGGTCAAAGAGCGTTCGTGAACACTAACTATGGCTTATCCCACACAGGTGCAGGTGACTTATAGTTTGTCATTTGGCCAAACTGCAGTCAAATTAATAAATAAGGCAAACACTGCATGTCTGATGGTTAAAGTGGGATTAATTTTTAAAAATTCCAAAAGTACTGTTATTTGGCCAAGGTCTGGTCTGTGCTTTGCGGGACACATCAGCTGAGATGTTCTGCTTTCAGTTCTTAGTCTGAATTCCAATCCAGTCCTGATTGGCTGCAGTCCTCTGCTTTGAGCGCTGAATCTCTTCAATTTCACTTTCAGTCTCTGAGCTCAGTGTCTCACAAGCTTCTTGTCTGTCGTATAAGTATTTGTTCCATCAGAGGTGTAAATAGTCCCCTCAAAGACCTCTGCATATTGTTACATATCTGTGTGTATATGGCTCACGGAAAGAAATATGTGTGACATTCATGCTCTGTGGTATCAGTGTCCTTGCATGTTGGCTGGACTCTGTAAGCTTTGTGGTGAAATCTTTTTTTCTCCTTTGCTTTTCAGTGTGTTTGGACTATTATTTCCTTGCCTTGATGTGTCAGGTTTCAGTTTCCATAATGTACAAACAACTTTTTTATAGCGAACACTGGAGATCAAACATAAACAAACGAGGCTTTCTCTATTGTCTAACATAGATAATAGGTAATGCTAAAGGAACTCTCACAGTGACTACACTACACTAAAAAATCTGCAGCACAGGGGCAAAAACAATACAGAGCAAAAAGGAATGCAGATCCACAGAGAATGGAAAAATAAATTCCAAGCGAATGTGTGAGGTCGAAAAGGGACACCGAGGCAAGGAAAAAGAAAAAAGCGACTTAAGTGAGAGAGATACACGATACAGTCATGTGAAAAACTAAGTACACCGATTTCTGCTTAAGTAGTAATTAACAGCCAGGTGCTGCTAATCAAATCCGATTCAGTGTCAACAGCGTGACCACCTCTATAAAATGTTCTCAATTTGCTGGTCTGGAGCATTCAGGTGTTTGTTCATTTCAAAAAGGAAAGACATTAGTAACTGCAAATACAGACGTACATGTCAGACTCCACAGGCTTCTGTTAGATTAAATGTTAAAGTACGGTGTGTAATGATTGGTAGGAAAAAGCTGCAAGTGTGGCTTAGCCCAAAAAGTTGATTTCGTCACTCATCCAAGTGACTTCTTCAGTCTCAGCTGACTGCAGGTTTCCCCAGTCTTATAAACAGTACATTTACACAATGACTGAAACCAGCACCACTGAAGGAACAATGGGCTGGGAGGTCAGTTTATGATCATTAATATGCAAATTGGCATGACCATTGATCGACAACCACTGATCAAAGCTCATTGATCAAAGGCCATCAATAAATGACCACAGAAGAAGTCACTTGGATGAGTGACCAAACATTTCTCCCACTGAAAATGCTACGTTCAGGTCAACAGAATCAACCTTTTGGGATTTCCTTACCTGGATGATTGAGCATGCATCAAGACAAGTATGGCTTAGGTTTGCAAAGTTGCACCTGAACAGATCACATAAATTCATGCACTTGGACCGACAGACCAAAAGTGGAGACTGACCACACCGCATTCACCGCATGATTTGTATGTCATTGAATGAAATAAATATTTGATCGCCTACAGTCAAGGCAGAGTTCTTGCTCCCAGAAATTGGTTGTGTTGTTGGTTGTGGCACACAGATTATAATCAGTCAATCAATCAATCAATCAATCAAAAAAAATGACACATACTCCTAATTTCGGTTTATGTGACTAAAGTATACCTATCAACATAATCAGTTTACTTCATTCCAACCTTTCCACCACCTGTCAGGGACAAGATTGTGCACAGAAAGTGCTTACCCTATCTTATAACAGATATCTTACAATGCAAGAAGGCACACGCACAGACCCATATTAAGTTTGGGAAATATGGCAAGGCAACCAAGGAGAATTAAAGAAGAAGAAAATATAAGTCATGGAGTTTTTCTTGATTTGTGGTTGAAATTCTGTCTCTATCAATTAAAATGACCATAGAAATTAGACTCTGTCCGTTTCTTTTTAAACAAACTTTTACATTCAACAAACAATTGTCTTGCTATATACAACTGTATATAGCAAGTATTTTAGAGTCTAGTTTTTATGTCTGCTAACTAAATCTTGGCCCAAATAGGGTTGTGCAACAAACCAACATCAGAATGACTGATGAGGAAAAGAATCAAGGTTTTGCAAACCTAAGTAAACTTAAGCAACACCATAAAGAAGCATGGTTCAAAATTCCTCGAGAACAATGTGAGAGACTGATAAAGGCAATTACTTTAAGTTACAGCTGCTTGAAAGTTGTTGTAAAGGTACTGAACCATGGGGTGTACTTAGTTTTCCACAGGAAAGGCAACCGACAATTTTTGGAGGGTAAGAAGAGTTAACCATGTACCTGAAAAAAGAGAGAAAACTTTAAGAAAAATAGAAAACATATTGAATGTTAAAGATCCAAATAAATTCACTTCCCATTGTTGCTGAGCCTTATATTTCATTGGTAATTGAATTGATATCATATTGAAATATTACTCATTCCATCAACCCCAAAGCTATCATAATGTCCTTGATTGTTTCTCCAAGAATGTATAAATCATGATCACTCATGCTTCAGATTGTTTGGATTAGGGTCGAATTCAAAGTGAAGTTTAGTGAGAAATCAATGCTTAACAATGCCTGAGGTGGGAAATTGTATTTCTGAAATATGTAAGTAATCATCTACTGGACTAAGACATTAGAGAAATAATTATTATAGGTCATTTTTTTTCCAAAACAGGTCCAACAGGAGCCTGTCTGAGAGAATCACCCAGAAGCAGTTTGCTCTTTGTTTTAGTCATCGTAAAACAGAAGTGGTGTAGGAAAGCAAATAAAAAAGCAATAGAAGCATGGATATAAATATCAGTTCAAATTCCTGCATCAGGAAACTGTGTGCCAGGCACCAGAAGTAAAAGTTCAGATTTTACAGAAAAATATATCACGATATATTCTATTAACGTGATACTTTTGAAAATGGTCAAAATGGAACTAATTATGTCATTTAGTCCAGTAATTCTTAGCCCCTCGTATATTTTTGTAAATTTTCTCAAATCTTTGTCTTTTAAAAGGGTTCTTATATGTGCAAGTACAGCAGAATTCAATGAAAAATATTTTAAAATCACAACTTTAGTTTGTAACTTCTGCTCCAATCAGTTTAGGATAAATGCTGTTTTTCTTTTTTTTTTTTTAGCAATCATTGTGTATTTCCTCTGACACTGATATTTGTTTTTAAAGATATTAAATTAATTATTATTGACAAATACAATAACCCACAATAATTCTTTCATTCTTAACAACAATCATATTAACAGGCTAAAAATCAGGTTTGCCAGTTACATACTTACTGTTATATCTGGTAGTTGCTGTGTATTCAGTTATATAAATTCAATCAAGGATTTATTGTAACCATGGTAATACCATTTTTTCAAGGTTTAGGAATACGTTTGAACTGCTGGTGTTGCCAAAATACCCAAAAAGCAAAGAAAGCATGACTTTACCCATTAGCATCATTACAGTGAATGAGCAAATGATATTTGGTCCACATAAAATCTGAAACATAAAAAAAGACATTGAAAGAAATGATTAGGAAAGTTCATCCATTTTCATTGTTTTCTTTAACACATTTTGTTGCCTTTAGGCTTTTTGATGCCCCACACTGACTATTCCAAGATCTGGTGTCATATATTTACTTCATCTCCTCACAAAATTCTCTTTTCTTTTTCCCTTTCAGTGCTGAGTTTTTAACAAACTCACCCATTCCTCTACAAGAAGAGGAAAACTATTAACTGTAAACTGCTGCTCGTCTCTTTCTGCTGATGGGATTCACCGTAGAAACTGGGAGGGAGATAGAGAGAAAGAGAAGAACAACACTGGTGTTCACAGTTCCATCATCACATGCAACCTAATGGAGAAATTGGCTGTTAGTAAATGTAAGCCATATTAACTTGGAAGACCAAACAATTTCACGTCCTCTGAACTGATTTCCAGAGCGAATGGCTACATAGATTCTCTCAGCTGAGCTGTCAGAGGGCTTCCTGCCCGATGGTCTTGTATCTGGAAACCTCATGTCTTCTGGATGTCTTGTTAGGTGTTTTAGTCACAATTTTATGTAATGTAGTTGTCATATTGCTTTACTTACCTTTTTTTTTTTCAAGAGACTGCATAAACTGCGACTGATTCCCAGGAATCATCCATTATTTCGGCACTCAAAGCACTATGCAAGGTGAGGGAGTCCATCACGATGTCCAGCGACTGCTAGGCTGCCCTGTTAATCTCAGCTGAGAAACAGCAAGCTGAAGTCAATTCATACATATCAAAAAACAGCAGCTTTCACACTTATATGCACATCACACAGTCATTTATGTTTTACACTAGCTGAATCTCCCAGGAGGCATCGAGACAACATCTTGGGACTTCAAATTCAGCAAGACATCAGCATGTTAGTTCGAATGAGGTAACCCAAAGACGACAGACACTTGGATGGATGCATTAGTTGAGATGAACAGAAACACTCAAAGGCACTAAACTGGCCATAATGTCACATGGCTGTCTTCAGGCATCACTGAAGATAGCCATGGGATAGACCCTCTTTCTCACTTGTTCCTTCTTGAGATTTTGTGGTATTTTACCCGAGTACCCCCACCACCCTTAACTGCATCTCTGCATTGTTATTGCTCCTCCCCTTTAGAAAATCTGCATGAAAATCTGTATTAATGGGGGGAGGGGGGCATAGTTAGATTTTCTTTCAGCATTGTTAGAGTAATAGTAGTATCACTATCATCCAAGATAAGTTTTAACTACTTACTGCTAAGGATCTAGGAAAACATGGTGGAGGAGGATGCGCACCCTCCTCTCAGAGAAAAAGGAGACCATACACACCATATCTGTTTGGAGGTGGGAAACTGAGCAGGCAAACATCTTTTAGAAACTATTTTAGGGACAAAAAATGTCAATGATTGCAAATTAGAAATTCATTTTTCTGACATTGTTTATCAGCATGAATAATGTGCATGACTTTTGCAAGTCACTCTTCTCTCTCATGAATAACAGGGCTAGAAACTGTTTTTTGTGTGTGTGTGAAAATGTAATAATGTTACGTTATATGCAATAGAATGCGTACAGATAAGTGTGTAGGAATAACGATTTCATCCATTTGATTAACATGGTAAAACACCATTAAGAAAAAAAAGGTGAACCCTGTGTAGTTCTCTTTAAGATGTCTTAGGACACCCAATAATATAGCTTTCTTAAATCCAAGAGGAGTCCTCTTCAACTTCTGCAAGTATTTATTCTGCTATTGCTTCAACCTTTCACCTGGCTGCTATTCTGCCTTTTTCTTATTATTACTATTTCTTCTTCTTATTGAAGCCTCTTACTAGATTCCCTAGCTGTTAATCTCTACAATCACTGCTGTTTCCGGACACAGGACTGAAAGTTGTCCATTCAAAGATGTCATTATCCTGTGCAGTCAAACTGAAAAGGTTATGTTGTTCTTTTAGTTGGAACTTTGTCCTTGACCTAAATGTTGCTTCCAAGGTCTTGAGGACCTTTCAAAGAACCATCAGAGGTGTGGGGTTCAGATTACTTTAGGAGAAGGTCTACTGTTGTTTTGTTTGTTTGTTTGTACATACTCTCAAAGTAATCCAAGCTGATCAGATGACTTCATCAGATGACAAGGTACACAATGCCTCCCTCATGAAGTGTTAGTTAACACTTCATGAGGGGGACAGTCTGACAGATACAGAAAGATGTCATCTACAAATGTTTGGTTTCATGGTGTAGCTTGGACAAATGACTCTTTAAGAGCAATACACAACCCCATCATCACTGTTAGTCCCTGGTACATTTGATGTATCTTTTTGTCTTGATCTGGAATGACCTCTTTCTTTTATTTTCACAATCGTTCAGGGACAAAAAGAAAAAGAAATACCTTAGTGGAGTTCCTCAAGTTGCATATTTGAATATTTGTTGACTGAATGAAACATGTAATCACCATATTTATATTACTCTTATCCATGAGCCCATTTCATAAAACTTATACCTGGAGTTTCCATAGTTCTTGGGAAAAAAACAGCCTGCAAAGGTACTGGCTACTAAAGACCTCACCTGATGAGTCCATTTATGATATTTTTAGTAGGCTGTCATAGCGAATAGTGTACCAACTGAAAAATTAGGCTACAAGTTAATAAGTAAAAAGAGGTTGGGAAACTGTTCTTTGAAAAATTTAAAGAGAATTGTGCCAAAATATACTATTTGAGTCAAACTAAGTTGTTAATACAAACTGGTGACACTACAGGAGCAGAGTATGCACAAGTGTAAGTTATGCTCCTCTGATAGATAGAAAAATGATTATTACATGAACATAAGAAATATGTGTTTGTTAAATAATCTGGATTTTAATTGTGCCTCTCCTTTTTATACTGTTTCATTCATATGAATTGCTCTGTATTGTCTCTATTATACATTGACTTTTGCTCATGATGCTGGGTAAATGGACTGGTTCATACGTATAGCGCTTTTCTACTCGAGCACTCAGAGCGCTTTATACAGCATGCCTCATTCACCTGATAACAGAAGCTATTTTTTCCCATGCCTAAGTGTTTTTATCTAACATTCACTCACATTCACACTCTGATGGATGCAGTGAAAAGCAAATTGGGGTTATCATCTCACTCAAGTATATCTGAAATGCAGGCTAGAGCAGCCAGGGTTTGAATCTCCCGATTAGTCAATGACCTGCTCCACCTCCTGAGCTACATTACATTATTATTAGAATCTCTTATTTCATGAACGTCAAAGAAATGACAAAAAAGGCAACAACAAAGCCGTACAAAACAACTAAAGAGAGATTTTAAATAACTTAAAAGACAAATAGAACACCCCTTACCCACAAATAGACCCAGAGACTCTACAGTGATGATGATAATGACTACAATGACAGTTGGAGGCTCATAATAACTGTAAAGAGACTAAAAATCACCTCAAGAGGCAAAACAGAACTGAAAACCACTAAAAAAGAGACAATAAATAAAGTTCAAAATATCAGTAAGAGGCCCAAAACTTTAACAGAAGAAAAAGATGTTCATCTTCTCATTTTGTGTCTGACTGCATTCTGACTGGGGGAGATGGGGGGGTAGGAGTGGGCTTTTGCATGGCGATGCCCGAGGCCTCAAATTCTATGAGTAGATTTTTTATTCTATGGCAGACATACAGTAGGACACCAAACATCAAATCAAAACGTTATAATGAAAAACATGTTTACTATGAAAAATGTCAAAAATGAAACATTTGAAAAAATCTGTTTATTTGAAGGTAAGCAAGCATGCACTTTCTGCTGAAATCGCTAAACTTACCTGTCTGCTTATATAAGAGTCACAGAGCTAAAATTAGAGGCCACGTAGAAAAAAATGATTGATCGTTATCCTGAGAGATTTGAATTTATGTACTATATCTTTAGATTATTGCTCTCCTGTGCCTTGCTAATCAATAGCAAGACTCTGCTCCGGAAATACTGCTGTGATATTTAGGATTAATAAAAATGTATATATATATCCATTTAAACAATACATTTATCATTTATTGCTTAGCAGCCATGGTAGCTGAAGCTGAGGTTATGGATGATGATAAGAATATGTTTTATAATAAATGTTACTTTTTTCAACATAATTTATGGTGATTCTTAATTTTGGTGGTAACCCAGGGTATCTCAGGTATATAGTATTCTATCAAAACATCAGGATGTTAGGATGCTGCAGTATACACTCCAGAATGTTTCAGTACTAAATCTGACGAATTCAGTGAGTACATGTGGATCTGTGGAAGTTTACTTGAAGGCTTGAAGTAGATTTTTCTGACTAAACTCAATGCGCTAGCATCTCTGTCTTTAGTGATATTGCATGGGATAAGAAGAATTGGTTCCAGTGTTTTATATCAGTTGTTTTCTTAACACTGTATATTACTTCAGCTTCAGCCGTGTCAAAATGAATAAGAGGATTTTATGTACTGTAGCTACACCAAGATGAACATCCATCCATTAGTTTTTAAAATCTATGCCAATTGTACTCACTGGAGACATGATCTTCTTTACTCAAAGCCTTTTTGATTGGAAGGTAGCATAACAGAAGCCCTGACAGGTCCTCTATGCTATCCTAATAAACTGGATTGGATGTTTTATTTGATGTCCAGAGGCTTGGAATACTTATGATTCTATTCCAAAAATAACACAAGTCCAAAAACTGCATAATGGGTCTTTGACGAGTAAAATTTGTTGTGATATTTGGTACTCTGACATCTTCAATTTGTGAATATTTTAAATTTTTGCTTTTCAGTGTTTCCAACATGATGTATAATACGTACATGTATGAAAAAATGCTTCAGAAGGTTCTGGGACATGAACACAAATCTGTATCACAGTGAGCTTTACCCCATCACCTCATCACCAATGCCAACCACTCCCATAATTCATCAGCCATGTTGTGTCAACCAGGCCACCACCTGTCCACTAACCCACTTAAAAACATTATGAAGCCAGTAAAGACTGTGAGATTGTAGAAACACACAGGAAGTTCTTAGGATAAAGTAATAATGGAACAAGGCTCCCTGGTTTATGTTATTTTTCAGGATTTCTGGTTATGTAACGTGTTTGTAAAAAAAAAAAAAAAACATGTACGACAGGAATGCTTTTCAGACTGAACTAGACAATGCCCCTGTGCCCAGATGGACCACTAAGCTAGCCAAGAGTGCTGCTTTTGCTTTAAATCCAAACCATAATGAGTTTTGTAGCCTATACAAGTATTTTAAGTAGTTAGCTAAGTCAGGTTTTTGGTTAGTTAATCCAGCAGGGCTGAGACATGGGTTAGAATTTCAATGCGTAGTGTAAATTTGGCCCCATCCTAGAAGAACACAAAATTAGAAAGTGAGTGGTATGACAGGGCTCAGTTGTGGTAAAAGGTCCTGTGTGCAAAAGTTTAATCCATGTAGAGCTGAGGTTTACATAAATATTTTTCATATTTTAGGCTGAGGTAGCAGGATTATTCAGAAAGTTTAGGTCTGGACTAGATAAATCTGGGGGTTTTTTGCAACACTGTGGTGAAACTCCCTTTGCTTGTCTCACCAAGTCTAACCGATATATATGACTTTCATGATCTGAATTCAGATCTCAAGCGCAAACACTGAGAAAACATGGATAGTTATAGATTCTAAATTATCTTCATTTCAGTACGGTTAATGAGTGTAGCCAGTCTGACATGGAAATGAGAATTACCGAGGTTGCTGACATGTTTCTAAAATGTAGAAAAGTTTTATAACAAATAGACAAAGAAATATCACCCTTATCAGTTTTGGAGGATTAGGTTAATTGAAACAAACCTTTGGCTAGTTCAAAAAGTATCACGAATTAAGTGTGCAACAGAAGAAGTACAAAGTCAAAAGTCTATGTTGAGGAAAAGGCAAATGGGTTCTATGCTGGCCTGGTCAGTCAAAAGATCATATGACAAGATGAAGACATGTTCATTCCAAAATCTTCATTGTGGTGGTTTCTCTTTTCTGAAGCATTAAAATATTGGTGTCTGTGACACTCTGAGAACTGGGGGTGTCGTGTACAACCATGTAGCTTACAGGCTTGTTATTCATAGGCCTAATAAAAGACAGTATATAAGTAAGTAATAAGTAATAGTGAATTTTTTTTTTTTTGCAAACAGATCTACAGCTTACCAGCAAACTGATAAGACACAGGCAGTTCTAACAGTCAGTAAAGTCAATACACCATCACCACTTCCAAAGCTAATTGCTTGATTGCTCACAGGATATTTAGTGAATTTTGGCTAGCTCTCCAAGTCTGGGTAAAGTGATCTAAAATTATATGTCGATAGATGTTGTAAGGAACAAAATTAGATTTTATTTTCAAACGATCTGACTAGCTAGATTTGATGTAGCATTTTTGTACACTGGCTGTATTAACTGGTCTAGCTTTATTAGATTTTTTTAAAAATAGACTGGTAAAAACAGACTTACCATGGTTAGTTACTCCGTCCTAGTGCCATTAGGCTATATTATTTTGATAATTAAGTCCACTAGCTTAAAACCATAAACACAGTGATAAAAAAAGAACTAAACTTTTATGCTTAGCATGGAGAACATTTTGTGTCAGTTTTAGCATGTTAAGGTCTATAACTTCAATCCATATTTTCTGCAGCAACATCTCCATTCCATGCACCTTACCTTTCCTCTATCTTAAACATCTTCTCCTCTTTGTTCTCTTTCTTTCCTGATGCCTTGCTTCGGTTACTTTAAAGAAGAAGCTTTTTTTTCTTTTTGCATCCCTTGTTCCTGTATTTTTGTATTATATTTTTGGAGGTTAATTCCAAATGCATGCATGAGAAACATCAAAAAAATGACGTTAACATGCGAATAACCTGGTGAAGGGAAGCCTCCCCTCCTTTGACAAAAAGCAGTCCTATTTTCTTGCTTTTTGTGTCAGATTTTAAAAGAAATTTTGTAACCAACAAATAATATAATACTGTAATTTATAAGCCACAGAGGCAGCAGCACTGTCTGAAGACAAATATTGATTAGATGACTGACTCACCTAATTCAAAAGTCTCTGAACATGAAAGTACAAAAAAATAAAGTCAGTCTCTCTTTTGTTAGGGTGGACTCTGTCACAAAACTCTGTGTTTCTGTCCTCATGATGAGACACCAGTAGCTAAAATATTATTACTATTTAAAGAACTGCATCTGCTTTAGGTCGCTTCAGTTCCACTTTTCTGTTTTGGGGTTCTTTTGGGGGTTTTTTTGCTTTTTTGTCGATAGTGAAGAGGCAGAGCTAAGAAAGATGACTGCAACAGAAAGATGAGAGGCTTCCCTACATTAATGAATTAGGTTACACTCTAAAAAGCTGATCTTGGATCTGATTTTGTTGTCACTGCAATGGAAAGAGAAAAAGAATCAAGAACTGTATAAAATATATCTGAATGGAATGTTAATTATTTACCTTTTTCTAGTTTTGAAACATGTAAAAGAACAAAGGTGAAACTATGAAAATTCAACATTTGTGAAAAAGAAAAAAAATCTGCTGTCAAACAGTATGAATGCTGTGAATGCTGATTTGCCTGAGCAGCTCTCCTTCTGAATTGATAGATCATCCTTTAAAAAAAGAATAATACTAAAAACAAAATAACAATAAAAACAATCATTTAAAAAGTTAATAAAAGAATTAAAAGCAAATGCCAAAATTTTTTACATTTGTCCTGTTTTTTGTTTTTGTTTTTCTTAATGGTTATTTGTCATTCAGGCACACATTTTCATGTCACATTTTACAGCATAATGTGTAGATACAAGATTGCCACAGCCACTGTGTTGTCACCCGTTTGCTTTTTGGACACTATGTTTTAGAACTTTAGTGTTCTGGCTGCTTTCATGTTCGTTTTTTGGACCCAAAACAAATAACACCAATAACAAAAGTAGTCTAAAGGTCCACTACAAAGTTGAGGCCTAGCAGACAGCAGCTATAGCTGGTGTCGGAACAATTGCCAAGCAAAGACTCACAGCCTTGGCTAGCCACTTGAAGAGGTATATAAATCAGCTGCACTTTACTGAGCCTGCCAAGGTGTACTCTCAGTGGCAGGAAAAAAGACTGGAGCCGGAGCCATACTCGAAGAGCATATGGGTGAAGTATGCAACCCATAACAGCAATGCTCAGTGGCTTGTGAATCTATGAGCAGACCACAGCAACCTCCCAGTGAGCATCACACTGGCTGACATCCAGGAAAGGGTCTCCAGTATAAAGAGTTGGACAGCACTAGACCCTGATATGATTCATGCCTACTTGCAGAAGAAGCTGACTGCACTTCATGAGTGCATGGCTGCACAAATGAACCAGCTGCTAGTAGATGAGATACCCAAAATGGCTAACTGATTGCTGGACAGTCCTGATCCCAGATGATCCCCACAGGTCCCATCCAACTATCAGCCAATAACCTGCGTCAGTACAACATGAAAGCTCCTATCAGGCATTATAGTTGCTGAGGTGAACAGGCATATGGCTCAATACATGAGCAGGGCACAGAACAAATTAGGCAGGAACACCAGCTACTGTTAGATAGAACAGACTCCGAGGCCAGGCTCACCAACCTCTGCACCGCCTGGGTTGCTTACAAGAAAACCTATTCCTCATACAGGATCCTGGAATGCATAAACTGTACAAGATCAACAGGATCCTAAGAGCCTTTATCTGTATTTAATGGGCATGTGCCGAACAACAACTGAAGGCCACTCAAGCCAGTTGCTCAAGACACCATTAACTGCAGGATTTACCAAGGAGATGTCCTGTCCTCACTGCTGTTCTGCATTGGCCTGAACCCCCTCAGTGAGATCTCTTACAAGACTGGCTATGGATACCAACTATGAAATGGAGCAATTGTCAGCCACCTCCTCTATATGGATGACATCAAGCTGTATACCAAGAGTGAATAAAAACCTCACTTCACTGATCCACCACTTGAGGATCTACAGCAACGACACTAGGATGTCATTCGAATTGGAGAAGTGTTGCTAAGTGGTAACAAAGAGAGGGAAAGTAGTCTGGAAATCCCACAGGCAAATGGGAACCATGAAGAAGACACTAGGAAAGCCGCAACCACCAAATCCCTGCAGCGAGTAAGGCAAGTCCTGAGGAGTCAGCTGAATGGAAAGAACAAGATCAAGGCAATCAATACCTACACCATGCTGATGATCAGATACCTAGCTGTGATGGCTCTGGTTTCCCTGGGACAGGAAGAACTGGGATAGCTTCCAGGGGTGGCAGAAGGCAGCCAAAGATTTTTTGGGCAGTGTTAATGACCCTCTATGCAGTCTGGAGAAATACCAAGCTGGAGAAATAACAAGGTCTGAGAGAGGAACTTGAGAAGATGTGGGGGGTGAAGCCAACAGTGGTCCACGTGGCAATTGGAGCACTCAGGGCAGTGACTTCCACGTGAGTGATCAAAGTGATTATGAATGAGAGCAGAGGATACTGTTAATTGATATATGATCCATAAATTAGAAGATTACCAAGGGAAGCGGAGCCTGGAATATCCACAGGCAAACAGCCATCTCTCAGGGTTTGTACAGATTTGTTTTGTTTTTTTCTCTGTCTTCTTTCTTTTTGTTCTCTCTGGTGGAGAGCTGGGCTGGGCTGTGTTCTGCCTGTGGACCCAGCTGCCCTCTCAGGCTTCTCTGGACCTGTTGCATCTACTTATTTTGCTGTGTATGTGAGGACTGACGTCTGTCATTCTCTGCCAGTTTGTTGTGGAGATATCATCTGAATTTCAAGAGTGGGACCACTCCTCCTTCACGCCCCCTCTGGCCTCAGGCTACAAAAGCCCCCGTTCACCAATACCTGCTGTTCTCGTTTTCATGCAACACACTTCCCCCCCATTTTCCCTCTCTTCTCCTCTCTTCCTTTCCTTCATTCATTTCTCGTTATTACATGGGGATCTGCCTGGCCCGGGAGCTGTCGCCAGTCCCCTTGGAGGCCTTCCCCAAACCGCAGCACCAGTTCATACTCCCTCATCCCTCATCGCCCATCGTTACCGAGGATGTGGTCCCAGCTAGTGAAATGTGGTAGTGATATGTTGGTAACTTGGTTCTCATGCGCTCATATGCTTTGTGAAGCGTATGAACTGTCAAGCAGTCCCAAATTGGTTTCTGGCAAGCAGGAGTCCACAGAAACTGTTTCACTGGGCCGACCAAATCAGTGAAGGGAGTTAAAACATTAGAGAAGTTTTTACAGAAATCGGCGCAGGAACTCAATAATAGCCTGAATTTTCGCCTCCACTGGACGTATCTATCCCTGTCCCACTCGTTTTCCCAGGTATGTGACTGTCGCTTTGCCAAATTCAAATTTAGTGAGATTTAAAGTAAGTGATGCTTCATGGAAACGGCTGATCTTAATGGTCAGACCTCATCCAGATAGGCATCGCAGTTATTCACTCCAGCAAGTACCCTGACCATGACATGCTAAAATATAGCAGGTGCAATATGCAACCCAAACGGCATAACTGTATACTGTGCAGGACCCTCAAGCTCCCAGGCCTTATGCAGAGGACCCAAGCTTGGAGTATAGACCGCCCGCAGGGGTGAGAGGGTATTTATTTTAAAATATATATTTTTAAAAAATTCCCCGCTGGTCGGTTGAGGCCATCTTCCAGGGTTTTGGACTTGGGGTGAAACCCTCCATGCATGGTCAGGGGCTTCCTTGTCTTGATGTCAGTGGCTTCTATCTCCTCCTTTGGTCAACTTATTATCCCAGCAGGGTACCTGATCACGAGCAGGGCGTAGGTGTTGACAGCCCGGATCTTCTTCATACCATTCAGCTCACTCCTTGGGACTTGCCTGACCCTCTGCAGGTACTTGGTGGTTGCAGCTTTCTTAGCGGCCTCTTCATGATTCCCATTTGCCTGTGGGATCCCCAGGTACTTGTAGCTGTCCTCAGTGTCTGCAATGTTGCTTTTTGGTAGTTTGATCCCCTCAGTTCTGACTACCTTCCCTCTCTTTGTCACCATCTGACTACACTTCTCCAGTCTAAACGACATTCAATTGTCATTTTTGTATATCCTGGTGGTGTGGATCATTGAATTGATGTCTTGTTCACTCTTGGCATATAGCTTGATGTCATCCATGTACAGGAGGTGACTGACAACTGCTCCACTCTGTAGTCGGCAGTGTTGGTCAAGTTACTTGAAAAAAGTAATCAGTTACTAATTACAGATTACTTCCCCGAAAAAGTAATCCCGTTACTTTACTGATTACTTATTTTCAAAAGTAATTAATTACTTAGTTACTTAGTTACTTTTTAAAAACACGATTTACAACCTGAATAGGTGATAAAGCGATAGATCTTTCAGCCCAATTCTACTTTTTCTGCATAATTCATCATACAAAATGTAATCAAATGGAAAAGTCTCTTTTTAAAACTTTAAACTTTAAATCTTTTAACTTTATGCATCAAGCAAAAACTTTCTTCCTCTGACTGGAAGAAATTTGTTTAACATTTAAACCTATTTTCTGCACATTCCAGCACATAAAATAAAATATTTTTTTGTGTTTACACTCACTCTTTCAAATACATGCAAGTAAAACACAGCAGAAAATAAATAAAATCAAAGACTAGCGGTCCTGTTGCTCTATTTTCACCTGTAAAGCAGGACTGGGGTAGGCGGAGGTTTACCCTGGTGCAGGTGTGCCGCGGCAGTCAGTGGAAGAATCCGCGAGTTTCTCTGTGAATTTCACATTACGTCGTAGCGCACTCGGTGCTTGCTTAGAAGTTAAGGTGGTTTGTTTCGCTGTAAAAAGACGTTTTCTTCCCACGCACAACGGACACTAATGTTTTTGTCACTTTTTATGGAATCAAACTCAAAATAAGGTCAGTACTTCCACGCTTTGAACGCTGCATGCTCACTCTCTCCCGCACTTGATATATTATGATCTGCAGACAGCTGTTGTCACGAACGTCGCACTCGCTTACGTCACTGTCATGAGACATTCTCACAAAAAACTCACGGTTTTAGTAACGCAGTAACGCAGCGTTCCTACGTGAAAGTAACGGTAATCTAATTACCGTTTTTGCAATAGTAATCCCTTACATTACTCATTACTTGAAAAAAGTAATCAGATTACAGTAACGCGTTACCCATCTCTGGTAGTCGGTATCCGTAGCCAGTCTTGTAAGAGATCTCACTGAGAGGGTTCAGGCCTATGCAGAACAGCAGTGAGGACAGAGCATCTTCTTGGTAGATCCTGCACTTGAAGGTGACTTGGGCTATGGGCTTGAAGTTGGCCTCTAGTGTTGTACGGCACATCCCCATTAAGTTCCTGATGAAGGCCCTTAGGGTCCTGTTGATCTCGTATAGTTCTAGGCATTCCAGGATCCAGGTGTGGGGCATCAAGTCATAGGTCTTCTTGTAGTCAATCCAGGCACTGCATGGTCAGCCTAGTCTTGCAGTCTCAGCTCACAGCTCGGTCTACCAGTAGCTGGTGTTTTGCGCCTCTGGTATTATTGCCAATTTCTTCCTGTGGCAGACTCATGTATTGAGCCATGTGCCTGTTCAACTTAGCTGCTAGGATGCTCGATAGGAGCTTCCCTGTGATACTGAGGCAGGTTATTGGTCGGTAGTTCAATGGGACTGGTCCCTTCTGGGGGTCCTTGAGGTTAGCCATTCTGGATGTCACTCATCAGTGTGCAGCTGGTTCATTTGTGCTGCCAGATGCTCATGGAGTGCAGTCAGCTTCTTCAGCCAGTAGGCGTGAATCACGTCGGTGCCTGGTGCTGTCCAACTCTTCATACTAGAGACCCTTTCTTGGATGTCCGCCACTGTGATGGTTACTGGACCGTGTTCAGGGAGGTTGATTTGGTCTGTTCTTAGATCCACTAGCGACTGAGCATTGTTGTTATTTGTTCCGTCCTTCTCCCATAGGCAATTCCAATATTGCTCCGTCTCCAGCCTTGGTGGTGCTGTTCTCAAATTGTTCCCTTGCCACTGAGAGTGCGGCTTGGCTGGCTCCGTGGAGAACAGCTGGTTTATTCTCCTGCCTTCGATCTCTCTGGTGTATCTCTTCACACGGCTGGCAAATGCTGTGAGTCTTTGCTTGGCAGTTTCCAAGGCCTCAGGTATGGACAGCTTGCTGTACTTCTAAGGCACCGTCTTTGTCGCACCTTTCTCCAGCTCTGATAGTTGGCTAACCTCCCTCCGTGCTACTTTGATCTTAGCCTCTAGTCTCCTTTTCAATGGAGGGTACTGCTCCTTGTGGCTGTTTAGCTTGTAGCCAAGTATCTCACTGATCACTGCTGCTGTAGTATAGATCAGCTACTTAGTATCGGTAATGGTAATGTAGCGGTAGTGCTGCATTCACACCATCTAGTAGATCTTCTGATCTTCTGAGGGTACTTCATGCAGTCTTTCAGGTCAGTTTCTCTCGCACTAAGCGATCCTTCTTCCATCGCACTTGGGACTTGGTACCCAATCTCAGGTGGGGGTGATGATATATCCCCCCGGCCTGTCGTCCTGCCTCCCCCTTGCTGTAGCATGTGTGTTGTACCTCATCAATCTCTAGCTGTGAGAGCAATCCCTTCTTCCGATTCCGCTAGGGTTACTTGCGTAGTAGCATGCCATTAGCGCCCTATTTTTTTCTACATATGACAAAACTCTTTCCGCCAGATATGTAAGGTAAGTGTGTGTAACCAAATAAACACCTAAAGTCTGTATATCTATTGACTTAATAAAAGGTTTCATGTTCAAGGTCATGATGCACTCTGTCTTCATTATCAGGCCAGTGCCTACATGAGAACTGAACTGTAAGGAGTTCAGTTCTTTTAACTTTCTTTTTTCAATCAATCTCAGAAAATGAAAGAGTGATTGCCTCAGAGGAAATTATTGAGGTGACAAGTGTTCGACAACTGAGAGCAGACAGAATCACCACTGAAATCTCAGTTGATAAAAAATCCAGAGTGAAGAGCGAATGAGACCGACTTAAATAATTTGTCCTGGAGAAATTAAAATACAATCTGAAATTTGATTTAAAGAATTTGAAATCATCCTGTGTTTGGTAAAACACTGTGTTTGGTGGACTTGTTTTTAGACAGTACATCTTGGATCTGGAGAATTTTCACTTGTCCTGTTGGCAGATTTTTTTCACTTATTTGAAGCAAAAATATCTTGTGAAGAAAAAATCTGCCAATGGAACAAGTGAAAATTCTCCAGATCCAACATGCACTGCCTAAAAACAAGTTCATATATATCACTGAAACACTGTTACTCTGTAGCTGATTGTGTCTCATTTTAAGTGTGATGAGATATTTTTGATTAGAAATAAGACAAATATACTTGTTAAGATTTTGAGTTCTTGCAGTGTATGATTTAATTATGTGTTCTCCTTCTAAGCCGGTGTTAAGAAATAAATATATATTCTTAATGCTTATTTTCTGATTATACTGTTTTATGTATTTCAGTAATAGAGGCCTTATAAACCAAGCCCAGAGGAGACAAAGAACTAGGTCAGAGGGTGACAGGTCGCCTTGGCAACCGAGACTTCAGTAAGGGGAAGTAAAGAAACAGGAAGTTTAGTGCAGAGCTGCAGAGGCATATTAATAAAATACAGGAAATCAGACAGAAAAAACTATGTGTGTGTGTGTGACGTGCAGCAGAACTATAAATTCATTCTGGCTTGTAATGCTTGAGACATGAGCGTGTGTGTTCGTGTCCAGGTCTCCGTTTCCGGAAATGTAAAATAAATATCATTTTTTGAACTTGACCACTCTGAGTCCAGTCTTTCTCTGTCGCCAAAAGAATTCAAAAGAACGGAATTTAATACTTGTTGCCAGTGACCCGGATTCTTTTGCGGCTGAGAGGACAAATTCGGCTTAAGGTGGGATCTGATATGAGGCGAACAGGAGACCGGTCTAAAAAGATTAAAAGGTAGGCACAAGCCTGTTCAAAGAAAAAGCAAAATTGTGCACATTGGATGAATTCTAAATTATCTGTTCGCCGAGTTGATGATCTCCACCGTTAAATTGGCTCAGTAGTGGTGAAATTATAGTAAATTATGAAATCTGTTAAGTAGATTTCGGGTGACATGTCCATGGTGATTTTGGGTAATTTGTGATAAATAAAAAGTAAAGTCTGGGGAATATTTGATGAAAGCTTATTGTTGTTAATGCTGGGGTGAATTTTAAAGCTGATGTGACGTGTGCTTGAAGTTGATGTGTTATGGGTGTGTCAATTGTGTTATCTCAGCCAAGAAAAGAGATTAGATTAGGATATTTGGTTAAGGGATTTAATTCCCAAATTGATTAAAAGGGTTGGACCAGAGCATCAGATAAATAAACTGGCGGTTAGAGTCCACAGTGATGCTTCTAAATGTATTTAAATTATTTAGGACGGGGAGGGCGGTCCATAGGGGTGCAAAAGGTTCGGGGTTGGTTCCCCCACTTTACTGCGGACGCGCGGTAGAGACCTGCGGCGACAGGAGATCCCGGGTGATTCCTGCGACCACTGAGGACGGTCGTTAATAATCAGTGTTCAAGTACCACTTTTGTTGCACGGATTGAGCAATAAAGCGGGGCTTCGGCGTGACCATTTCAACGCGAGTGACCGGTAAAGCTTTAAGTAAAGCTTCAGGCGTCAGTGGGATACTGAGACGCTGGTTAAGTGGAGCTTCCGGTCAAGCTGCGGGGAGCGCTTTTAAATTAATATAGGGCCTAGAAATTTGACCGTTATCGGTGACGGCGTTCCCGAAGCCAGCTGATTGACCAGCAAGGTGGGCGGACCTGGGCCATAGAGGCTTTTAAATTAGTCGAAAAGGTAGGATGACCGGTTCCGGGGGCAGACGATGTGAAAGTGAGTAATGGAAATGTTGAATACTGAGTTATGGAAATGGAAATAATTTATCTTGGCATTTGGTGTCTTTTGTTATACATATAAACGTGTGAATGTATAAAGGAAGTGTAAAATTGTTTTTTGGGTGAATGATCAAAAGTGCATATTGTTTTGAAAGTCTGATAGATAAGAGTGTGGTGTGTGTGTGAGAGAAGATTTATTTAAAGGAAGCTCAGGGAAGTGTGCAAAAATGCTGATGAAAGTACTGTGTGAATGGTGCTACAGAGCTGAGCTAAAGAATTGTGATGTGCGTGGAAAAACTGTTACTTGTGCTGAAGAGTTGTGCCAAAAGAATTCTGCTAACCACGCTGAGGATTTTGATGTGAAGGATGTCATTTGGTTAATGTGTGCAAATGCAAAGAGCTTAGTATATGTGTATGTGTGGGTGTGCTGAGGGTGCATTCTCTTTATATTAGAATTAGTAGAGTTACAGAGGGTATATAGAGTGTGAACATAAAATAAGAGCTCGATTAGGTTGGGTTGTAGAAATGGATGAAAATCCAGTAAAGTGAAGAGTGTGTGTGTGTGTGGGTGTGTGTGGCTGGCAGGAAGTGAAGCAGGAAGTCTGAATATAGCTTGTGAGCTTGTGAGAGACGTTGCAAAATGAAAACAGAGGAATTAGAGAATGAATGTGCTAAGAAACAGTAATGAAAATGATATTAAAAAAATGTCTTAGTGTGTTAATACAGGTGCCCATGGACTTGCTCAACCTCCTGGAAGAATACAGCGGCAAAATGATAGATTAACAGAATTGGGATGAAAACAGGCCAGGCTTTGGCTTAAAATTTCACAGCTTCACCTCTCATGCTGTCCTTATCCTGAGAAGAAGCTTAAAGGACAGTTAATCTCCTGATGAAGACAGAAGACAGACAGAACAACACTGTGGACTTGAAGAATTAACAGCAGGCAAAAGACAGTGCAGCTGACCTAAAACACTGAAGGGTCCAGCAGCATGTATGTTGATGGAACATGCGCTCTGAATTACAAGCTGGGAAGTCTACCAGTGACATGACTGTGTGAAAACACTGGATTGGACTGTCTGAGTTTCATATTTGCCATGCTGGGAGTTAACCGCCAAGAAAAGACTGAAAAGATGAAGAGGGAATGAACAGAGAAGAAGAAACGGCTGATTTGGGCCTGTGTTTGATTTGGGAGGCCACACAGGAAGTTGAGAGAAGAGGGGACGAGGACCGGCAGAGAGGTGAAGGAGACGTGTTACAGTGACAGCATAGGAAAATTGGGTTGAAAATTGAGGCTGAATTTGTGGGGTTCAGAAATGTCCAGAGCATCGCAACAGAAAGGTAAAAAAAAAAAAAAAAAGGAGCGAGAGAGATAAAGAAATACATAAACTAACAATTACATGAATGAATAGAAAACACTTATATACAAATTGTCACATGTGAAATTATTTTTGGAGAGAATCAGGTGCGAGACAGTGTGAATCCATAGCTCAGCGTAAAGAAGCATGAATTAGTCTGACTAGAAAAACACATGGGGGCAATGAAGACCAGTTTACACTCAATATTAATCTGAATACAAATAGATACACGCAATGAAGACATGCTTACACTCATGAATGTGAATACGTGACATAAATGCTAAATGGTGTAGATTTAACACATTTAAAGCCTAAAGCTGAGAAATAACTCAGGAAGTTGCAGGACAATAGAGTGACTTTTGTGAAAAGGAAGAAGAGATTGGGAGGACCAACCAGTGATTAGAAGCTTAAAACAGTTTTAAAATAGTGAATTGGGAGTGCTCTTGTGCTGATTGAGCAAAAGAAGAGATTACTGTAGAAATAAAAATAAAATAATTTAATTATGTGGTAATGTTTTGAATATGCATTTCTCTTGTCAGGGCAACTTTTTGAGATATGACTAAATATGCAAATTAGTTGAATGAGTGGGGACAGGAAAAGAAGAAAAAAGAAAAACTCAAGTTTCCTGTCTGACTGCATGAGTGAAGCGTGCACTGAGAGAAATATATCTGTGACTGTGTGAGAAGAATTGCTTGGTAAAATATACGATAGCAGCCACAGGATAATTAAATAAAGTCTGTGACTAAGTGCAGTCGTGCAGATCTGGAGAAGAAATTTATAATTTAGTGATGATACTTTGTTATAAAGTGTTTAAAAAGTGTTTAATGGGCAATATTAGTGTTGGGCAAACTGTGCGGCTTTTAACAAGATTTTCTGTGTATTTAGCAGGTGAAACTATGTCGGTTGACCTCAGACTTGTCCAGGACGCTGAAGCACCTGAGGGCAACCACGGAAATATGATGTGGGGAAAATGAACAGAGGGAGTGATTTTAAGTCTGATTTCAGACCATGTAAGTATCAGTTAAGCCGGGAGTAGGGCAAAACCTTTATGGCCCCCGAAGTTCTAATTCCCACAACATATTGTTACACTAGTAAGCAAAACTTTTCTGTGATTAAGATTTTTGGGGTTGTTGTTTTAGTGATGAGTTAATTCTGTCAGTTAGGTTTGGGTTGTTTTGTACTTAAATAGAGGGAGTTTTAAAAACATGGACATGTCTAGGAGGGGCCCATTATTTTTGTAACAGTGCACTTAGAGAAAACCTGTCAGGTGTCACCCTTATGGTGATGATGTTTTGTGCTTTGATGAGCTAATAATCAGCTCTCTTTTTCTAATTTTTGTTCTAAGCAGGCCTGTAAGATTGAATTAACAGCGCTGTAAAACATTTTCGTGAGAGCAAATATAAGGTGAGCTTTTCCAGATTACAATGGGCTGAGGAAAAGGTCACGTGCGGGAACCTGGGAGTTCCTGTCTAAAAGGATTGCAGCGAGTCAATCCAGTCCAAAATCATAAACAATTGTTTTTTCATTTAAAATTATTTTGCTGGTGATGGAGACTGGAATAGGCTGGGCGTGAGTCTCCAATATCAGCAATATCTAGTGTGAATGCATGTGAATGAATGTGCGACTGGACTGTGACTGGACTGACAATGTGGATTGGATGGTTGACTGACTTGACACTGAAACAAAGACTGGACCAAGGTTAGGATGAGTAAATGTTGACAAACAATTCACGACGCCGGTAAGAAAAGGGTGGATGCTTTTCTTTGCTTTGTTTTGCTTTTGCCAGGGGCAGGAGGAGAAGAGAGAACGGAGGGGAGACTGAAAGGTTCACATGAGAGTGTGGAGCTGCAGACTTAACCCTTTGGCTGCTAATTTTGGGTTGCTGATGTTTGCTTTAAGAAAATTCTCTTTTATTGACTGGGTTTAGATAATGGTATCACATTATATTGTTGGGAAAATGCCAAATGTTAAAGGGGAGAAAATTTTGATATCACTGATGTTACTGTTAACAATAGCAGGCCACTGTAGAAGTCAATTAAATTTTATAGAGGAAAGTAGTCAGAACTAAAGCAATATTTAGGAGTTAAATAGGGGATTGGTAGACTTGTCACATTCAAAATAGAGTTATGGAATAACAAACACTGGTCCAAGTGACTGAGGTTTTCCCTTTAAAATAGTAAAGTATTAAAAAGAGCACAACTGGTAAGGGCATGTGATACGAGGTGGTACTGCAGGAAAACGAGGAAAGTAAAAGAAAACAAACCAATTTTGGTTAGCTTTGATAAAGTCAAATTAAAAGAAGTACCATGACACTGAGAGGATCAACATGAAATCAAAACGTATGAAAATTCTGTATGAAGAACATGACTGATAACTCTTCTAAGTTTTGTTTCTTATAGCACAGATTGGATCACAGTGAGGGAAGGACAGCGGGGAAAACTGAGTTTCAAATGTGAACTTGATGTTAACACACAGGTTTTGTTTCTAGGTAGTTCGGAGGATGCAGGCTCTGGGTGGAGCCAGGAGTTGAAAAGATTTAATGTGATAATTGAACTGATTTTATTCCTTAAACACAGGTTTGCAGGCCCAGAGTAAATATACTCGAGAGGAGAATTGCTGAGGTTTTCTGAGAAATAATATGATTAACCTTTTTCTTTTAATTTCCTAAGATGTGGTGAAGCATTTTCAGTTTGCTCTCTCTAATCAATTGTCTTTCACTCTTTGACACATAGGATGTGTCGAAAGGGGGTAGATTTAATTGGAAATAAGGGGTTTTATGATCATTTTATGACTTTTCGGGTGTTTGATAATTTAGGTACGGTAAAACTTACGTATAAGTAATTGCTTATATGCTAAAGCTTAACTGATTGAAAATGTTTGTCTTCTCTTTGATCTCTTTTATTAGAATAAGAGGTTATAATCTTTTTCTTATACATATTGCAAAATGTGCTTATAAAGAGATGATCTATTGTGAAAGGTGACAGAGTGCATGTTGGGTCTAAACTCAGACCCCGCTGTATCCAGGACTTATTCCCATGAAAGAAAAACAAGGCAACAGCGATTGATCATTTACTTGCAAGGGAGGCCTCGTCGGTATCTCAGCTCAATACGAATGACCCCGATGATGGCCTCCTCTCGCTGGCTTTTATTGAGAGACAGTTCACACAAAACACAGCAAAGCAACGCCCACATGCTTCTAAGGCATTGTATGTATGTATATGTGTGAAGCTTCTATATGTAAGTAGGAGTGTGTGTGTGTGTGTGTGTGTGTGTGGCAGACCTCCTGCTGACCAAAGGGTCGTAACCGCAGGAAGCTTACATCAAAAGAAGTAGATCCTCCAGATAGGATGTATCTGCAATAAAACATTACAGCCCCCTACCCAGAACCCCGAGAATCTGGGGGGAAGGACAGTGGAATCCCTTTCATCAGAGTTGGCAAGCATAAAAATGACAAACATTTAACAATCCACTCTAACAGTGCAGTAAAAGGTCAATGCAAAAATGCTTGCAGAGACAGTTAAGATGTAGATTGATTTCTAGGTCAGAGTTAAGACATATTTTGCTTGGAAACTTTTGCACTTGCATAGCAACAGTTTTTTGGTGCAGGATGTGCTCAGGATGTTCATGATCAGATAAGGGTGAAGAGAGCGAGCAACAGGAAACACTTGGAGGGAAGACGGTGAAAGCGGCTCTTTAAATGTGTTAAAGGTTGTCAAAAGTGTCGTTTACAAAGATAAATAATATTGAGATTAAGTACATATAAATGATCGAGCCCAGAACATGATAGTTTGAACCAACTTTGAATAATTAAGAGAACCATTGATGAACATATTAGATTATTGAGGCATAGCAGAGAGAGGTGTTTTCCTTTTCTGTCCTTTACAGGAGAAGATTACAGAACCACAGCAAAACCATGAAGGGGTTGGTGAGAATCCAAGAACCAACCACAAGAAAGGGGGATCCAAAAGAAGCGTAGAGTGCAGAGAATCGTGCAGTTCCAGAAAATTTGTTGTTTAGATTGAAAAGAAGGTTAAAAGCTCGTTAGACAGAGGTTATAATGTGAGCACAAAGTAATGAAGAGTAATGAGAGGGACTTTAGTAATAGTTTGTAGGATTTCTATGTTATGTAAATTGCCCAAACACAGTGTAGTAATTATGCCACAATAATAAGGGAACATTGAAAATATACAACCCGTTGAGGGGACGGATGACATACATGCTTGGGCAATGGAAAGGTTTTATTTTTGGCATGATTTCTTTTGTTACACTTCAGCTATTATTGTCACATGCAAGTAAACTTAAAGGGATAAATAAGGAATTACTTCATTTCTCAGGAGAGAAATGAAAAGGGGGAAACTGTTAAGAAATAAATATATATTCTTAATGCTTATTTTCTGATTATATTGTTTTATGTATTTTAATAATAGAGGCCTTATAAACCAAGCCCAGAGGAGACAAAGAACTAGGTCAGAGGGTGACAGGTCGCCTTGGCAGCCGAGACTTCAGTAAGGGGAAGTAAAGAAACAGAAAGTTTAGTGCAGAGCTGCAGAGGCATATTAATAAAATACAGGAAATCAGACAGAAAAAACTATGTGTGTGTGTGTGACGTGCAGCAGAACTATATATTTATTCTGGCTTGTAATGCTTGAGACATGAGCGTGTGTGTTCGTGTGTTCAGGTCTCCGTTTCCGGAAATGTAAAATAAATATCATTTTTTTGAACTTGACCACTCTGAGTCCAGTCTTTCTCTGTCGCCAAAAGAATTCAAAAGAACGGAATTTAATACCGGCCTGCGAGATTGAAACAAAAGCACTACGAAAACTCACTGAGGACAGTCCCAGGGTAAGCCTCTCCAAATTACAATGGCTTCAAAGAAAGTCGCCCATTGGGACCAAGGCTCGCAAAATTTCAAAATCTCTGGTAGCCCTTCGGGCAGGCACTCTTCAGTTTTTGGTAGCCCAAAATAAATTTAAGTAGCCCGAATAAAAAAGAGAGCAATTTTTTAATGTTTTGTTTCCTATTATACATTAAAGTATAATATTGTAAAGGAAACAAAAATTAATCAGAAAGTTGTTAAAATACAAATCACAACAACTGTATAAAAATCACAGTCATCAACTCAAATACTTGGTTCTAATTGAACAGAAATTTCTATGAACTTGTAAGAACTGTGTAGAACATGAATCAGTCTGTGTCAGATCCTGAATCTGAAATTTCCACTGAAGTCAAGGGTAAGAGGTGAGTGGAACCAAGATCGAGGCCATTTGCTTTTTGAAGTTTGCAAAGACTGCTAAATTTTGACAATGGTAGTTCACTCTTTGCAACATAGTACGCTTTTGAAAGATTTTTCAGGACTTCTGCTTGTGCTTGGTTTATTTTTAGTATGTTTTTTGCAATTGCTGTTTGTTCTGGGAAAGACATTGCAGACTGGGCAATAATGCATTTCTTGCATTTCTCATGGGTTCTGATGGGGTCTTTCTTAAAATTACTGGTCCCAGTTACAAAGGTGCTTGTCAACTCAAATGAAATGAAACTCACGACACACCCGGCAGAACATTATGTTATTTAGCTCGTCATATTCCAGCCACAGAAATTCTTTTGTTCATGAAACCAAAAAAGCTGAGCTTTCTTTTTGCCTCATAGTCTGATTTGTCATAACTTTTCCGTTTTGTGGTAGGCTTTTATTTGGCTGCCCCTTCTTCACCCTGACCTGTCTTATTTGGCTCAGCAGAACTAAAATACCGGCGTAAATCCTGCTGCTTTTACACGTGCATTTCACATAACGGTCAGCGATTCTCTGCGCAATCAACCTCTCACATGTTTAAGCTTGCTGTGGGAGATTTCACTTGTCACGTTTGAATAGTAAGCTAATGAGTGATAAGACGATGTCAGAGGAATTGGTGCGCAATTAATCGTCACTCACCAATCAGTGCTGCCGCTCTCTACACAAACACTGAAAAAAATAATCAGTGGGATAAACATAAAAAAATTATTGTAATCGGTTGCACGAAATTAAGTTATGTTTGGTTAACCTGAGTTTTTTATGTTATACCTGCACACATTTTTCTGGTAACATGAACATGACTTTTTTATGTTGTTGTTATGTTTTTCATTCCGGTCAAATATTTATAGAAACCACTTGTTTATCAGACATGAACTTTTTGTGTTAATTGTATTGGACTACTATGTGTTATATTGACAAGATTATTTTATGGTAAGTGTTAGGGTTCAAATGTTGAGAGAGGAATCCAAAAATAACCACAGATCCGGTCCGGTGTGCAATTAGACGGCATTTTAATGAATACACATATGCGGAGCCAATACTGTTCAGATTCAGTATTGGACTAACTACAATCGTCAGCACAAAGACTTTATAGGGTTGGCAGTCTTCCTGTTACCAGGCAGAGTTAAACAAAGCATACGTCACTCCAAAACCACAATGACTCTTAACATAGTCTAAAACAGAACATCTTCTTCGGGTCGACGCCAGGCGCTTCCTGTCAGCCCGCCTTCGCTGTCGCTTATCTTCTGGGACATCTGGTGCACGTTCTGCACAAAATGTCACTCATGCAGGCACAACTTTGCAGTCATAAACTCTTACTTACTAAATGAGTCTATCTGTGTGTGCGTACACGTGCGGGGGCGCGTGCATGCTGTGTACTGCGTACGTGTCGTGACCTCTCTAACTATATGTGTCTGTATGTGTATGTCACGTCTGTCTGTGCGTGCAGAGTTTGCATCTGCTTTCTGAACCTTAGTTGACCTCAACTTAGGCAACCAGGCTAAGACCATCCTGTGTGTAATGATCTTAACTTCTATGTAAAATGTATAAAACAACTGTTTCAATCTAATCCACCTACTTAAAGCTTAAATCAAAGATAAATGCATAATAAACACCCTACTCTTTGGCTTGCACTCACTCTGCTTTCGGTTTCACTTCTGCAAAAGCATGTAACTTCAAAAACATGTACTTCCTGTCGCTGCAGTCTACACAGAAACACTGAGATTATAGAAGCATTAAAAACATTTAAAATTATAGATTCAACTCCACAGTTTGAAGTGGTTCTTCTTGGACCTGTAATAAAGACTAATATGATACCCATATATTTGAACATCTGAATGCATCTGAATGCAACATCACTCTCAATCATGAAATGGTAATGATGATTATACTAATAGCAGCAAATAATAGCAGGAAAATATTTCTACTCCTCTCATAAGCTTATTTTATTTTATGACAAATTTCTAATATATAATATATAATCTAATATATAATTGAGTGTTCAATAAATAAAACTAAATTAAGGCTGATCTTACTGTATGTACTGTACACTTTCTCTTCAATCAAAGAAATAAGCAAAACATTTTTGAACAATGACCTGTATTTTTGAAAATACTACACAGTTGTAACAATGGACTTTCAATTCAGGCTTCCAAAATATACATGAGTCATATTTGTACAATGCATCTCTTGAAAAACATTCTACAACATTCCTCAAAGTTATCTGCTGTAACCTGGATTCAACATTGTGGGGCCTTATGACATCACGCTTATGTAAAAAATAGTTTTTTAAATGTAAGAGCAATAAGGTAATATGGCAACAGGGGTGTAATTATTAAAATGACACAAAGAAGAGACTTAAAATAACATTATAACCCACAGGCACAAAACCAAGAGACCTAAACTGATTAGTATTGGCTTGCTTCTATCACTAAACATCACAATCACTAATACTAGACCATGCAATCTGTTTGTAGTGGTGCACCTTGGGAAAAAAAATTGCAAACTGGTGAAATTGGTGCAAGGCACCATTTCCATTGAGAAAAATGGACATTCAAAGTTTGAATTTTTTTTCAAAAGAGCCATGGCTTGAAAAGTGAACACTGAACACTGCAGTAATAAAGGCCCCAAGTTGAAAAGTGCCAGAAAAATAAGTTTCACTATGCACTGCAACTTTACCTTTGCTGGCTTAAAAGAAAGGATGGTACATATTCGAAGAGGTAAACATGTTGTTCCCACATCATAACTGGAAAACTGTTCAATCGTACAGTCTGGTCCTGAAAACCTGGGCCTTCTTTGAAAGGCTGTTCCTTTTGAGCTCCATAAACAGTTTCTATAATACCTCCAAGGTATACTTTTCCAGTGGGTAGGTGAGGTTCAAAGTGTACATTAGTCCAAACAGCATTGCAGCTGCTAGGGTATAGTTATCCAAATCCTGCCAGACTCTCTGGCCTTCAAGGACTATCCCGATGTCCTCAGGGCTGCCATTGGCATCTCTTGACTTTATGATGTAAATTCCATGGTTGTTTCCTTATTAGATCGTTGGATAATGGCTTCATCTGTGGCCTAGAAAATGCAGAATTCCAAAATTTAATTAAACAGAACACTGGTCAAAGAACATTATACCAAATCTTATTTTAATCTGTGTCACTATTCCAAAAATGTTAACATTAACACATTAGGTGAACAAAAATGGATTCATTACAGCATGTGATTTGAGTCCTCAGAATGCTTAAAAAGGTAATGCATTTCTGAAGTGAAATCTCCATGCAAAGAAGCAGAATACTGTCAGAGCATAGAGAGGTGTTCAACTATGAACTCCACACATAGTTCTAATGCAGGTAAAAAAAAAAAAAAAAAAACGCACCCATGGTAAATTGTGAAAATCCCAGGTGATTTTCAACATACTCCTGGCATAGAGTGACAAGCAGCATTTTGTTAAAATTATTATTTTCCTAAAAGTGTATACACAAATTATTTTTTTTTCTACCTGGGCCGTGGGCTCCAGAATGTTCTGAAGTCTTCTTCCTATTTGTCCTCCTCGCCTTTTGAAGACCTTTATTAGTTTGTCAGATAGCACATCTATCTGCGAGAGTAATCTGGACTGCAGTGGCATGGTGGTAATGCACTTAAACTCTGCATTTATCTAAAAAGAAAGTTGTCACATAAAAATGCTGTCAAAATCTCAGATCTCACAAGGTTACATCCACACAAAGTTGTTATTTTTGTCATATTACTATTTATTAGCTATAGGTCCCATGTTGCTGAGCAGTTCCATAGTTGCCCTTACTTCCATACCACCCAAAGCCTGTTTGCAACCACAGCAGTTGCCTCCTTCTGGCCATTTGCAGTTCTGAAAATGACCCAGAAACTACATCTATTATTGTCATATACACATCAAGGTCTTTCATTAATACTTAGTTAAATTAGTTAATTTGACCTTTCCAGAAAATTTACCTTACAGAATGTGAGATAACATATGCAAATCTTCCCTAGTAAATAAAATAATGTTATTAAAACCTTAACTGTAACACCTCTACGTAACAGCGCTAGAGAATTGTTCTGAAGCAACACCAATCTGCCCTTCAGCAGGGATAAGCACCATATATCGATACAGAAAAAATAAATTTAACATATTTATATTGTCATTTTTTTTTTATCTCTTTAAGCCCTCCTCTCAGTCTCTCTATAAATCAGTTAAAATAATTTGTTGGGTTTTTGTGTGTCTTTAACATGTTATCAGTACATTACATTCACTGCCCCAGAACATGAAATAAAGCCCCACGTCATGCACTTCCTCTCCTAATGAGTACTGCATAGGTGTCATGCCCTAAATAAACCGACTTTAGTGAAGACCCCCCTCCGAACACACACACACACACACACACACACACACACACACACACACACAGAGCCCACCCATGGCAAACTAGCTTGTTTAACTGTTTAAATAAAACATTTTAGGTACAACCAGTTAACTAAATGGACACAAGTTTGTTAGTCTGTATTCACTGAGAAAAAACAAGCGAATGTGACTGGGCACACACTGAAAAAAAGCTAATGCACATAATATTGTCCCGCAGCTTAAGCTAGCATTATCGTTAGTTAACTTAAGGAATGACTTGTTTTTTCCATTATGTTGCTCAACGGCAATTCATGAGAAAAACTTCCCCATCTAATGGATGTTCTCTTCGTTTCCTCTCAAACATGTAGTTTTCAGTTTACCTCGACAAAGTAAAGCTCAGCACCAAAGGTAAACGAAGCGAAGACAAAAAATGGCAGACGCCACAGTGAATTTTCCCTCGCAGAACACACCCTGGGGGGTGGAGTTTCAACAGAAAACATAACTATTTTCTGTTATTTTGACATGACTGGGTTTAAAAGACTGAACATCCTTCTAAAACAAGTGAAAGGCGTGAGACTTAATTATGTTTAGACCAAAAATATAAATGATTCATGTTGGATATATTTACTGTATTTTTACTAATTTAACAACCTCATCATTGCATTAGCTTTATGCTATAGCATTACGCTTACATTAGCTTGAAGCAAAGGTCGTCATTTTATTTAATTTCTTTTTCTGTGCTTACAAACAGGACACACAACATTTAGATAACCGTTACACTGAATCTTGGGTCTGTGTTGAGTCTTCCAGCTGCTGACTACAGAAGCTAGATTGACCTTTTAGCATGTTTATAGCAGCTGTGGCTATGTGCTGGTAATGTTACCATGTGTGCGCAGTCACATTGGCAGCAGACATGTTTCAACAAACTAGTCATATCCCGGCCCTACATTAGCTTGTTTAATGGTTAAGACACTGCAGGTACCACCACTTACTACAGACACTGATGCAAGTTTGTAATAGTCTGTTAATTTAGACTGAAAGAATATACAAACAATATTAACTCACATTATATATGTTAATTACTAATTTGCTTATTGCATAATTTCGGTTACCATTAGCTAACTGGAGCCTAACATTGGCCTTTCCTGGTTTTCGATAAACAGCCCACATACCTGTAAAATAACAACACCCCAGTAAAAGTCCACAAATATAAAGGGTCTACACTCTTTCTCACTGGTGTGTCAGCTTTAAAATCTTATTTACCTTCAAGTGTAAAACTCCAGATGGTAGTAGATTTTCCAAAGCGAGAGACAAAAATGGCGGACAGTGCAGCCGATTTTTCCTTTCCAGGGGGCGGAGCTTGAGGATAAAACACGACTAACTTGTTTCTTTTCAACACCCTAAAAGAATGAATATTCTTAAAGAATATGTGAAAATTAAAAGACAAAAATATGTTTAGATGTGAAATTTAAATTAGTCATGCTGGATATATGAAGTAATTCTATGCAAATTCAACAACCACCCTATTGCATTTTTTTCAGTGCAGTTCGCGCGATCGCAAAGTGAAAGTGAAAGCAAAAAACAAGCACAAATTCAAACGCGATTTCAATATGTCACATATTGGCAGTGGCTCATCGATGCCAATGACATAATTACTCAGCTACATTTGCGAAAGAATGCAAAAGCATTGACATATATTTTCCCTTCCTATGATAGCCCGACGGGCAGGGCTGAAATAGATTTTGGTGGCCCAACTGGAAAAATCGCTAGCCCCGGGACGTCGGGCTAGCGATTTTGCGAGCCCTGGGGACACATGATCATCTCAGATGGTAAGTTCCCCTCCAACAAGGATTGGAGCATTTCACTCCATTCCAAAATCACTTACATTTTCTTGGCATGATGTCATATTGCTGCCAGTGGATACCAGAGTATGCTGCATGAGAGGCTCCACTGTCAACATAGGAGGGGACTGACTGCACATGACAGACTACAGTGGACTGATGATGCAGACAAAACTTTGACTGACTTAAAACTGTCACTACAGACTGCACCTACTTTAGGATTACCATATCCTTATTAATAATTCACCCAGACAGGGTTGATACATGTTTTGTTGCAGGAGTGTAGATTGCTGCTTGCTGGTATCACATCCACCCATTCACACAAGCACTGTCTTATATGCTCTTATGTGCTTACTAACTACCCTTCACACACATTCATACTCCAATGGATGTTGGAGTACTCCCTCCTCTGCAGCCGGCCAGAGACCACACCCACGTCAGACATACCCACCGCCCGACTGAGGCCGGGGCCCATCCGGCCTAACCTACTCCTCCCCTCCGCGAGCAGGAGAGGAAATCGGCCACAACCATCTGCGCGCCCAGCCTATGGGTTAACTTGAACTTAAAAGGCTGCAGTGCCAGATACCACCGGGTGATCTGGGCAGGTGAGGACTGCGAATCCTGGCACGCACCGCTGGTAGTAGCCGGCCAGCCCCAGAAACCGTCTCACCTCCTTTTTCGTCTTGGGGCGCGGGCAGGATGCAATCGCTGCCATCTTCTCCACTTGAGGACGCACCTGCCCGCCCCCCAAGTGGTACCCCAAATACTGTACCTCCCTCCGTCCAACCGCACACTTCTTTGGGTTGGCCGTGAGCCCTGCCTGCCTCAGAGACTCCACCACCACAGCCACATGCCGCACATGCTCCGCCCATGTGTCACTGTAGATGATGACGTCATCCAGATAGGCGGCAGCATAGACAGCGTGCAGCCGCAGCACCCGGTCCATGACACGCTGAAAGGTGGCAGGGGCTCTGAACAAGCCGAATGGAAGCATAACGAATTGGTACAACTTGTATGGAGTGGAGAAGGCCATTTTTTCCTTGGACTATGGAGACAAGGGAATCTGCCAGTAGCCCTTGGTCAAATCCAGTGTCGTGAAAAAGCGAGCAGTGCCCAACCGGTCCAGGAACTCGTCTACCCGAGGCATGGGATAAGCATCAAAACATGACACCGCATTCACTCTGCGATAGTCGACACAGAACCGTATAGACCCATCCTTCTTCACCACAAGAACAATGGGGCTACACCAAGCGCTCTTCTATTACCCCCAACTTCCTTCAATTCCCGGTGAACAATTTGTCTTTTATGTTCCGCAAGCCTGTAGGGCCGTGAACGCACCGTCATGCCAGGCTGCGTCTCAAAATGGTTCTCTATGAGAGAAGTACGGCCAGGTAGGGGAGAGAACACGTCAGCAAAGCGCTGTTGCAATGCAGCAACATCCGCCCTCTGGGCCTGTGTGAGATGGTCACCACAATGGAGGGAGGCGGTGATGTTGGATTTTGGCACCTCCGGCCCCAACTCATCTCTCTCCCTTACCAGGCTCACCAGACAAGCAGTCTCCGCCTCCCTCCAGGCTTTAAGGAGGTTGAGGTGGTAAATCTGTGTGGCTCCGCGCCTGTCCAACCATACTACTTCACAATCAACGTCCCCCACTCGCCATGTGACCACAAAGGGCCCTTGCCACTTAGCGAGTAATTTTGAGCTGGAAGAAGGAAGTAACACAAGCACTTTGTCTCCCGGTGAAAATTGCCTGAGTTTCGCCCCTCTGTTGTACAGGCGTTGCTGACGCTGCTGGGCCTGGAGCAAATTCTCCCGTGAGAGTCTCCCCAGTGTGTGCAGCTTTGCTCTCAAGTCCAGCACGTACTGAACTTCACTTTTCGCAGAACTCGGACCTTCGTCTTGATGCATTCTCAATCATCCAGGAAAGTAAATCTCCAAAAGTTGAATCTGTTCATCTGGACGTAGCGTTTTGTGGGAGAAACGTTTCGTCACTCATCCAAGTGACTTCTTCAGTCTCAGCTGAAGCTGACTGCAGGTTTCCCCAAACCTTATAAACAGTACATTTGCATAATGACTGAAACCAGCCCCTTCCTCCCAGTTTTCCTTAATCAGGTCGAGCACCCCCCGCGGCTTTCTGCCGTACAACAGTTCAAAGGGAGAAAATCCCGTGGAGGCCTGGGGTACCTCCTGCACTGCGAACAACAGAGGGTCTAACCAGCAATCTCAATTGCGTTCATCCTCGTGAATGAACTTACGCATCATGGACTTCAAGGTTTTATTCAGCCACTCCACCAACCCGTCAGTTTGAGGGTTGTAGACGCTGGTCCGAATAGCCTTAATGCCCAATAACCCGTACAGCTCCCTCAGTGTGCGAGACATGAAAGATGTGCCCTGTTCGGTTAGTATTTGGATGGGTGGGGTGGCTCTGGCTCTGGCTCAGGTCGTAGAGCAGATCAGCTACTGATCGGAAGGTTGGTGGTTCGATTCCTGGCTCCCCTAGTCTGCATGCCAAATATCCTTGGGCAAGATACTAAACCCAAATTGCCCTCCGATGCATTCATCAGAGTGTGAATGTTTATTAGTTGCACTTGATTTTAGAAGTGCTTATATGAGTGGGTGTGAATGGGTGAATGAGGCATGTTGTATAGAGCGCTTTGAGTACTCTATACAACATCAAATTAGAGAAAATCAAATTAGAAAGATCACTGACAAATATTATACAAATACTGCCCCCTCTTTAACAAAGCAACAGTTACCAAATCCTTTGCCAAAACACACCAAGCCTTGGTCACGTCGCCAGATCCACGGCCCTGTGTAACAGAGAAAAATCAGGGATTGCCTCCGGGAGAGTAGAAAAGCGCTATATAAGAATCAGTCCATTTACCATTTACCATTTATTTCTTTTGGAATACTGACCTGGGAGATGACCTGAAACACTGCCTGCGCCACACTTTTCGTGGAAATGGTGCGCAGTGGCACTGCTTCCTGGTATCGTGCCGCATAATCCACCAGGACTAATGCAAAGCGATAGCTGCGTGCACTCCAGTTAAATGGCCCGATGAGGTCCATACCGATGTGGTCAAACGGGACCTCCATGAGGGGTAACAGGCACAGCTAACCAGCTGACACTCTGGACACGACGAGCACTGGCGGTGCACGTCGGCCCAGATGCCGGGCCAATAGAATCGGGCCATTATCCGCTCCAGAGTTTTTTCGCATCCCATGTGTCCGGCCATGGGGTTCGAATGAGCCGCCTGAAATCATTTCCCGGCGGCTTTGCGGTATCATACCATACCATACCACCTTTATTTATAAAGCACTTTAACATAAAACCAGAGTTCACAAAGTGCTGTACATGCTAATAGCATAAGAAAATTAAAATAAGATAAAATAAATAACTAAATAACTAAAATAAATTAAAACATGTTAAAACAAATTGAGTCAACCCCTCTAATCAGTGCCAAAGGCTTCAGCGAATCAATATGTTTTAAGAAGACTTTTAAATTCAGAAAGAGAAGAGGCCTGCCTAACATGCATGGGCAGATCATTCCACAACTTTGGAGCAACTACAGCAAAAGCACGATCACCTTTAAATTTATACTTAGTTTTCGGTACCTTAAGGAGCTGCTGATTGGCGGACCTAAGGGAACGGGCAGGTGTATATGGTTGTAGTAGCTCCGAGAGGTAGGGGGGGGCCAGGCCATTAAGAGATTTAAAAACAAATAAGAGAATTTTAAAAACAATCCTAAAATGTACAGGTAGCCAGTGGAGTAAAATTAAAATTGGGGTAATGTGCTCAGACTTTTTTGTTCCAGTTAAAAGACGTGCTGCAGCATTTTGCACAACCTGCAGGCGCCTAATGGACGCATCACTAACCCCACAATAAAGTGCATTACAATAATCCAGCCTAGAAGTAACAAAGGCATGGATTACTGTCTCAAAAAGCTGTTTCGATAAGATGGGCTTTATTTTGGCTAATTGCCTCAAATGAAAAAAGCTAGATCTTACAACAGCACTGACCTGGCTTTCAAGTTTAAGATTTGCCTCCATTTTAACTCCCAGATTAGTGATGACTGGTTTAACATACTGTGCCAGTGAACCAAGATCTATAATAGTGGCCTCGGAAGCGCCACCAAAAACCATCACTTCTGTTTTCTGCTCATTAAAATGTAAAAAGTTCAAAGCCATCCAGGCCCTTATTTCATCAAGGCATCTGAGCGGAGGGTCTACTGAGAAGCCATTTATCTTTTTAAGTGGGAAATAAATCTGGGAGTCATCAGCATAACAGTGGAAAGAAATCCCATATTTCCTGAAAATAGACCCAAGGGGTAGGAGATATAGGGAGAAAAGAAGCGGGCCTAAAACTGAACCCTGTGGGACCCCACATTGAAGAGAAGCAACAGAGGATACAAACTCCCTGAGTTTCACAGAGAAAGTTCGCTCTGCCAAATAGGATCTGAACCACTGCAGTGCGGTACTCCTAACACCCACCAACTGCTCTAAACGCAGCAGTTAAATCTAACAGCACGATAATAACGCAGTCACCTGAGTCAGTTGCTAAAAACACATCATTAAAAACTCTTAAAAGGGCAGATTCGGTACTATGTAAAGCTTTAAAACCAGATTGGAAAACTTCTAAAATACAGTGTTCTTCTAAAAAGGACATTAATTGCTTGTAAACTACCTTTTCAAGAATCTTTGAGATAAAAGGCAGTTTGGAAATAGGCCTGTAATTTGCAATAATATCAGGATCAAGAGCAGGTTTCTTGAGTAAAGGCTGAATCACTGAATGTTTAAGATTCACAGGTACAACACCAGAGGACAGACTACTATTTACAATGGATTGTACAACTGATGCTATAGTGAGAAAAACCTCTTTGAAAAATCGAGGAGGGAGAGCATCATAAGGGGAACCTGAGGGCTTCAGGTGAGCAACCAACTCCTGCAGGCAGAGCAAAGAAACTGGCTCAAACCTGTCAAAGACAGCAGAGCTAGGGACAGGGATAGAAGGGTCGAGAACGGACTGGGAAATCTGCGCTTTGACAGATAGCACTTTATCAATAAAAAAGTGTAGGAAGTTTTCACAAATTTCCTGAGAGGACTCGACACCAACAGTCTGTGGAGCATGAAGGACCATGTCAATAGTCTTAAATAAGACATGAGGCTTACGACAATTTGCCTGAATAATCGCAGCAAAATGTTTCCTCTTAGCATCTTTTACAGTTTTCTGGTAGGAATTCCAGTAATCTTGTAATATTTGGTATGCCACCTGAAGTTGATCCTTCTTCCATTTACGTCCAGCTCTCCTACACTTTCTTCTGCCAGCACTGGTGTCTTCATTCAGCCAGGGTTCAGATTTGGCTTTAACTTGCCTAAGCTTAAAGGGGGCCACTGAATCTAAAACAGTTTGGCAGACAGAGTAAAACCACGTACTCAGCTATTCTGTATCATTACATATGAAATCAGGAAGGCTGCAGTTCTGATTAAAAACAATAGAGAACTGTCCAGCAGAGGAAGGGTTAAAAATGCGACAGCACCTAGTAACAGCAGGAGGAAGATTAACTTTAGTACAAGGAAGGAAAACCTCAAACAAGACAGGCTTATGGTCTGACCATACAATATCACAAAGCTCTAAGTCAGAGACAGGTAAATTGTGAGTTAAAACAAGATCCAACGTGTGCCCATATTTTTGTGTAGGCACAGACACGGGTTGCACAAGATCAAAAGAGTCAATAAGATTTAAAAAGTCCTTTGCCATTGGCTTGTCAGGGCAGCACACGTGAATATTGAAGTCCCCAATAATAAGGACATGATCATATTTTGGCATAATTTCAGCCAACAGATCAGAAAAGTCATTTAAGAAGTCCTTATTGTATTTGCGGAGTCTGTAAACCACAGCACAGAGCACTGTGTGAGAGCGACCCAGCTCAAACACACTCAGTTCAAAGCTACTAGGTGATGATGATAAGGGCAGTGGTTTACATTTATACTGCTTCTTAAAAACAACCGCTAGTCCTCTTCCTCTGCCTGATATTCGAGGAGAGTTTAAAAAGCAGCTGTCATCAGGTAAGAGATCTGTGAAAACGCTGGACTCACCGGCCCTCAACCATGTCTCAGTTATACAGAGGAAATCCAGTCCTTGGGTCATAAATAAATCCCTTAAAATAAAAGTTTTATTACTCAGCGATCTAGTGTTCACCAATCCAAACCTGGTGGAGGTCAGCGTGTTCGTGGCTGACTGCGAGACCCGACGCAGCGGCCGCAGGTTCTGTAGGTTCGCACCGCGCCGACGAAGATGAGGGAAAATCTTTCGCGGCTGGGACATCTGTAGCTGGGTACGAATTTCGTTAGTGCGAGTGTCACGGCTCATTCGGTATAGCCTCAATTGAAAGTGCGGGTAAGTCCGCGCGGCCGCAGGGTGCACCCACTGATCATCAATTTCCATCACTTGGTCATAGGCTGAGCGTAGGGTGTCATCCCGAGACTGCTCGAGTGGGGCACGCTACCGGAGGTGGCGGGTCCTCTGTGGAAGACCCTGCTGCCTCCTCCCAACCCGAGTCGGCGTCGGACGACCCTGCGTCACCACTGAACGCCGCACAGACATTACACGCGTCTACTGGCCGCAATCGCATCCCCGCATACTGCCCCAATAAACTATGGAACCCCAGCCAATCTGTGCCCAAAATCAGGGGATGTGACAGGCGCGGGCAAACCACTGCCTTCACTCTATGCTTCTTGCCCTTAAATTTTAACACCACGACACCACGAGATATCGTTGACTCAACTTCCGGTTGAGTGAACGCTGGCACGACTTGCTGCCGCTACTCACCGCTATCTCTGTCGCTCAGATACCTGTCCTGTTCCTGTCTCTGCGGCCCACCGGTGTCTCTGTCTGGCTGTTCTTGTCCGTGATGTGGCCTCTCAGGATCTATGCACTGTCTGTGTGGGTCTGGATCTTTATGTCATCGATCTACCGACTGGGCACTGGGCTCCATCAGTATACAGCTGATGAGCTCCTCCGGCTCTGCTTCTCCCTGGCTGCCCCACCGCTGGCAGCTCTTCATCTCCACACGGACATTGCCTTCCTCCCTCGCCGAAAGTACGTCCATCGGGGCTCCCGTCGGTATTTCCATCAGGATAATTCCAAGCTAATTCAGTCCTTCTGGTCCACCTCTGGTCGCTCTCAACGGAACCCTGGCAGGTCCGTTGACCACAATGTTTTGGCTAACCTGCCTAGGTCGGCCAACACTCTCATCCAGTCTGACAGTACGTCCGTCAACATCGGCCTGCTTAATATCCGTTCGCTTACGAACAAAGGACATCTCATCCAGGATCTCCTAACAGACTGTAAGTTTGACTTTTTCTGCTTGACTGAGACATGGCAACAGCCCAATGACTTTTCGCAACTCAACGACTCCACCCCCCCGGGGTTTGTTTACACCTGCCAACCTCGCGAGTCCGGTCGTGGTGGTGGCCTCGCAGTAATTTATCGCAAGAACTGGAAAATCTCGCCACTGTCGGTCCCTACCTACAGCTCCTTTGAATCTGTTGTTTGTCAACTTTCAGGACCCACTCCAACTGTCATAGCTGTCATTTACCGCCCCCCAAAATTTAATTCTGTTTTTATAAGTGACTTTGCTGATCTGCTGACCAACCTAGCTACTGTTTCCCCTAATATAATATTGCTGGGTGACTTCAACGTCCATGTGGATAACTGTGATCATCCTCTTACCAAGGACCTTTTATCCTGCTTTGATAGCTTCAGCCTTAAACAATACATAAACTTCCCTACCCACACTAAGGGCCATACTTTGGACCAAGTCTGTTGTTCTGGACTTACCCCCTCCAACTGCACAGCTGACGAGCTGCTAATCTCAGATCATCTACTTCTCTCCTTTAATGTTCACATGGCTTTCTCTATAATTAACAATCCTCGTATTATTTCTTTCCGGAATATCAAGAATATAAATCTTGATATCCTTTCTTCTGCTCTCTCTAGCTGCTTGTCTCCTAACAATTTGGCTATTCAAGACAATCTAGTATTTTATTATAATCATAGCCTTAGTAGTATTTTGAATTCTCTTGCTCCACAAAAAAAACAGAACTGTACTCTTTTCTTGCTCTGCACCCTGGTACACACCTGAACTCCGACTATTGAAAGCTAAAGGTCGACGGCTTGAACGTCTTTATAAGAAAACTGGCCTTACTATTCATAAGGATATGTTTAATAACCATGTTCTGTTTTATCAGGAATGTATCAGTCAAACCAAATCTGCCTATTATTCTACCATTGTCTGTTCAAGTGAGAACTCCACCAAGACCCTATTCTCATTATTCAACTCCTTTAACAGGCCACCTGATTCTCTGCCTGCTCATCTCTATTCATCTAACTTCTGCGACTCTCTAATGCTATTCTTCACTGACAAAATTCATAAAATACACCTAGATTTGGTCCCTAATATAACATTCAGTTCCACTGCTATGCCGATGACACCCAGCTTTACCTCTCTACCAAACCCGATTCTACTCTTCCTCCACCCTCCCTCACCCTCTGCTTAGCTGAACCAGGGTTCTCCTCCAACTTCCTTAAACTCAACAGCAATAAATCAGAACTTCTCCTGGTCGGCACTAAACGATTACTATCCAGAATTAACGATTTTTCTCTCACTATCAATAACTCGTTGGTTCCTATCTCTCCCTCTGTGAAAAGCTTGGGTGCCATTCTCGATAGCACATTATCCTTTAATTCACATATCAATAATGTCACACGTGCAGCATATTTTCAACTCTGTAACATTAATCACATCCGCCCTTTCCTCACTCCTCATGCCACTGCCATTCTCGTCCATAATCTTGTCATCTCTCGGATTGATTACTGTAATTCATTAATATTTGGTCTCACACAAAAATCTATTAACAAGCTCCAACGTGTCCAGAACTCTGCTGCCCGTATTATTACTAGGACGACTTCTACCCATCACATCTCCCCAATCCTGAAGCAGCTACGCTGGCTCCCGGTTAAATTTCGCATCCATTTTAAAATAATCCTTTATATATTTAAGGCTATTCATTCTCTCTCTCCACCATACCTCTCTGATTTAGTACAGATGAACCTCCCATCCCGGTGCCTCAGATCTTCATCTTCTCTTTCTCTCTCTGTTCCTTCCGCTCGTCTGATTACAATGGGGGGGGGGCTTTTAGTTGCTCTGCCCCTCGACTTTGGAATTCCTTACCCCCTGACCTCAGAAATATTAGTTCATTCCCTCTTTTTAAGTCCACTCTCAAAACTCATCTGTTTAAAATTGCTTATGTCTAAACCTCTGTAACTTTTATCTGTTATTCTTATTACTGTGTATATTTCCAGTTTTTGTGTTTTTATTCATTGTACAGTGTCCTTGGGTGCTTTGAAAGGCGCTATTTTTAAATAAAATGTATTATTATTTATTATTATCGGTGAATGTCCCCATGCACACATTTAACCTCCACCCAGTCGGCCTCCCACAACACCCCGGGGCAAACCAAACTTTGGTGGACCAGGGTCTGCGTGCAGCCCGTGGCCTGGAAAGCCTCAGTAAACACCAGCGGGTCCTCCCCCTCCCTCATCCGGTGCAATGTCACTGATAGTGGAGGGGGGCGCCGGCGCGGCCGCATTCCCCAGCAGCTGCTCCAGAGCCGCGGTCTGCTGCTCCGATTGCTGGCGCGGCAACGCCAACTGCTGGTCCTGCGTCGCAGCCTGCCGAGCCTCCATCGCCGCCATGTCCATCATCATTTGGCCCAGCATTTGCAGCAGTTGGGCGGGCAGCTGGGCCACCAGGGGAGCAGGTGGATTGGGCTGGGGATGGGACATTGTGCCAGGGTTTTGGCACCAGTGTGAAGCTGGACCCTTTACACACGTATAAGACACTGACGTTGTGACAGCACTTCTTTATTTGAACATTCTTTTTACTGTGGTTTGCAATGGGACACAGACACTCCCGCTCCGCTGTCACGTCCACTCTCCTCCTTCTCCGACTGTCACTGTGAACATATAAAGAGTCACAATCACATTCACATCCCAGCACACCTGTTCACCCCGCCTCTGCGCCGCCCCAGGAGCTCGCTGCGCCACCCCTCCTCTGCAGCCAGCCAGAGACCACACCCACGCCACAATATACTATGTAAAAAAACCCACCTTTTTTTCTCCCCGTAGACGTAAAAGATGGTCAACCACACAATTGTATATTGGCCGTTTCTAAAATGTATTCACCCAGACCTGACCTACAGAACACACTGCTGGGTGACTCTAATCTGGAGGTTCGTTGTGGATAGTTTGGCATCACACAACCCAGACACCGATGAAAGTCAAGGATATACAGCAGCCACAGAACATGTCATCTAAACATTAGGCTCATCATCATCTCAATATTCAGCTTGAGCACTTTTCTACTCTATCTGAGCACTCAAAGCGCTTTATACAACTCGTACACTTACCCAGTCACACCCATTCACACAAGCACTTTTCTATGTTTTTAGTGCCATCTGACTAACATTCATATATACACATTCACACTTGATGGATGCATCGGAAAGCAAGGGTATTTGGCATGCAGACTTCCGGTTAGTAGGTGACCCCCTCTACCACCTGAGATATATTTACTCCCATAAACTGCAGCTATTTTTTAAATGGGAAGTTCATACTAACTCAAAATTTCAGTTTCTCTATGCAACTATAGAGGGCACAATCAGCAGTTAAACAGAATGTGAAACCAGACCACAGCATTAACATAAAAACCATATAAACTTAGTCTCTTTACAGAGATTTACAGTCTACTGAGAGCAAAGGTACCACAGAGAAGAAATGTATGTGGAAAACAGCAGGGGCATGCGTAACAGTAAAGCTCTCTTATGGCTCAGGTGACAACTCTGGATCCGTGCCTAGATAAACCTTTTGATAATCTACAAATGGACTTCATTGAACTTATATCATATGAAGGTAAAAAAATTAGTGCTTAGTGATTGTTGACATGTTCCCAAAACAGGCTGAAGTTTTTACTTCTAGTAAACAAGATGCAGGTGCAATAGCCAAAGCTTTACTGCAAGAAATCATCCCAAGGTGGGGAATTCCAGGTAAGATGGGCAGCGATAATAGAGCAGCTTTTGTTCGCACAGCTTTTAAACAGGTAAGTGTTTACTTAGAACAAACATCTTTGTGCTTACCATCCAGCCAGTGCTGGGGCAGTGAAGAGAGAGAAGTCTTCTATAAAGGGTAAACAAACCAAATGTTGTGGAGAAACAGGACTGGGCTGGCTAAAAGCCTTACCCCAAGCATTGATGTATATAAGAACTAGGGTGAGAGTTAAACATGACCTCAATCCTTTTGAAATTTTATTTGGACATCCACTAAATACGGGGATAGGGCTCCCAGGGGATCCTCTTTCAGCCACACAACACTGAGGATGAAATGCTACACTATTGTATAAATCTCTCATCTGTAATGTATTCACTCCATATGCAGGTTAGAGCATCCCTTTTACAACCAGCTCAAACAAACAATCTCTCCCAGACTGGGAGACTGGCTGCTGATCAGAGATCTCCAGAGAACCAGCTGGAAACACAAACAGTGGCAGGGACCATTCCAGGTACTGCTGAAAATCCAGACAGCAGTTGAGGTTGAAGGTTGTGCCACTTCGGTTCATGCCAGCCATTGCAAGACGATTCCAGCACCACAGTAATAAGACTTCCAGTTTGATGCTCAGGTAGACAACGAGGGTGTACAATGTGCTCTGCCCTTTCACCCTATAGCTGTGTTAGAATGAAAAGTAAGAGTCAGGGATGAAAAAACGCTCTCCTAAAAAATGTGGGCCAAGCTCCAACACAGTGACATGCAGAACACAATTCTGAGTGAGTCAGAAGGGATCAGCGATGGAACGCAGACAACATCGGTTTAAACAGCCAGGCTGGTGTGGCCTGCAAGGTTTTAGTGTGTTTTTTAGTTATAAGTTTTTAGTAAGTTTTCAAATCGTTTTTACAAATGATAAACATCCACATGACTCTCCAAACGTCATAAACCCTTGCTGAGTTTCAACCTCTTCTCTAGTCAGATTTAAAATAATGTAACAAACCAGAATTTATTGCAGGCACTATTCCCTCATGATAGGTTTAGACATTCCAAGCATATCATATGGGCAAAGTGTATATAGATGCCATAGGTCTCTCTCTCGAGGTCCCTAATAAGTATAAAGCAGGCAGTCAAGTTGCTGAAGGATTCACGCCATAGATTCCATTCTTTGGACATGATCAGGGCTGAACCAGTAATTTGCCATAGTGGGCATTTGCCAGGTGGGCTGATACACTTTCCTGATTTTTGCCCTCGCGCTACACACACTGACAGTGTTTAATTACTGGCACTGTCCAATCAAATCTCGCTACCAGGCCATCCTCTACCTTACTGTGGCCAAGCTGCAAAGCTGCGATATAATAACTGTTAAACTGTAGTTTGCCTCCACCAGTGTGTGAATGTGAGAGTAAATCCCAACCCTCTGAGTCGTATCCTGGCCATTTGTGGCCACTTTGCTTTTCGTCTTTCAACCATTTTTGTTCTGTTAATGCAAATAAAATGAAACTTCTCAAAGGTGTGTATTTCTTTCAGATTTTTTAATTTTCAACACCAGCTCCTTAATAATGTCAATAATATTCACTATACACTAAAAGGTTCCTCTTGGCTCTATCGTGGCCATTTGTGGCCAATTGAAACCCATTATAACCACCTTTTTTGATTCCTTGTTACTGACAGTACTATATCATGCGATTTAGGTAAAATTGCTTTCATTCTAAACTCAACACATGAAAATTGTAGTTTTTAATTTGTTTTTTACCAAATTACATCATTTACCCATTTTTGGCCAAGCAAGCAATTTCATGTAATATTCTGAGTTTTCTATAGGGGTGTTTGATGGCTTACTGCACTCCAATGGACCAAAAGAATGACACAATTTTGATTCAGGTTTGATCTTAAAGATGTTAGACAAAGGTTTGTGTTTGTGCATGAAAAAAAAAGTGCCAGTGTGAAATTGCAGCACAACTTTGCATTTGCAAGAGAGAAAAATAAATTATGTTGCCATACGTCCAAGTTCATGTGAATGTCTCTTGATGCAAGCTATTGAGCTTTGAGCTTCCTGGGGAATTTTAACTTTGATGTTCATAATGAAAGCACCTCTAACTTTGTTCTTTTCATTAAAAAAATGCACACCAAAATATCTACTCTCCCAACAAAAAAAACCAGAGAAAGAACTCACAGGACACTCTGCAAAGTTCAAAGCTGTAGCTGTAGCATAAACAACAACAAACTGGGACTGTTTGTAATTCTGTCCTGGGGTTTATACAGGTGCAGTCATGTGTAAAGCTATAAATAAACCCAGCAGCTTCAGGATCATTTTTGCTCTGGCAAGATGGCAAGACGGTCACATTCACTGCTTCAAGCACTTGACTATGTGATGAGCTCAGAAAGTGAAGATGACGAGGAATCCGCTGCATCTGAAGAAGAGGCTTCTTCTTCAGTCTCCTCAGAGAATGACAGCATCACTACCAGTGATGAGGATTACCATCCAGTGCCCGATTCCTCTTCTTCAGCAAGTGAGAATGATACAGAGACAGCAGTCGAGGCAGAGCGGCTAATGGCAGAGACGGTGGGAGAAGCGGCAGACGCCGGGCGCCCGGTGGCTGAGTGGATGTCTCGTTCTGGGAATATTGAGTGGTTTCCCACTGCTGAGGAGACCATGCGCTACAATCCAGTACCCACTGGTATCACTCCAGGGCCCACCCTGTATGCAGTTGCCCGCATTAGCACCCTGAGATCTGCATTTGACCTGTTTGTGACAGAAGAGATCATTCAGCTGCTGTGCACCCACACAAACCTGCATGGGAGGCGAAAGTGTGAAGATTGGAGGGATGTGGATGATGTGGAGATGAGAGCGTACATTGGGATTTTGATTCTCGCTGGTGTCTACCGCTCAAGGCATGAAGCATCGCGTGGTTTGTGGGCTGACAAGGCCGGACGGGCAATATTCCGTGCTACAATGCCCCTCTACCGTTACGCCCAGATCAGCGCTAACATCCGCTTTGATGACAAGCTCACCCGCCCGGGACGTTTCAGGAACGATAAGCTTGCTGCATTTCGCGTCCTGTCGGAAAAGTGGGTTGCTCGTCTCCCCCTGCTGTTCAATCCAGGAGTTGACGTGTGTGTCGATGAGCAGCTGGTTGGATTCAAAGGTCGATGTGGATTTCAACAGTATATGCCCAGCAAGCCTGCAATATATGGCATTAAAATCTGGGTGACCTGTGATGTGGCAACCTCCTATGCTTGGAAGATGGAAATTTACACAGGAAAATCACCTGGAAGTTCCCGGGAAGTTAATCAGGGAATGAGAGTTGTGCTACAACTGACAGAGGGGCTCCAAGGACACACTGTCACTTGTGACAACTTCTTTACCTCGTTCAGCTTGGCAGAGGAGCTGCTCAGAAGAAAACTAGCTCTGGTTGGCACAATCAGGAGAAACAAACCAGAGCTCCCTCCCCAGCTTGTTCAGCTGAGACAGAGGAAAATTCTTTCATCTCTCTTTGCCTTCACCAAAACAACCATGGCAGTCTCCTACATGCCCAAGCGAGGGAAGAATGTGCTTCTTTTGAGCACAAAGCATAGGGAACCAGCAGTGAGTGATGGGGAAAAGAAGAAGCCAGCAGCAATCCTTGATTACAATAGGTGTAAAGGTGGAGTGGATAACCTAGACAAGGTTGTTGGCACCTACAGTTGTCAGAGGAAAACCGGTCGCTGGCCACTGGCTCTGTTCTACAATCTTCTGGACGTCTCAGCATACAATGCCTTTGTCCTGTGGAAAGCAGTGCATCCTGATTGTGAGAGTCCACCAAAACCCACAAACGAAGGGTGTTCCTGGAGGAGCTGGGCCACATGCTGGTGACTCCAGAAATTGCAAGACGGCCTTGTGCCCCACGCTCAAAAGCAGCCGCTGCTATTGTTGCTGAGATACAGCAGTCAGAATCAGAATCAGAGTATGACCCACAGCCCATCAACAAAATGAGGAAAAGGTGCGAACTGTGTATAAACAGAAGAAGAACGGCAACCACTTGCTCCAGCTGTGGAAAGAGTGTCTGCAAAGATCACTCTGCTGTGGTTTGCGTGTCCTGCCTTCCCTGAGTGCGTGCACACACACACACACACACACACACACACACACACACACACACACATACAGAAAGAGGATGTATTTTGTACAAACAAGCAATAAAAGGCCGTTTTTGGCATGACTAACAAAGTGGGAGTTTCTTTTATTGGGGTCATTACTCACAGGAATAATACAAAATATTAATATTAATAATAATTATTTTTGTTACTGGCACTGACCTGCAATGACTTAAAAAAAAAAAAAAAGGTTTCGTCATTCAACTGCTGAAAAAATTTATTGCTTTTTTCCCCCCAAAAAGCATAGTAGTAACATATAATTTGACTGGTATTCAAAGGGTAAAATTTTGTAATTTTGAATTATATTTTGGTTTTCATGACTAGGACTGGTTTTCATTTAAAAAATGAAGTTGGTCTAAGTAGAAAAATGTTTTAATATATATGAATTTTATAGCATTTTGTAAATGTAAACAAGGGGTGGCCATTTTTGGCCACGAACAATCTGAGAGGGAGTTTTTTTGTTTTTCTGCCACTGCAGAAAAAAACAATGTTGCATAAATGTCATTGATGCTGTTAATTATTGCTATGCATCAGATGGCATGTATTATTTAGAAAAAAAACTGGGATTTTATAATTTTCTCTATTTATGAGTTGTTATGATTATGTGCTCTAACTGGTATTTAAAGGGTTAAATTTCAGAATTTTAATGAAATTTTGATTTTCATGAACAGCCCTGATGCTAATCTAAAAAATCATGTAAAAAAACTGGACATTTTTCTTAATATATATGAATTTTATAGCATTTTGTAAATGTAAACAAGGGGTGGCCATGTTTTGGCCACGAACAGTCTGAGAGGGAGTTTTTATGTTTTTGCTCTCTCTGCACTAAAATAACAATGCATTATAATCAATGTTGATGTGAATCAATTATATGCCCCAGACTCTACTATTAATAATACAAGAAATTTCAGTAGCAATGCAATTATATAAAATTGCGAGATTTGAGGTTGTCATCCAGCTGGTGCAGTGGACAAACAAACTGGTGTTTAAAGAGTTAAAAAATAAAAAAGTAATAATTATTTTATATTTATGGAAAGAACTGAAGTTACTTAAAAGCTTTATGCAGAAAAAATGGCAAAAAACTAAAAATAATAAAAATTACAGACCTAATCTCTAGGTGGCCACTTTTGGCCACGAACAAGCTGAAAGGGTAGTGATTTTGATCAGACTCAGAGGGTTAATAAACTTGAGCCCTTATCAGAATGATCAAACAATCAATAATTTTCAAGCGCGTGGAAACACATTAACCCTCTGGGGTCCAGGGTATAATTGACCGTTATTGACTACGTTTGATTTTACCTCTATATTTCACCTTTAAAAACTGTTTATCTTGCCTTGTTTGGTATCATTATTTTCAGCACAACATCAAATATCCGACAAATATAACTGACACACAAAACAAAACAATGACTAGACTACACACTAACTATAGCCTCCAAACACACTAAATCTCACTAATATCTCACATATGAAAACTCTCTCTCTCTCTTTCTTTCGCTCACCCGCTTTCTCTCGCCGGTGTCACCCCTAAAACTTCCCCGTCTTCCTAAACAACCAAAGGCCACATGTTACCATATCATTTTTTGATTTGTTCACATGGTACACTTTAACACCAATAGGGAAGGGAAGGGGTGTTTTTTTTTCTTTTTCTTTTTTCACTCGCAAGCGGAGAGTGTTTGCTAGCGCTGTCCTTAGAAAACCCAGTTTTTACCGATTCTTCCCGCTGTAAACACCACTGTTTTGTTGAAAAAAAAAACCATTCCATGTATTTTTTTATCATAACTCTGGTTTCACGTGGCCTATCGATACAATTTAAAAACTGGTATATAGTTCAAAGTCCGCACTTTTGACTCAAGTTGAAATGGAGACTCTGGGTTGCTGCATCTTGTTGCTGTTTCGTCTTAAATTGGTCATGTGATTTTGATGCGCCAGCGCGTCCGTCGACCCCAGAGGGTTAATTAGCTGAAAATGAAGATCCTGACAGGTGTCTGCGCTAAGAAACCTTATCTGCGATTAATCTGTTGAAATGACACTGTTCGTGTAATAAGGGGCACATTTTTTTTAGTATGAGTATAAATTGAAACTCTTAGTTCAAACTGCTTAAAAAAGTTTTTGCCCACAAAATCTGTTTTTATGATGTTTTATCCATCATAAACGCAGGTTGTAGACAACACACGGCAAACCCGTCCACACATTCGTGATTTTCAGCATCTTTTATTACTCTGGTTCCTGTTCACATGCGGCTGTGGCTTTGCCAGCCGAACATACACACCAACAACAACAACACAATCTCAGGACCCAGTACAGATTTTAAAGCCGGCGAGGCGTGATTGCAGATGCTGCCCGGTGCGTCCGCCTTCCTCGCAGTGACCATGCCCCACCACATACCCCCATTGCCCAACTTAGCCCGGGGAGCCATCCGGCCGATCCTACTCCCGAGGCTGGGGCAGGAGAGGGAATTAGCCCTGACCGTCGGCGTCCCCAGCATCTGGTAGGCTGTGTCTGGGCTGGCCTCACCCTGGGGACCAGCACGGGTGTCGGAGCAGTCTGGATCTCAGCTGCTCTTGCACAGTCGAGGGTCACGGCAGTGGGTGGCATCGGTGTCGGCCGGAACCTGATCTGAGCTGCCAGCCTCTCGATCATCTGCATGCAATAACAATGGGAACAATGGGCTGTGAGGTCAGTTCCTTGATCCTAAATATGCAAATTGTCATGACCATTGATCAGCAACCACTGATCAATGGTCATGAGTACCATTCACAGAGAGTTGGGGAATGGCTGCAATCACAGCATTGTAAGATGGTGACAGATGTACCCTTAGGCCCCCTCCTCGATTCAGAGATGGTCTTTCCCTTTTCACGTAAATGGCCTCCTTGACTCCGCGCTCAAACCAGCGTTCTTCCCTGTCCAGGATGTGTACATCCTCATCCTTGAAAGAGTGTCCACTGGCCTGTAGGTGTAAATAGACTGCAGAGTCCTGGCCTGACGAGGTTGCTCTTCTGTGTTGTGCCATCCACTTCACCAGAGGTTGTTTGGTTTCCCCGATGTAGAAATCCTGACAATCCTCCTGGCACTTAACAGCGTACACTATGTTACTCTGTTTGTGTCGGCGACCCGATCCTTGGGGTGGATCAATTTTTGGCGCAGCTTGTTTTGGCGTTTAAAAGCCACAGAGACGTGGAATTTAGAAAAAGTGCGTCTCAGCTGCTCCGATACTCCTGACACATATGGGATCACTACAGGTTTTCTCTTAGGCAGCGGTTGTCCTTCTCTCCTGGATGGGCTGGAGCTTTCTTTTGGCGGCTTCCCAGCTTTGACAAAAGTCCAGCTGGGATAACCACATTTACTCAGGGCCTTCTTGATGTGCTGTTCTTCTGCTTCCCTGGCTGCTGTATCAGTGGGGATGGTGTTTGCTCTGTGTTGTAGCGTCCGTATGCGTAGGTTTCCGGTACACATCAGCTTTTAGATGTCCCCCATTACGATGGAAATCTCACAGTCTAAGAAGGCTAACCTGCCACTTTTCATATCCTCCCTGCAGGGCTCTAGAGTGCAACCAATTTGGTCGCAAATGCGACCAAATTTTTCAGTGGTGCGACTAAAAAAAAATATTTGGTCGCACCGATGCGACCAAATATTTTCGGGTAACAAAAAAAAAAGAAAAATCTCTGCAACTCTCCGTGTGGTCAACAACAGACACACATTATGCCCCTATTGTGGACTAAACCAATCAGAGATAGTCAGGGGCGGGACCTCTCTGATTGGCCGTGGTCCAGTTGAAAGCAGTGTTGCCAACTTAGCGACTTTGTCGCTATATTTAGCGAGTTTTCAGACCCCTTAGCGACTATTTTTTCTAAAAAGCGACTAGCGACAAATCTGGCGACTTTTTCTGGTGTTATTGGAGACTTATTTATGACGACTTTTTGACGTGAAAACGCTTATCGCTCTTACTCTCAACAAGCAGCGGTGCTGCCGTGGGCACCTCACCCGTGCCAAAGCACTCACAGGCGGAGGATAGTCCTCCCCCAGCTGCTATCAGTGCAGGAGATGTTCACACCTATGCCTCCAAACGGCAAATGAATCGCGCATGAGCGAAGCCGCTGCTCCCGCACTGACTGTAACGCAGTCAGTTATTCTTTTACTGTTATGCTGTTTTGTGGATCACAAGGTTTAAAACTACTTATAAACACACACTCACACACACAAAGTAACTCCACCAGAGTGCCAATTTCGGGTCACTTTTGCCGGTCCAAACCCGGATAAAGGAGCAGGGTTGGAATTGTGACATTAAAAAACAATAATTACTAAAAGAAATTTAATTTGTAGTTCTAAATAAATTCTAACTGCATTTAGGACGTTTTTTACTCACTTTATGTCTCTTCCACGATGTTATTTCTCTCTCCAACAAGTAGGTTACAATTACATTAGCGTGACCAATTATGCAAATTAGGCGATGACATCATTTAGCGACTTCTAGCGACTTTTAGGACAGCCAATAGCGATTTTCCTTACTGAGGAGTTGGCAACACTGGTTGAAAGTGCAGGTGGAAGAGAGAGGTGAGTAGCTTGAATAAAGCGATATCAATTCATTAAGGGATTCCACACAAAGAAAAAAACACACAGAGCGGACCCGACGCATCAGAATCAGCTTTGTCTTTCTCGGCTTTCTCACCCCACGGCCTGAACACGGACACGCTGTCGGAGCTCAGCGATTCTGATGCGTGGGGTCGGCGCTGTGTTTCCGTCTTTTTTGCGCTGATTCTGAGCTGCAGGTTTTGTCTCTCCAACCAACATTCGCTGAGCCAGCAGCAAAAGAAGCAGCAAACTACGCTTCACATTTGATCAATGTCGTCATGAATTCCCTCTGACTTTTGCTGTTTTGCTTCCACCACGATAAAAATCACACTTCATGCACAGCTCCCTCTCTCTCCCTCTCTCTCTCTCTGTGATTCAAGAACAGTTTCCCGTCTCAAATCTCTGTTTTCTGCATTATTTATTCGCTTATTACCCACCAGTCTACCGTTGTTTACAGAGCTGTCGGCCGCTGTCTTTTTCTTTTCTTTTTCTTTTTTTCACTTAAATGACCTCGGACAAGAAAGCCTAATTTCTGCTGTTCAATACTGAAGAAATTTAAACTTCTTAAAATTATGCAAAATTGCAGAATATTGCAGAATATTTTAAGGTTATCTGCTATAAAAAGCCAGACCAGGAAAATCTCCTTCATGTTTTTCTGTGTTTTATTCTCAGTTACTTTGACACAAAGGCATCTGCTGTGATGTTCACAATTCTGATGAAGTCTCATGTGTATCAGTACTGATAAATGATCAGAATTATAATATTTCTGACTGTCTGAGGCTAAATTGAATCGAATCAGGACTTTGAGAACAGGAATCGAATGGATTATAGAAATCAGTGATGATACCCAGCCCTAGTGAGCAGCCTAGGCCTGACAGAAGTGGATGTAGCTGTGGGTAATAAGAAACGATGAAAAGAACTATTGATAACTGTTGTGTTAAGTTAAGGACTGATCTGTCTGAAATTCATAGCCAGCTCTGACACGGTGCCATCAATCTTTGAATGCTGAAAAAACAGCAGTGTATCCAGAAAACACATTATATGCTGCAATAAATGCACTGCCCAAGTGTCCCCTCTCCCCACTGCCTTTCAGTAGCAAACAGGTTGTCAGAGGAGCCGAGATGATGATTAAGTTTAACATTTTCTACAATATTGACAAAGCACTTTAAGCACAAGTTTGTTAGTTAATAATTTAGAAATGAATATTGTCTGTATGGACTTCCCCCCCAAAGAAAGTGCACATGTAAAACTGCGGTGTTAAGCGATGCCGTTGAAAAATTTGAGTGCGCCTAACTTTTGTGCCGGTACGCCTAAATTTTTAAAGTTAGGCGCACCGGTGCGCCCATGTCAAAAAGTTAGTCTGGAGCCCTGCCTCCCTGGTGAATTTGATGTGTTGGTCCACTGACTTAATGTGATCAATGAATTGTGGTACGTCCTGAGATTTGATTTTCACCCAGGTGTCATCCACATACCTGAACCAATGACTTGGTGGTGTTCCAGGGTAGGACAACAAAGCCCTCTTTTCCACTTCTTCCATGTACAAATTGGATACGGTGGGGGAGTCTGGGAAACCCATGGTGCACCCATATTTTTGCTTGTAGTACTGACCCAGATGGACAGAATCAACCTTTTTGGGATTTACTTACCTGGATTGAGCATGCATCAAGACAGCTCTTTGAATAAGTTAACTGACCCTTGGTCCTCTTGCTTGTCATCATTCTCAGACTGTAAGAAATCTTGGAGTGGTTTTAGATTTCCTATGTAAATTAGAGAAGCAAGTCTCCAGTTGTCAAGACCAGCTTATATCAGTTATGTGGAATTGCCAAAGCAAAATCTTATCTTTCTCCAAACGACATTGAAAAACATATTCATGCCTTTACCACCTCTAGATTAGACTACTGCAACTCTCCCCATTCTCATCTCGCCATCATTTTCATTTCCAAAATACCACTGCACGCTCTTTAACAGGTATTAGACGGCATGATCACATCAATTCAATTCAATTCAATTCAATTTTATTTATATAGCGCCAAATCACAACAAAAGTCGCCTCAAGGCGCTTTATATTGTACAATAGATCGCACAATAATAAATACAGAGAAAACCCCAACAATCATATGACCCCCTATGAGCAAGCACTTTGGCGACAGTGGGAAGGAAAAACTCCCTTTAACAGGAAGAAACCTCCGCAGAACCAGGCTCAGGGAGGGCGGGGCCATCTGCTGCGACCGGTTGGGGTGAAGAAGGAAAACAGGATGAAAGACATGCTGTGGAAGAGAGACAGAGATTAATAACAGATATGATTCGATGCAGAGAGGTCTATTAACACATAGTGAGTGGCTGGAAAGGAAAAACTCAATGCATAGCTTACGTCTATTGCAGCATAACTGAGGATTCAGGGTCACCTGGTCCAGCCCTAACTATATGCTTTAGCAAAAAGGAAAGTTTGAAGCCTAATCTTGAAAGTAGAGATAGTGTCTGTCTCCCGAATCCAAACTGGAAGCTGGTTCCACAGAAGAGGGGCCTGAAAACTGAAGGCTCTGCCTCCCATTCTACTTTTAAATACTCTAGGAACAACAAGTAGGCCAACAAGTGTGAGAGCGAAGTGCTCTAATAGGGTGATATGGTACTACAAGGTCATTAAGATAAGATGGGGCCTGATTATTTAAGACCTTGTATGTGAGGAGCAGGATTTTGAATTCTGGATTTAACAGGAAGCCAATGAAGGGAAGCCAAAACAGGAGAAATCTGCTCTCTCTTCCTAGTCCCTGTCAGGACTCTTGCTGCAGCATTTTGGATCAGCTGAAGGCTTTTCAGCGAGTTTTTAGGACATCCTGATAATAAAGAATTACAGTAGTCCAGCCTGGAAGTAATAAATGCATGAACTAGTTTTTCAGCATCACTCTGAGATAGGATATTTCTAATTCTAGAGATGTTGCGCAAATGGAAGAAAGCAGTCTTACATATTTGTTTAATATGTGCATTGAAGGACATGTCCTGGTCAAAAATGACTCCAAGGTTCCTCACAGTGTTACTGGAGGCCAAGGTAATGCCATCCAGAGTAAGAATCTGGTTAGATACCATATTTCTAAGATTCTCAGGGCCGAGTACAATAACCTCAGTTTGATCTGAATTAAGAAGCAGAAAGTTAGCGGCCATCCAGGTCTTTATGTCTTTAAGACATTCCTGCAGTTTAACTAATTGGTGTGTGTTACCTGGCTTCATGGACAGATAGAGCTGCGTGTCATCTGCATAGCAGTGAAAATTTATGCTATGTCTTCTAATGATGCTGCCTAAGGGAAGCATGTATAATGTAAACAGAATTGGTCCTAGCACTGAACCCTGTGGAACACCATAATTGACCTTAGTGGGTGAAGAGGACTCTCCATTTACATGTACAAATTGGAGTCTATTAGATAGATATGATACAAACCACTGCAGTACAGTACCTGTAATACCTACAGCATGTTCTAATCGCTCTAATAGGATATTATGGTCAACAGTATCGAACGCAGCACTGAGGTCTAGCAGGACAAGCACAGAGATGAGTCCACTGTCAGAGGCCATAAGAAGATCATTTGTAACCTTCACTAAAGCTGTTTCTGTGCTGTGATGAGCTCTGAAACCTGACTGAAACTCTTCAAATAAGCCATTCCTCTGCAGATGATCTGTTAGCTGTTTGACAACTACTCTTTCAAGGATGTTTGATATGAAAGGAAGGTTGGAGATTGGCCTATAATTAGCTAAGACAGCTGGGTCTAGAGATGGCTTTTTGAGTAAAGGTTTAACTACAGCCAGCTTGAAGGCCTGTGGTACATAGCCGATTATTAGAGATAGGTTGATCATATTTAAGATTGAAGCATTAATTAATGGCAGGACTTCTTTGAGCAGTTTTGTAGGAATGGGGTCTAAAAGACACGTTGATGGTTTGGAGGAAGTAATTATTGAAGTTAACTCAGAAAGATCAATTGGAGAAAAAGAGTCTAACTTAACATCAATGGTACTAAAAGTAGCTGTAGATAATATTACATCTGTGGGATGATAATTGGTAATTTTTCTCTAATGATAAAAATTTTATTTGTGAAGAAGTTCATGAAGTCATTACTAGTTAACGTTAAAGGGATTGTTGGCTCAGTAGAGCTCTGACTGTTTGTCAGCCTGGCTACAGTGCTGAAGAGAAACCTGGGGTTGTTCTTATTTTCTTCAATCAGTGACGAATAGTAAGATGTTCTGGCTTTTGGGAGGGCTTTCTTATAAAGCAGCAAACTATTTCTCCAGGCTAAATGATGATCCTCTAAATTTGTGACACGCCATTTCCTCTCCAGCTTACGAGTTATCTGCTTTAGGCTACGTGTTTGAGAATTATACCACGGAGTCAGGGACTTTGGATTTGAGGCCTTAGTTTTCACAGGAGCTACAGTATCCAGAGTCGTACGTAGTGAGGAGGTAAAATTATTAACAAAATAATCGACCTCTGTTGGAGTAGCGTTCAGGTAGCTGCTCTGCTCTATGTTGGTACAGGGCATTGAAGATGATAACAGTGGGTGGATTATATTCTTAAACTTAGTTACAGCACTTTCAGAAAGACATCTACTTTGATAAAGTCTACTCTCCACTGCTGTGTAATCAATTATTGTAAATGTGAATGTTATCAGGAAATGATCAGACAGCAGAGGGTTTTCAGGAAACACTGTTAAATGTTCAGTTTCTATGCCATATGTTAAAACAAGATCTAGAGTGTGATTAAAGTGGTGGGTGGGTTCTTTTACATTTTGAGAGAAGCCAATTGAGTCTAATAACAGATTAAATGCGATGTTGAGGCTGTCATTTTTAGCATCTACATGGATGTTAAAATCACCCACAATAATTATTTTATCTGAGCTGAGCACTAAATCAGATAAAAGTCTGAGAAATCAGAGAGAAACTCTGTGTAAGGCCCAGGTGGACGATAGATGATAACAAGTAAGACTGGTTTCTGAGTTTTACAGCTGGGGTGGACGAGGCTAAGCATCAGGCTTTCAAATGAATTAAAAGTCTGTCTTGGTCTTTGGTTGATTAATAGACTGGTGTGAAAAATTGCTGCCACACCGCCCCCTCGGCCTGTGCTTCGAGGTTTCTGGTAGTTAGAATGACTCGGGGGTGTTGATTCATTTAAACTAACATAATCATCCTGCTGCAACCAGGTTTCTGTAAGGCAGAGTAAATCGATTTGTTGATCAATTATTAAGTCATGTACTAACAGAGACTTGGAGGAGAGAGACCTAATATTTAACAATCCACATTTCACTGTTTTACTCTTTGGTTCAGATGTGGATACTGTATTGTTCTTTCTTTGTGATTTTCTATGTTTAAGTTGTTTGTTGCTGGTTTTTGGTTTGTTTTTTGTCATTTTGGGAGCTGACACAGTAATGGAGATGGGTTTTTGGGGGGGTAGCAGGAGTCCAGTTTAGCAGATTTAAACTTGCTCGCTGTCCGTTTTTGTATTGATTTTAAGATCCTTTTATTTACTTTGAATAGTATGACGCCCAGCTATTTAAACAAACTCCTCAACACATATAACCCGAAAGGGGCAATGACACACTTTATATTCCTACTTCAGAGTCTACACAGTCTTTTAAATCCCATCTTGTAACTTTTTACCTTGGCTTTTAATCTGAGTTCAGTTTGAGAACCATTAGGTTTTTGGTTCATGTTGTCACAATATATTGTATTTGCTTCTTCTCATGGCTTATTTTACTGTATTTATTCTTCTGTGATTTTCTCTTGTTCATTAATTAATTACTCTGACCCACCCTTCCCCCCACTCCTTTCTTATCTCTCTTTTGTTTTTCCATTCCTCTGCTTTCGTCTCCTGATTTCGCCAACTTGGCCTTCACCCAAGTTGAAAATAAATAAGTGAATAAATAAAATGAAAAGATTAACAAGTAGAGCCCACAGAGAGTCTACAGTGCTCCTCTTGGCATACCATGACTGTGCTTGCTAAAATTGCCGGACGAGTAGCAAACCATCCCTGACCCACAATAGACACTCTCTTCTGGCTGAGGACCAGAGCCTCCGATTTAGAGGTGCTGACCCTGTTTGACCCCAGAGTACCGAGTTAAACATGCAGACTTTACAGATGTCCAACATGCTGCCTCATACTTCCTGAGACAACTGGGGAAGTACAGTCTTCCACAGGAGCTGCTGATCCAGTTCTAGACTGCAGTGATTGAGTCTGTCCTGTGCTCCTCCATCACAGTCTGGTATGGTGCAGCTACTAAACAGGACAGGAGCAGACTGCAGCGGACTGTACCGGCAGCAGAAAAGATCAGCGGCGCCCCCCTGCCATCCATCCAGGACCTGCACCTCTCAGTAACCAGGAAACAGGCAGGGAAAATCACAGACCCCTCACACCCTGGACACAGACTCTTTGACCTGCTGGCCTCTGGCAGACGGTACAGAAGCCTGCAGACCAGGACCACCCGACATAGGAACAGTTTCTTTCCCCTCGCCATCTCCCTCCTAAACAGTTGAACTGGCACACTGCTAGACTGCAACTGCACCTTATGTACAGTGTGTGGTATTCATTTCATTTCTGTAATAATGTATTTTATGTATATAAGCTTTAGATTGGTTATTTGTGGTTGGTTTATACGCCTTTGTGTATGTATGTGTGCATATGTAAGTATATATATACATACGTGTGTGTATTGTGTTGTTTACATATTGTTTTGATTTACATTGTTGTGCTTGAGAGACACCATCTACTGGAACTAAATTCCTTGTATGTTTTTGCGCATATACCTGGTCAATAAACGAGATTCTGATTCTGATCAGATTTCATGTCTGTGATCCTCTGACCTCTGTATGATCTTTTTTGCACCCCATACATATTCCTGCTTATGCTGCTTTAGTATTATAATCTTTGAAGATTATAATCTTTGAATACCAGCTGGTCCCCATCTCTCTGGGAAGCTGGGCAAATTTGGTGTGAGACACATCATTTCACAGTTTTAAGATTTCCTAAAATCACCATTTTCATTGATCTGACCCACACTGGGGTCACTTCAAGGAAGATATGGGTAAAATTTTACATGGAAGAGGTTCTTCTTTGGCTCTCGGAGGAGGCGGATGCACTTTTTCTCCTCTCCCTTATCTTCCCTGCTTATGTCCTTGTCTAGTCTCGTGTTTTTCTTTGTATTTTCCCTGGAACATTCTCTCACAGTCTGTTCTCTAAAACCTAAAAGAGGAATTATGGATTGGATCAACTGGTCCCTAAATGCAATTGACACCCCTTTCTCAACGAGAAGTTTGGGCTTGGGTGAGCCTGAGTGGTGAAGATATCTACCTATTTGGAACCATAGTAACAGGGTTCTGGCTGATCGGAGCTAGCTTGGCCCTGACTTATCGAAGAATTAAGAAAGCGGAACCGGCTGTTCAAACCCCCACAAGGCTGCCCGCTGGGATTGGAACGATGGGAGAGGCGTGAGTTTCTCAAAATGGGCTCATTGAGTCAGCACGGATAAGATCTTGGAGAGGCTACGGCTGCTGTGAATACTCAGAATAAGATCTCTGACTGCAGACTGGATACATCTTGGAAGGGCTAGCCCGGAATAACATCTCTGGGCGCAAAATTGGATGACATCTCGGGAGGCACACTGCCGTGAGTTCTCAGACATTGGCTCCTTGAGCACAAGAAGTGACAACATCACAGAACATAAGTATGGCGAAGCTCATGGCTCTCAATGGGAGATTGAGAGACCAATGTTGGACTGTAGAACTGCTTTGAAATTCATATGAGCTGTTCGCACTAAAGTAAAAAAATAACATCACTTATGCGGATACCCCTTTGGCGCCAGCTGCAAGGCCGGAGCTGAACAAAACACCCTGATAACGACTGTGTTTAGTCTGTTCCTTCCCATTCCATGCAAGGCCACCTGGGTTGGCTGGAAGACTGTTTACTTAGCCTGGCAGGGCGAAGGACACTTTCTCAGCTGAACTCTGGGCACACGCACACACATACATATACTGATACTGATAAGCACTCACCGACGCATCACCCTCCCTACCCCGGATCCAACGCCACCTCCAACGCTTACCTCCCCTCTGATGTGGACATCGGGTCAGTTGGAGGCGCAGTCGAAAGATTGCAGCGGTCCCAGATCAGATGTACACACTGGAACTCTTTCCCATGTTGCTTGTCTGTGTTTATTGTGCTATGGTGTGTTGATATCTGTGCATTCCTGTATTATCCTTTTGTGTTACACATTTCGATGTTTTTTTCCTCGCTACCTAGCCTGACCTGTCTCCCCAATGTGATGTTTGTGTATTGTATGTACGGTCGGCAAGGTCTGTCATCTTGGTTGCGGGCAAAAGACCTGCAACTGAGATATAAAGGCTATCTCATCATCTCATCTCATCGTCATCAATGTACAAAAAAATTCTAGCAATTGTAAAACGTTATACTGTTGTACAACAGTTTTTGGGTCCACATTCAGAGCTAGATTTCTCTGAAAAGATTTGGACACAGCAAAATTTCCCTTTCTCTGAAAAAAAATGACGACTTAGTGTTAACCTGCACAATCCTTAGGGAAACAGGAGAATTGGAGTTTGGCTCAGTTTGTGGCAGACATCACAAACAAGGCTCAACTCTGTCATTTATCATTATACTCAGACTTGAAGAGATAGATACACAGCAGTGTCCTTTATCGAGGCTTTATTTCTGTTTTTTTCTCATTAAAAGCAATACAGAAAAAGAAAAACACTGACTTTTTGTCTGTGACATACAAAATATGTACAAACAGTAATAAAAAGGAAGGACATGGAACTAATGACAGAATAAAGCAGCACATTGAAAAGTATGACTCCACTCTGTCTGATACTGACAGTGCAGAAAAACAGAACATAACACTGGGGCTGTAAGAGGCACAACAGGTCAACTACTAACTGGAAGTTTGATGGTTCAACATATATGCATATCCTTGTGCAAGATACGAATGCCTGGTGCATTCATCTGAGTATAAATGCGTATGAGTGTTGGATAGAAAGCCCTTACGTAGAAAAAAATGATTGTATGAATGAATGTGAATGGGTGAATATGTCAAGTAATAAGAAGTGCTTTGACTGCTCAAGAAGAGTAAAAAAGCAGTATATAAGAAGTATATATGAGTGATTCACTGATCCATGTCACTAGGATTTACAGTAATGACATCAGAATGTCACTCGGACTGGAGAAACATAGTCTGAGGGTAACAAAGAGAGGGAAGCAAGTCAGAACTGAGGAGATCATACTACCAGAAGGCAACATTGCAGACAATGAGAACAGTAGCTGGGAATCCCACACAAATGGGAATCATGAAGAGGCCGGTAGGAATGCTGCAACTACCAAATACCTGCAGAGAGTAAGGCACGTCCTGAGGAGTTAGCTGAATGGGAAGACCAAGATCGACATCTACACCCTACCGATCGTCAGGTACACTGCTGGGATAATAAGCAGGCTAAAGGAGGAGATGCCTCTGACATCAAGACAAGGAAGTTCCTACCACGCATGGAGGGTTTCACCCCAAGTCTGCACCCTGAAACTGTACACTAAGTGGAAGGAGGCCAAGGACTAGTTAGTGTCAGATCCACTATCCATGATGAAACAGCAAAGATTCCTGAGTATTACAACTGATGTGTGAAACCTGAGAAAGGGATAGGCCCTGCATGGCAGGGGAAAAAGTGGCTGATATCAAGAAATCCTACCAGTGGCTGGACCAAGCTGGACTGAAGGACAGCACAGAGGGACTAATCATGGCTCTAAGCACATGGTCCTTAAAGGCTGCATCTACAATACCAGGCAAGACCCCAGATGGAGGCGGTGCAACACTTTCTCTCTGTCTCCATCTCTCACATATAAATGGTGAATGGTCTGACTCTCATGTAGCGCTTTTCTACTCTCCCAGCGCACTCAAAGTGCTTTAAATACCGTCATCCTTTCTCACATACACTATATTGCCAAGAGTCAAATTCAACAGGCAGCAACTGTAACCTGAAAATGCTTAAAAAAGTTTTCACTTTTTTTCTCCTCTGACTAGAAACAGGATGTCTGACCAGGTCATTTGGTTCAGAAGACCCTGCATCGTTACACAATAAACACTTTTCCCCCCACAACACTGCTGTTTTTGGATTTTCAGTTTTGTTTGCATAGATAAGAGAAGATTGAAAAGAAGAGCTGAGTGGTTTAGAGACATTAAACCAATGTGATCAAAAACAGACTAGAGACTCCGGTCCCGAATATGAATGTTTTTTGTGTGTGTGTCAGACTCAGGACTGTCTGGTCAGCCTCCAGGTGATGAAGCTTCCTATAGACATGCCAGCGAGGAATATGATGATAAGGCCGTAGCTGTGAGAGCTCATTGATGACACCCTCTGGATGGATGCAGCTGCCAACTCTGAGAAGCTGTTGATCTGTGGACATGCACATACATAGTCATTACTTCCATTTGTGCAACATCAGTCACTAATGGTTTACTGTTCAAGATCTATGTGTAACTTATAAACATACTTAAAAGTAAAATACATAAATACAACTCCTCACTTATGAGGAATTACCTGGGTTATCCTTTAAAATACTGTATATATGACCACAAAAAATTAGACCGAAACATTTCCTTTAGATCAGACATGTCAAGCATAAGGTGCGCAGGCCGAATATATCTGTATCCAACCTGTGACTGAAATTCATATGTGAATTATCAATGTATGCACTTTACAGAGAGAAAGCATGCCACAGCCACACCACTCATACAAGTCCCATAATGCAGTGCAGCAGCCGCTATATGCAGATGGGGATTGTGACATCATCAATGCTATGCATTATGGGAATGTTTTTTGTCCAACTTGATAATGGAATACAGGTAGGCAGAGGCTGTGTTTGGGCTTTAAACTGTGAACATTAGTAACTGATAACAATGGTGAGCTGCTGTGCTATAAAATGACATAACCATACTTATGGCTGAGTATAACTGGTTTTATGGACCTGACTCAGATTTTTGTGCTTTTCAGCTTGGAAGCAGCAACAAGGAGCTGATGAAGCAGCTGGAAAAGGGAAAAACAACATGTCAGAGAAGATCTTTGTGATCTTTGATCTTTTTCTGAAATATTATTTATCAGTTCTCAGTATCATACAAAACACTCACTCAATTACTTTGTGTGTCTCAGTGTGACCGATATGTCCACAAAGTTTTCAAGATGCCATTGAGGGTCTTTAAAGGTACCTATTAATAAATAAATGTAAATAATTTACACAATCTGTAATGCAACCATCACTGAAACCAACCAGCTGATCTACACCACAGCAGTTGTGATCACTGAAGCGTCCGACGTGTGCTCTCATTGGCAGGGGAACACTACGAGAACAGCAGCCCCGCCGAGGCTGGAGATCAGTAGAGAGAGCAATACTGGAGGAGCATAGGGGAGAAGGATGCAACCCATAACTGCAGGATCCAGTATCCATCACAGTGACCGATCTCCATGCAAGAAAGAGTCTTAAGTATGAAGGACAGCGCAAGTTGAACAGGCTCATGGCTCAATAAATGAGCAGGACCCAGAAAGAAATGGGCAGAAACACCAGAGGAAAACCAGACCGATTAAAGCTCCTGCTAGACAGAGCAGTGTGTTGAGACTGTAAGACTAGACGTCCCCAAACTGGTTACACTGGTTACACAGACTGGTGCACATGTCAGCCACCTCCTCTACATGGATACGATCTGGAGTAATGTACTCACCTGAAGGCTTTTCAGGGAGTTTTTAACACAGCCTAATAATAATGAATTGCAGTTGTCCAGCCTGGAAGTAAAACATGCATGAACTCGTTTTTCAGCCCCTTTGAAAATATGCTGTAGTCGACAAAAACTCAAGAAAACCATGAATCGGCATATGGGCATTATTTGTGCAAAGACTGATGCTTCTGAAGTGAAACAGAGCAGAATTACAGAGGTTTCAGTAAAGACGAAGCTAGGAGTTTTACAGTGTATTTATGCAATATTATACTTTACATTACAAGAACGAAAACTGTGACATTTGCAAACCTTCAGTCCATATTTACATATTAATACTTGACGTTTAGCATTTGGATGGCGTTTTCAAGAAATGTGGTCATAATGGAGTGGATTTAAGTTTTGGAAGCAAGACAACAAAGACAGAATTAATGATAATGTTTTTCAAAAAATGATTGATTATGGTCTTCAAAAGATTATGGGAAGCAACTCTGAGATCTTTGCTTTCAGCAGACGTATTGCTTGATCATGTACATGCCACTGACCAACATAATATGATGTAAGTCATTGTAATATTATGCCTGATTGGTATATATACACATAAACATAAGATTGCCAACTCCAAATTTTCATGCTGACATCAACGGGGTCTCTCAATGCAACAACCCGCTATACAGAAACAAATAAGAAACGAAAACGAATGTGCAGTACTTTATCTACACTTGTGTATAATCTCAAACATGGGGTCTCAGGGAAAAAGACAGTGAAGATATACTGGTGTATAACATACCCAACCTCCGTGATCCTGAATCCAGCCCAGCAGATTGTTTTTGAAAAAGTTCACTGCCCAGGTAAGGACCTCTCTCACTGACTGAGGGAGGTGAGCCTCGACCATCTGATGGATAAACACACAGGTGAAGTTATGGTACTGCAACCGTCTCCCAAAACGAGGTAAGAAACATGGGTGAGAGCGGTGTGTCACACTGTGGATACGTGGGACTATAGACACACTGTTCATTTGGAACATTTTATAGCTCTTTTTCTGAAATGTCATTTATCAGATCTCAGTAACATACAACACACTCTTTCACTGACTTTGTGTCTCAGTGAGACCTATTATCTCCACAAATTCGGGATATTTTGCAGGCAATAGTTGTGGTACTTATGTCCACTAAGCAGTTTAAGCTAAATCATTCACAGGTGCACGAGGTCAACTTTAATTCTGAGAAATAATTTTCTCGTCATGTTGGAAGTTTTAAATAACACTCTGGGTTGTCTTTGCTTGCCGTCATCTCTCCTCCATTGTGACTATGCAATTTAATTATAGTTACAGCCAATTTAAGAGCAGGTACGCGAACATAAACATTACTGTACAGACATTAACAAAAACAAAGAATCAATGTGACGCACTAACTGTAAAGCTTAAGTCGCACCTCCAGGACATTCTCCATTTAACTTTAGTTTCTGTGAAATGCTTTCACATTTTTTTTTAAATCTCAGTTTCTATTTTCTTCTGTCCTCCCGTTTTGCTGTTCGTGCTATGTGCAGTCTTGGCAGACAATATAAGCGCTACTCCCCCAATAGCTTCCTGTAGTGTACTGCAGTTACAAAAATACATTTACGTGGTATTAGTCTATGATGTATTGACAATAAAATTCACATTTTTATAGTCGACATCATTGATTATGCCGTAAATCATTGCAGACCTACTGTAGACTACTATACTGTTTTGGTCCTCTGGCACACAAACTGAAATTGTAGCACAGCACTGATAAGCAGAATTGATAGGCAAGCTGAATAACAATTCAAAGGACCTGAACTACCGGGAACTGCTTTTGTAGAAAACTGGTTCTCAGTTCCCATCCCTACTAATGATGATAAAATAACAATGAAATCACAAAAACAATAAGGACTGCTTTATATTCTCAGATGTCCTGGAAACTGAAACCAACTCACCTTGACAGCAAGCCTGCCGGCTACATAGATGAGCACAGCGATTCTCTCCCAGGTGATGCCGTCCTCAAACACTTTGTCTGCCACTTGTCTGAATCTCTCTGACTTGGAGCCAGAGCCAGAAGCCACACCATCTATCACACTGCAACAGAACAGCATAAGAGAACAGCCACAATTTAAGCAACCTGTTTTTGAAAACACTTAAAGCCCTTAAAATTGCATTCTGACTGACAGACGTTTTTAGTTTATGACAGAGACATGTCACTGAGGAGTGGCATGAAACACTTGTCTGTACACCACAACCTCCATCAGCAGGGCGTCTAGTTATCTCTACTTAACACTCAAACTGTACGGTGTAAATGCTTATTGAGCCAACATTAATCTGTTGCACTCATCCAGTAATCTACAGTATTATTGTACTAAAGCAGTCTCCTAACATGAGATCTGAGATGAGGAGGAAAAACTCACTCTTGAAACTCCTGGTCATGCTGCACTCTGTCACCGACGATACGTATCATTTTGCTCAGCTGCTTGACCAGCTTCTCCTCCTGCTCAGTCTTCACCTCCACAGTCAGTGGAGTGAGAGGCGGGACATCCTCTGAGGGCACATCCTTCAGCTCTTCCTCTATGACTCTGTTAGAGAACACACAATTCTGAGCTTAACATGGCTTCTTAGACTAATATTAGCTAAACAGCTAAACAGTGTTCCCACTCAGAATCATTAAGGTTTTTGACACTTTACATTACACATTTACTGTGGAAAGAAACGGTTAAAAGTGCATTTTCTAAGGACAGCGCTCGCAAGCACAAAAAACCAAAAACACGTGACACCCCTTTCCTATTGGTGGAAAAAAATAATATGGCAACTTGTGACATTTGGTTGTTTAGGAAGAGGAGAAAGTTTATAAGTGATGGTGGCGAGGGAGAGCAAGCGAGCGATATCCATAGCGAGTTTTGAGACGAGAGAGATTTGTGGCGTTTAGTGTGTTTAGAGTGTAGTTAGTGTGTTGTGTTGTCTTGTATAGTTAGTGTGTACTGTAGTTATTGTTTTTGTTTTGTGTGTCAAAACGATGAGGGCACTGCTGAATGTCACAGCTGCTGCCAAAAAGTCACCAAAGGCAGATTGTAATGTAAACGCTGTCTGCAGGTGGAACACAGGGGGAGTGTTTTTCAGGCCTGCTGGTTTTAGGCCTGTGATATGGAAACTAGGAACACTCCTCTGACCCATACCTCCCCCAGTCCACTACATATCAAATCCCCTTCCCACGATGTCCATAATCTGCCTTACAAGAAATACTGTGATCAATTTTAGTAAAGATTACATTTGCATCCTCTAAGCAGAATGCCAAAGGCTGCGTGGTCAAATGTTTGTTCACGTTAGACGTATTTCCCCTCTTTGTTGGCTTCAGTGTTGGTGTCATTACTAAAAAAAGTTATTACACATCTTACAGAAAACACTTTTCTTAAAAGTAATGCAGTAAGTTACACCCATGAGAAAGAAATTCATTATACTACTTGTTACACTGTTTTCATGTTATTCTGAAGCACACTGACTGATAATTAAAGATTAACAATATAAACCTACAGGCCCGTAGGTTTATATCACCAGCACAAATCACTGTCCTAATGAGGACACACGTGATCTTTCTCTTAGTATTTAGGTATGAACACAAAGCAACAACACAAATCAAAGATGAAAATTAGCACAAAGAGACTTTAAAGGCATTGCCACAGTTATTCTACTGTAGAAACATGAACCTGTAGAAACGGAGGCTGCAGCCTGACTGCTCATCAGTTTGTTATCTGTTGAAGTGACGCCCCCGCAAATGACGGCTCACTCTATCACGGTGCCGGGCTGGGTTAGCGTTTACTCAGCTTTAGCGTCTTTCTGGATTCTTGGTTAGCTTAGCATTAGCATGCTGTCCGTTCAGATGCTTGCGAAGAGCCAACGTTGTGTTAACAGTATGGTGCAGTTGTTTCTGTCCTGGAGCGGTCTTCACTTTACCATTGTGCTCTCATCCTTTTGTGCAATAAAAATAAATCCACGCTGTAGACTGCACCACTATTTTCCTCCTCAGACACAAGAACTGAAATCAGCTGATCGTAGCGAGAGTGCAAGAACCGATAAGCGAGATCGATAGGAAGGCAGACTAACGATTCCAAGGAATTGGACTATGTTCTCGATTCCGATCCCTACTGCCAGGCCTTCACTGCAGTGGCTTTCAGTGCTGTTTGCTTGTGGGCCTTTTGTCCAAAGTTTAGTCTTCAACAAGTGAAATTCATGCTCAGTTGTGTTAAGATCAGGTGACTGATTTGGCAGTCAGGAATATTCGAAATATTCAAGAATATTCCATCGTTGTGCTTTAATAAACTCTAGTGTTGCCTTGTCTGTATGTTTTGGGTCATTTTCTATCTATATTATGAAAAGCTGCTCAATCAATTTCACTGCATTTAGCTGGATTTGAACAGAGAGTATGTCTTTGTACACCTCAGAATTCATTCAGTTACTTCTGTCCTGTGCCACATCTTCAATGAACACTAGGTGTCCCAGTGCCACTGGCAGCCATGAACGCCCAAGCCAACACAGGGGCTGTGTCCCAATTCAGGGGGCGTTTATCAATATGCGTACTTGTGCGTACTTGCGTTCTCGTGTACTCGTGATACGTCATCAGTCGGAGACCAAGTACTGTTCCAATTGGCACGCATCACGCCGAGAACGCGAAAAGTCCCGGATGTGTTCTCGATCCGCCCATTTTATCGAGCATGCATCGGTGTAGACTTGGGACAGCTATATATCCCAGAATGCATTTCGTCCAAAACTCAACAGCGGACTCCCGCACATCGTCTCCCCCGCTCGCGGTCCTCTCACTACTCAGGTTAAAGAAACCCCAGCAGCTGTCTATAGTATTGAGTGTCCACTAGAATAGAAATAAAAGCGTTCTAACATCTCACCTGCTTGTTTTTATTAAGGTATGTACACGTATGTACATGTACACTATTTTTATTAATAGAGGTTTCACTACTGAGGTTAAAAATGATATATAAGTCACTTAGATCACTTCTAAATGTTAATGTTTGGTTTATTTCAGTGTTTTATTTGTTCCTGAGTAAACCGGTTTGGCTGTGATTAAAGTTAAACTTCATAACATGTTACTCACAGTTAAATTAGGAGGGGACGGCAGTAAAAACTCCGGACCTGTGACATCATCACGTACGCTGGTGTTCCGACTGTACAAATCACGAGTCCGTGCTCGCGTACTTGAGAATTGAGAAACGGCCCACGAGTCCGTGCTCGCGTTCTCGGCGGGTACGTACTACCGTGCGTTCTCGGCGAGTACGTACTCATCGAGAACGCGAGTACGTACTCGCGTACTTGGGCATTGATAAACGGCCAGGGTCTGCACGCTTGAAGTACGCACACTACGCGTACTACGTACGGTGCGTACTACAAGTACGGGAAGTGCGGAAGTGAGAGGCTTGTGAAATGGGACGGTCTAGCCTTCGTCGCGCTGTTCAGGTTGCCTAGCAACCATGACACCAACCGCAAGAAATGTTTCACACAGCTTTGTGTGACAGAAATGAAGGAGAAAAATGTTTTGTTGTTCATTCATTTTTGTCATGACATCACTTTGATTAGTTGAGACCACAGGACTGTAAAACATGATAGTTGGGCTTCATTTCTGTACTGAACAGTCATTTCAAGATTAGTTAGTAAATAATAATTAGCTAATGTTGTTCATGAGACTAAAGTCATCTCACTGTGGTAATGTTAATATAATATGGACAATATTATATGTATTGTCATATATATATATATATATATGAGCTTGAACTCTGGGTCAAAGATGCAAGTAGCAGTTATTTATATTTCGTATCACCTTAAATCTTCACTCAAAGACAAGTATCTCTGACAGTGTATATACAGATATATTATATATAAGAGACAAATATTGTTCGTTTAATATGTTGGCATTATTACATTTGGCTCAATGCTTACATATATGTGTAAAAAGAAAATGTACGAGCTGTGATAACTGTTTCTTATAGAATGAAGATCAGACTGATATATTAAATATTCCTTTATTGGGTGAGAAAATCAGACCATGTCATAACTGCTTTAAGTCACACAGAATAGATATCAGAGCCTTAAACAGGCTGACTTCTGCTAAATGGGTCAAACTGGGCAGAAAGTCTACAAACACATAACATCCTTATAGAATATGATGTAACACTATAGCTCAACTTAGCTCAGAATATATAAAGCATATAAACAATTACAGCAATATGATGCAACAAACACAGCAGTGCTACTAATCCAAAATACTCAAAGCTTCATAGAACTGAAACAAACATTTATTTTTAGCTCCATTCTGCTGCTGATACATACTTTAGGTTTCTGAATATTAAACTTGTTGCTGCCTTTCATAGTGTGTAACTTGAAGGCCCTGAGTACTTTCTCCCACACTGAAAACACTGGGATGATAACATTATTTGAACATTACCTAATAAGACTGATTCAGGACAGATAATTAGTTATGTTAAACTTTCCTAGCAGTCCTTCACAAACAGGGAACAGTCTGTCTATTCTCTCCATCTGTCAGCTGCTGCTGGCTCTTCCTCCTCCTCTTCCTCACACACTGCTGAGTTTGTCCTGGTGGATCATCAGGGTGCAAAGCCTCACAGATGATGTGCAGCAGTGGGTCCCTCAGTCTGTCCTCACTCTGGACACTTGCAGTCGTCACACATGGAAATCAAATGTGTGATAAGCTGCAGGATTCAAACACAAGTGTAACTTATAAATACATGTTCATACTTTTATTCCACAATCAGAGAGAAAGAAACAGAGAGAGAGTGCAGGACAGACAGACAGGTGACAGTCTCAGGTGTACACACTGCTACAAAACAGCACAAGAGAAGGAGGATTTAGTGTTTGTGTTATTACGAGTGCTAAACAAGAAGAGTTCCCAGATGGTCCAGTGGACACATGTGTGACTCCTGTGATTAAAGCATCTTTCTTTCAGCTTAACGAGTGAACCGTCAGCTCGTTCAAACACACGTTAAAGTCCGTTTGGCTCGACACCACCGAACAGAGGCAGCAATATAACATAGCTAACATTAACAGTGCAGTGAATCCTGCTTGTGCCGTCATATTCAGGACTGCAAACAGAGCAGCATCACTGACTTTCAGCTTGTTGTGTTTGTGGATATATGACTGACTTTAATTATCCATAAAATCATCACATTCTCTGTAAGATTAAGGTCAACTATATATATATATATTTAGAAGTAGAGGCTTTAAAACCAAGTAAACGCTGAAAGTACAAACATCACTAATGTCACATAACTTTGCCGACATGTGGCCAACAGTAATGTTTTAATGTTCTTAAACATTCGCACATAAATAAGTGACATAATATTCAGTACTTACTTTTGACAGTTCACTCTTCGTCCGCTCCCTTCTGTCGTATTTTGCGGCAAAATTATCCACACCCACCGCCGTGCTATGGATTGTGGGATATATGGGGCCACGAAGCGTGCACTGGACCACGCTTGATATTTGGGGAAATCGACGGCGCATTTGGAGTATGCATTTGAAGTACACTTCGAATTGGGACAGCCGTCGTCGCGTGGCGGTGACGTAATCGCACTTGAAATGCGTACTTCAAGCGTGCATACCCTGAATTGGGACACAGCCAGGGTCTCCACCATGCTTTTCACATGATGTGGTATGCTTTTGTTCCACACCTTCTCCAGACTTTCTTCTTGCCATCAGTCTGGTAGAGGTTGATCTTGGTTTCATCTGTCCAAAGAATGTTTTTCCAGAAGCGTTCTGGGTTGTTTTTTCTTTTTCAAGATGTTTTTTAGCTAAGTCCAATCCAATAAGCCTTTGTATTCTTAAAGCTTATGAGTGGTTTGCACCTTGCAGTGAACCCTCTGCAGTGTTGGGAAGGTTACTTTTAAAATGTATTCCATTACAGAATACTGAATACATGCCCCAAAATGTATTCTGTAACGTATTCCGTTACGTTACTCAATGAGAGTAACGTATTCTGAATACTTTGGATTACTTAATATATTATCGTGCTGTTTACAACTATGTGAATGTACTATTGCTGTGATTTATTACTGATACTGAAGGTCCGCGGCTCCGAACCGTAGTAAAGGGACCTCTGGCTAATACGTCGGGTTCCGTGTTGGGCTGGTAGCCGAAAACTAGCTTTACTTTGTTGTCTGGGTCAACTTTGCTTGCCAGAGACAGAGAGAGGCGTTGAAAGGCTGCTCCAACGGAACTTATTTTTTCCGGAGGAAAACACGAACACAGTGTACAGTTGAGTCTTAATAGCTTACTTACAGCTGGGCTCGTCAGGCACTCTTCTTGGCTGCAGTGGTTATTATTATATTTACATGCTTCCAGCTCCCGTTTTTGCTCCGTGTCAGCTCGGACTTTTCCTTTCTCTCCCTCCCTCGCTCACAGACACATAACGTGTATGGTAGTTGAGGGGTCTGACAAATGCTTTTGCCATGATGTAATCTGTAATTTCCACAAAGCATGCTGATCAGTGTAATTTTCAATGATTGAACTGTAGTAGAGACGAGCAAACATATTGGTACATCTGAGAAGAGAGAACTTTTGTTATGAAAATGATTTTAATCTTTTACACATGATTGCATTTGAGCTTATTAAAGAGCTGTGGCTCCTGGTCAAGTGAAGGTCAGAAACTCTTGGCAGGCGTTAAGGATCAGCCAATACACGGTGAGGAGGACAGGAGCTCTGAAAGGAATGGCAACACACCTGCCTACAGACGCCTGGAGTGATTTTTATCTTTTATTACTTATATTCTTTAAAGTTAAGAGTTAAGTTTTTATCATTTATACCTTATATCTGTTGAGTAAGTTTCCTTAATGGTTCGAGTGTGACATTTACCCTAGAAATCACACAGAGTTTAGCTGTGTATGTGCACAGGCCTATGTCTGGCTAAGACGAGCAGTGTGAGGCAAAGGTGCAAACGGGTCATGACACATACATAGCCTACACAGCAGGCGCCCACACATACACACACTCACACACACACACATACACACCATAACAGATCTATTTTGGTAGGGCAGAAGTGGAGATGTATTTTTTGCTGCAAATGCAGAATTGTGCTGAAGTACTCAGAGGAAGTGCAACTGATGTCGAGACAAGAGACGTAATGTTCTTTAAACCATGTTAAAGTTCACGGAACATTTTGTGGTTTAGGTGACGTAAGCTGTACCTTGTCTATTTTTGCAAAAGAGGGGGCTTTGTTATTGTACCCATATAAAACCTTTGTTTAATCATCGTGAGTTCAGTTCGATTGCTGACTTTGCCCAGCTTCGACTCCACGCGTGTAATCAATAAATCTTTGCTTTGACCACATCTTCCGGACCAGAGTTGTTATTTGCTTGTGAGCCCTCCGTACTCCTTTTCTCCAACTTTTGAACCTTAACATTTTGGGGGCTCGTCCGGGATCTGCAAGAAGTAGAGAGAATGTTGGGAGTGCAGCATAAATTTGGGACAGTGTATCATCCCCAGTCTCAGGGAAAAGTAGAAAGAATGAATCTGAACTTAAAAATAAGATGGCTAAAATATATGCGCACAAACAGGGTTAAGTTGGGTAGCTGCACTCCCCATTGCTTTGATGACCATACGATGTTCTGTGAATCAGTCAACAGGCTTTACCCGTCACGAGCTGCTGACCGGAGACAGTTTCCAGCCCCTTGGACAGCGGTCTCGGCGGAGCAGCCCCAGAAAAGGAACAGGTCTCATGCTGAATATTTTAACGAGTTGAAAGCCCTTGTGTCCAGTTTCACAAAACAGGTGACGTGTGAGAACCCCAGAGAGAAAGGAGAGGTCCCGGACGCCAAGGCGGTGTGGCTAAAGGTCATCAAACGCAAGTGGAAGGAACCCAGGTGGACAGGTCCATACGAGGTGACAGGGCGGACGGCTACAGCGGTCCAGCTGAAAGGGAAAGGCGACACCTGGTTCCATTGGACGCAGTGTGCGGCAGCAGACGAGCCTAGTGGACGAGGACCCGCGCCACCGGACACGGGAGCAACAAATCTAAGAGGCAAAATAAATCCTCTCCCCGTTAACGGGCCGATCGATAGTCTACCCGAAAGGTCGAAGCAAGAAGAACCGCAGAGGAGGAGGTCGCCGCCTACAGAAAGGAGCAACCACAAACTGAGTGGCCGGAAAAAGCTGAGAAAGAGAAAAAGCAAGCAGCAAAGAGACACAGAAAAACCACGCTTTGTATTCTTTTATTTTTAATTATTAAATACACGTTGAAAAATGCCACGCCGTGAATTAGACCCTCATGAGGAGAGGGCACAAATTAAAATATTACTTGTTATTGTGAGTTTGATGTCTGTGATGATATTAATTATGGCCGTATGTTTGCTCGCTTATACTTTGCAGAAAAACCCAAGCGAACTGTCCGGACCGGAGGCCAGCCCACTCCAGCACCACAAGAGGGATCGTCACGAAACGGGGCCAAGGGTGAGAACACAGCGTGAAATCTCGGGTATAAAGGATGGGTGTCTCAGCAGATATAAGGGGCTAGAGTTGGACTACGTTAAAGGGTCCACAAGTGCGTATATGTTTGACTTATGTGAAGTGATAGATTGCGAAGGGTAAATAGCAGCTGGAGGGGATATGATGTGTGGATTTGTAGTCACCCTGCCATATGCACACGGGGAGGGAGCCCTCACTCCAGTCGGGGAAGTCACGCTGTCCTGGGGTCTTATACTGCAGGGCAGTGGTGTATTCCTGGTTGGGGAAATGTGGTAGGATGGACCGGAGTGGGGTGGCAGCCGCAAGTGCCTGAAGGGTTAAAAGGGATAGCAATACAGAGGGATTTTTCCACTTCTCAGAACCCCATTACTCTTTCCCTGGGTCCTTGGAATGCTCTCCCTAGGTCAGAAAGTCCGGGAGGTGTGTTTTACCTGGTAATCGGGATAGATATGGTGGGAACAGATCCGACAGGGGTAATTAGGATAAATCTTGTCAACCCAAAACCCAAGCCAGTAGAAAACGTGTCGCTCACCGCAGCACCAGAGGAACGGGAACCAAAAGCCAGGCGAGTCCTCACGGTAGATTATACGAGGTTAAAACCAAAGGATTTGATAGAACGCGCCACCGGGTTCAGTGACAGTAACCTGTGGCTGGACTGGATGGCATTAAATGCCGAGGAACAGCAAGTGTCAAATTGTGTGGCTTGTGCGTCGGCTAGACCACGCTTTGTTCACAGAACCAGCACCACTACATCCAGAGGATCAGTGGGGCTATGACTGTATGCTGCAACTGACCAGAGGAGTGGTGAGCACTGGAAACTGCACGGTGTTGTCCAGTTTATTTCCCCCAACCGATAAACATACAAAGGCGGGACCATTTATGCCGAAAAAAGATAATTATACGTGTTTTAAGTTCTCCACAGATCACGTGAAATATGAGGTGGGAGAAATTGACCCAAGTTGGTGTTCGGTTACCAAAACAGGGAGAACCACAAACAATGTAAGTCATGCAAACACTTTGATTGGGACCTGGGCTAGAAGTGGGCTTTATTATTATTATGGACATAAAACTCTTTTGGCTCGTGTTCCTCTGGGAAGCGTGGGGACGTGCGCAATGGTGAGGCTAGGTGCGCCACTTATGTTAATAGGAAACCGGGTGAAGGCATTCCCAAAGCACGACACACGCACACTGACAGCTAGGCGCAAGAGACACGTTCTGGGAAAAAGAGGGGCTGAGGGAACACATGCTTATGATCCTAGGATGGACTCGCCGACCTGGATAGACTCAATAGGGGTGCCCCGGGAGTTCCAAATGAGTATAAGCTTGCGGATCAAATAGCCACCGGTTTGAAAATATTCCAATAATCGCTGCTCTCTTTCCTGTGACCCCTAACAAGAATGTGGATAGAATTAATTATGTTCACTATAATCTGCTGAGACTCTCTAACCTTACTCGAGATGGGATGGAAGGGCTAGTGGAGCAAGTGGGTCCGACCTCGCTTGATGGGGGCAGCAGAATAGAATGGCTTTAGACATGCTGTTAGCAGAACGAGGCGGTGTATGTGCGATGTTCGGTGATCAGTGCTGTACTTTTATTCCTAATAACACGGCTCCAGACGGGTCAGTCACTCGAGCACTAGAGGGGTTGAAAACGCTCTCTAAGACCATGCACGAACATTCGGGAATTGAGAATCCGCTGGAGGGCTGGATGACCTCGGTCTTCGGACAGTGGAAAGGGTTTGTACTTCCCATTATGCTTTCATTAGCTGTGTTGGTGGGTATTTTGGTGACTTGTGGCTGTTGTCTCATTCCTTGTGCCCGAGCTCTGTTAGAAAAGGTGATCACGAAGGCAGTGGATTCGGGAGCAGAAGCCCACATACCCATGATGCCTTTGAGGGACATGGGAGTCGCTGTGTGGGACGAGGAGTGAAGCACCTGAAAGTATGGTGACCTCTGGTCAGTCAGAGGTCAAAAGGGGAGTGAGGGGTCTGACAAATGCTTTTGCCATGATGTAATCTGTAATTTCCACAAAGCATGCTGATCAGTGTAATTTTCAATGATTGAACTGTAGTAGAGACGAGCAAACATATTGGTACATCTGAGAAGAGAGAACTTTTGTTATGAAAATGATTTTAATCTTTTACACATGATTGCATTTGAGCTTATTAAAGAGCTGTGGCTCCTGGTCAAGTGAAGGTCAGAAACTCTTGGCAGGCGTTAAGGATCAGCCAATACACGGTGAGGAGGACAGGAGCTCTGAAAGGAATGGCAACACACCTGCTTACAGACGCCTGGAGTGATTTTTATCTTTTATTACTTATATTCTTTAAAGTTAAGAGTTAAGTTTTTATCATTTATACCTTATATCTGTTGAGTAAGTTTCCTTAATGGTTCGAGTGTGACATTTACCCTAGAAATCACACAGAGTTTAGCTGTGTATGTGCACAGGCCTATGTCTGGCTAAGACGAGCAGTGTGAGGCAAAGGTGCAAACGGGGTCATGACACATACATAGCCTACACAGCAGGCGCCCACACATACACACACTCACACACACACATACACACCATAACAGATCTATTTTGGTAGGGCAGAAGTGGAGATGTATTTTTTGCTGCAAATGCAGAATTGTGCTGAAGTACTCAGAGGAAGTGCAACTGATGTCGAGACAAGAGACGTAATGTTCTTTAAACCATGTTAAAGTTCACGGAACATTTTGTGGTTTAGGTGACGTAAGCTGTACCTTGTCTATTTTTGCAAAAGAGGGGGGCTTTGTTATTGTACCCATATAAAACCTTTGTTTAATCATCGTGAGTTCAGTTCGATTGCTGACTTTGCCCAGCTTCGGACTCCACGCGTGTAATCAATAAATCTTTGCTTTGACCACATCTTCCGGACCAGAGTTGTTATTTGCTTGTGAGCCCTCCGTACTCCTTTTCTCCAACTTTTGAACCTTAACATAGTCCATTCTCCCTGCGGCACGGAATGCTACAGGCATGGCCCTAAAGAATGTAGCCTCATGGGCAGTCCATGAGGCTACATTCTTTAGGCCATGCCTGTAGCATTCTACCTTTAGCTTAGCACAACAACAACAACAAAAAGCGCTCTCTCACCCAGGAAACACGCAGAGAGAGAGCGCCACCCTGTAACCATGGCAACCGTAACGCTGCCGCCTGGAACAACATTACGTAGCTGTCAAACAAACCCAAACAGTCCTGACCCGCGACAATATGAAACAGGGAAGTACCGCCGTGTAATCCATTTATTTCAACAAAGTAACTGTATTCTGAATACCACCTTTTTAAACGGTAACTGTAACGGAATACAGTTACTCATATTTTGTATTCTAAATACGTAACGGCGGTACATGTATTCCGTTAGTCCCCAACACTGACCCTCTGTATATACAACTAGGCGAATGTTACATCACCAGGTTGGCTGGTTGGTTGGTTGCAGTCAATAGAGTGACATTAGTTTATGTTAGCTAACTAGTAACATAACATATAATCATATCAATCAGCTGATGTGATTTGCTGTGGTATAATGGCATGTGGTAACCTGTGATGTTGTAAACTGTTTGGATGTGCTTGGGAAAAGAGATTATTTTATTGGATAAAATACAGTGATCGCATCGCTAATTGCACAGCTACTGTACGCCATCTCATCTTCATCAGAAATGAGCGCTTCCACGGAGGTGTCATCAGCATATTTGACTTCGTACCAAGTACTTTTTTAGTACCTGTTACTAAGCAGGTACTAAAAAAGTCATGAGTCAATGCGTCTCGTTCACTGTGGCGTGTCCAGCGGGGTGGCCTGGGGGGGCACAGGCCACCCCCCCCCCCAACCAGACTGGCCACCCCAGGTGCCACCCCGAAGCCAAAACAATAAAATCCAATGAAATATCAAATGTACGATTATGTTTTCACAGAGAAGCTGAGATATCCGAGTGTAAGTGAATCCAGCATCGGCTTCTGCGCTATGAGCATCATGTTAGCAAAGGTAGGAGAGCCAAGCAAGAAAGAGGCACCGCAGAAAACAGTTTTTCGGCGAAAGATTAACAGTTTAACATAGCTGGACTGGCCATCGAGCATGGCGGAGCTTCCACAGCGGCTAGCAGGTGGATGAGGGAAGGGTAGGCAGGAGGAGGAGAGACCCGAGGCAGCCGCCGGTCCGAGTGTCAGGTGAACTAAACTTCAGGTAAGAAGTTATGACCTGCAGTCTATCTGGGTCAGATATAAACCAAGTTTAGGTGGAGTTTATTTTCGTTGTGCTGACTTTTTACAGTCAGTTACAATAACTCGTACTGGTGCTAGCTAGCATGATGGAGTTTCTATACAGCTGGGTGGGTGCTGTGATGTTACTGATAGTGAACTTTATTTTATTCATAAGGTTAGTTTGTAGAGTTGCCAACGGCTCCTTAAAAAATGGAATAGTCCCTCATTCAGAGAAAATATTACAGGTTTTGTATTGAGCTGAGAAGAGACGCAGTTTGTCCCGGACTTCAGCTATAATGAAAAAGACACAAAGCTGGAGTTATTCTGTGTCTTTGCTGCACAGCTGCCTCTTCTTCTCTCATTCTCTCCCCTCTCTCTCCTGTTTCTACTTCAATCATGAAACTGATCAATGATCAGCTGATCGGCTTTTCTCTCTTGTTTATTTATCGCCCACTTTGCCAGAAAGAGGAAACCAGCGGATGTCGCGTTAAACAACAGCAGCACCTTTAAGCTTGATCAGCTGTTGTTAGAATTTATTTAATACTAATTTCTAGTATCAGCTGATGTTGGAGCCACAGCTGTAAAGCTGCTGGTCATGATGTTGGTTTGGTTATCTGGTGAGAGGGAAACATGAAGATGAAACCAGGAGATGTCCTTACTGAATCATCAGAGCTGAACAGGTGATGGAGAAACAGGTTTACCTTTTAGGTGACATGGATGAGTTGAAGGGAAGTTATGAACTGTTTCTGAGAGACAAATAACACCAGGATCCTTTTCTACGTAGCTGACAGCTGGTAACTGTGCAGGGGCGGATCTAGCAAAGTTATGCCAGGGGGCCAGGTAGAGCATTAACAGGGAAAGGGGGGCACAAAGAAATACTTTTCTTTCTTATTCTCATTTAAAATATCTAGCTTTTATTAAATAATTATCTGAATCTTGCGAACAAAGTTTTTATCTGATGTAAAATTGATAGAAATCATACATATACCAACAAGACCGTGTACATCACTGTCACAACAGCGTTTGTTTTCATTCAAAGGCTTTATGGCTTTAATACCTGGTGGGCCGGTCTCTGGTCAAAATGCCCAATTTTTTGTCCCAGTCCAGCCCTGCATGTTAATACTGGCAGTGTCACCATGCCAGCTGACTGTATTTCATCATCAGCCAGTGTTGTTCTTTATACATCAATATTACCAAAGTTTACCATAAGGCAGCATAGAAAGTATTTACTTGCTTTCAGGTTTTATTCAAATGTTAGTCTTTTCATTTGTTTCCCCACTTTTTTCCTGTTTCAAAATCAAACACCAGTTTGTGAGAAGATTATCTTTTTTTAAGAGGCAGATAAAGTTTTGCATTGGCTAATTTGCCAATTGTTAAATGTGTTAAAATATGTTAAAAATGTTCATATTTTAATATTTAAAAATGTTTTTGCCCAAAACATACATGCACTATATGTCAGTAAAAATACTATGCAAATATTGCTGCACTGTAGTGGTTAAAACCTCATTCTAATAAGAGTCAAAAGCAAATTCAGTTATTAGGTTTACAGGGTTATTGAATGATGGTTAACTGTTGGTAGAATTTTTTTTAACATTATCTGCCAATTACATCTGCCACCCTTCTCCAAATCTGTGCCCCTACCTGGCCCCCCCAACAAAAATTTTCTAGACACGCCACTGCTCGTTCACGAAAATCAAAACCGCTGCTTTTGAAACCTGGAAACGAAAGAAATGGCTGAAAAACAACACCATGATCCCCGAGTCTGACAGATGCCACAGACCGAGCAGCAGATTCTTGCCTTGAAATCCACCTTTGTTGTAGCGCTTTTGTCCCATGTTATTTACGTCGCGGGACGCTCTGACGTATTGCTATTACGACAGCCACGCACATTACAGTGCTCTTCTGTAATGGAAAACTAGTTGATCCGAGTAGATCAGCAGTCCCCAACATCTTTTGCTCCACGGACCGATTTAATGTCAGACAATATTTTCACGGACCGGCCTTTAAGGTGTGGCGGACAAATACAACAAAATAAAATGATACGACCGAGACAAAAATGGTGGTATTTTGTAAAATGTATAATATTAAACTAATTCACTGTGTAATTGTGTAACTTTTTTAGCAGCTTCCTCCTGAAATGCGCCAACAACACTGAGAGTAACATCCTCCTCTCTGCCCCTCAATGCTCTCTGGTCGCTATGGTAACGTGTAAATATTTCTTTCAAAATAAGACACGCAACTACAACACAGGAAAAGAATCAGGGAAATCGAGTTAATGATAAAAACCCTGAAAACCATAAATTTCACACCTGAGCCTCAACTCTTGCGGCCCGGTACCAAACAACTCGCCCCGGGGTTGGGAACTGCTGGAGTAGCTACTAAAAGGGGATATTGATCGAGGAGCAGGTAGCAAGGGGGATTCTGAAGGTAGTTCGATGGTAAGGATGTCAGGGATTATGATGATCAATGCTGAGCTGTAGTCCACAAAGAGCATCCTGACGTAGCTCTTCCTGTTCTACAGATGGCTCAGCGCTCTATGAAGGTTGCTAGTGATGGCATTCGCCGCGGACCTGTCCCACTAGTAGGACACATGTTGGTAGAATTTGAAGAGTACTGATTTCACACATGCCTTATTAAAGTCCCCAGCAGCAATATGGACGCCCTCACAAGGTAGCTAGAACAGGGCCTGCACTGAATGGACATGGGCTCTAAGTCTTGTGAGTAGCAACCTTTTATAATTGAAGGTTTTCTTTAAGGTTTTGCATAATCAGTGTTCACTACTAATGTATGGAACGCCAGGACTGCCATAATGAATTAATTAAATACACCATTAGATAATTAATTAAATGTGGCAATAATTAATTAAAATTGGAAATAATTAATTTTTTTACACATTTAATTAATTAATTATTGCCACATTTAACTAATTATTTATTTATTTCACATTTTAATTAATTATTGCCACATTTAAATAATTATTTAATGGTGTATTTAATTAATTCATGTTGGCACACTTGAGTCCTTCAGGTCTCACCATGAAATAATTTTATCTGTCAACCTCACCCATCAAACTCAGGGGGCGGGGTTAACACTGATCGAGTCAAAACCATTGCTTTGGCCTGGTGGCCATTGTTTTTAGCACACAACAACCGGCATGTTGAAACTAACAGAACTGAACTTTGGGAAAACCCTGTTTGTGTGTTACCAAATATCGTTTTAGTATATTTTTTTTAGCCGAGAATGTGGTGGTTTAATCTTCAGATGTCTGGTCGGTTTGTCAAGATACAGCCTCTTTGCAAAAGTGCTTCGATGATTTCGGAGAAGTCTGCCCAGCCCAGTCTCACGGCAAAGCGTGGGACAGACCCGCTCGCCTCGCAAACATTCGAGCTTTTATTACCGCCGACAAAGCGCAGGCCCCGGTACACAGCTGTAATAACCCCGGCAGTATACACTGACTTCATTTACAGAGGTTATATTTATCAGGTTTTTATTTCCTGATGTCCTTATGTGTCCTACGTGTTTCAGTCGCCAATTCTGAATTATAACAAACATTAAAAACACGTTTAAGGAGGAGAGAGAGCAAATAAATTCGATTAACAGCTGATCTTTGGGTTTTTGTTCAGTAATCAGCGTGACCTGTGTATAAAAGCAGAAAACACGTTGGTGTTTCCGTCATGTAGTAACTGCTGGCTTTAACCGTACAAAGGTGGTTCGACACTATGAAACACATACAGACTTCATGATGTTCGGCTAATATTTTTATCGTGAATATTAATCATGAGGGTAAACGGCCCTGTACACCACGGAGCGAGGTCAGCATCTCCACGACATCTTCAGCTCTCTGAGTTAACCCAGAGTTTCACAGCTGACTAATCTAACGGTCATCTACGAATATGTCACGGGTCATATCAATATGATTTTACAGAAAATCATCCTTATCACTGCCAACTATTCCAGAGACGTGGAAATCTACAGCATAAAGAACACAAAAATATAGCAGTCTAGCAACACTGTAACAGAGATGAACCGTCAGTTTGTCACAGATCAAAGTGGAATGAAAGTGATTGGTTAAACAGGTGTTCGTGATCTGTGTTATCTGCGTTTTTATCAGCGTAAGAGACTCAGCAGCAGATTAGAATAACATTTTGGTGATTTAATAAATCGCTAAATTAATACACTCAAGAAACGAGCAAACCTGTTCCGACAGTTTGAGTTTGTATTCCCTCAGCTGCAGACTCGCTGCTGTTTAAATGTTTGAGAGCGAAGATTAGATATAAAGCAAACATCAAACAGACTCAGTCTGCGTTCACATGTGATATGAGGCCAGCACGTACAGTGGCTGTGTCCTGTTTTAAGATCATATATGTAAAATTGTTGTCTGACCTGCGTCGACCCAGTCCGTGGTGGGTCCGTGGAGTCCGTGGTTACCATGGTTACTGCATAAGCAGCTGTAATTTAAACAGCTGGCACAGCAGAAACCTACCGGCGACATGAGTGTTTATGTTTGTCATTGCAAAAGAACTGTCTGAATGGTTAACTGAATTTAACTTGGATAAATTATAGTTAAGGAGTATCACAGATAACGCCCACGGAGCTGTGTGACTGTTCACCACTGCACTGAAATAAGTAGGCTATTACTGAAATACACGTGCTATATCATAAACTATGATATAAATAGGGAGGTCCTACTAACATGTTTAGTTTTAAAGGACACCTTCCTGCCTTTAGTCTCATTCATGAATTAGTTTTCTTCTAACATCCAGAAGTCTGCACGTTTCATAGTTTCTAACAAGCCTTTGACAGTTAAACATAACATGACCGAAAAAGCAAAAAAAAAAAAAAAAAAAAAAGAAAAAAAAACACACAAATTATATGTTAACCTCATTTAGTTTTAGTTAGGTAAACTCTAAAAATTCTAACAGATACCTGGTGCTTAGAATACAGTTGATGATGATGTAATATTTCTGTCCAGGTTGCGGTCTTCACGATGAACATGCTGTTGCAAACTCTGCTCCTCTCGGTGGAAATGCGCCTTCTTTTCCTCTTTGTATAAAACATTTTTAAAGTCAGTTTAATCTCAAAATTGACTGTCAAATCCAAAACACACCAGAAAAGCGAATGGTTCAGTCTAACACAGTGAACCATTAAACTTCAGTAAAACTATGCGGTTATGAAACGTAACTTTGACCTCAGCCAAACCGATTTGCTCAGTTGTAAATAAAACAGCGAAGTAAACGTGACCTGACAGACAGAACCTGAGTGAATTAAGTCCAGTGTTTAACCACTGAGAGCTAAAACTCAGGTGAGGTTTCAAAGCTGTGTGCCGGTGATTGGACATCAGCCGCTGATAAAGCTGGTTCGCCTATAAAGTGCTCTGTAGGGAAACAAGCTCCAGCAGCTCTGCCCTCGGGGAAAAAAAACTATATTTACTTATCTTGTGCAGAAAAATGCGCCGACATTGCGTTATATCGAGCACTGGCTGCCCAGTTAAACTGTGACTATCACCAGGTAACGTGGGCGTGTTTCTTGAATTAGCAGCAGGTGTTAAACAGCTGACAGGTGAGGAGGAGGATGCATGCAGGTAAACTGAGGGCCTGTTGAGCTGATCGCTGGTGTCCTGAGAAACATGTCAGCTCGTTCTTTATGTTACAGAAGCACAGAGACAAAAGATCGGGCGGAAAGAGACGATCGTTTGGTGCAAACGAGAGTCTGCGAATGCAACATGTGAAACACAGAGAGTAGAATATGTAAACAAACCGGTTAATGTAACCCCCCCCCGTTAAGCTGCTACAGCTGCCCCAAGTCCACACAAGCAATCGATTATCTAGGATCGACCTGTCTTGACTTACTTTGCACGGCAACCAATCAAATGTTAGAGAAGCTGCAGTGGCAGCGTTAACCCCGCCCACTTAGTTTGATGGGTGAGGCTGACAGATAAAATTATTTCAAGGAGTGAGATGAAGGGGACAAAAGTGCCAAAATGAATTAAATAAATAAATCATTAAATAATTAATTAAAAGTGTCAGTAATTATTTAAATATGTCAATAATTAATTAAATATGTCAATAATTAATTAATTACATGTGTCATAAATATTTATGCAATTAATTATTTCCAATTTTAATTAATTATTTAATGTTGTATTTAATTAATTCATTATGGCAGTCCTGGCGTTCCATATATACTATCCTGGAATCAGTTATTTATTGTTTAGAACATCCTTTGAAATAGCTTTAAAAACACTCTTTGTGTGAACTAACACCAGGGTTTGACTACACAACGAATTTATGTTGATGAGGCTCCCTGGTGTTTGGACATTTTCCTGCATTAGATACATTTGGGAACATTGATCCTATGCCGTTTTCCTGCATCTGAGTCCTAATCCTAAAAAGCCTTTGCTCCAGAGCTATTACTTATATCAAATGCATATTGATTTTCATTCATCCTCCTGTCTTTAATCTGTTCATGAAACACTTTCACACTTATATTGGATTATACAGGGAGTGCAGAATTATTAGGCAAATGAGTATTTTGTCCACATCATCCTCTTCATGCATGTTGTCTTACTCCAAGCTGTATAGGCTCGAAAGCCTACTACCAATTAAGCATATTAGGTGATGTGCATCTCTGTAATGAGAAGGGGTGTGGTCTAATGACATCAACACCCTATATCAGGTGTGCATAATTATTAGGCAACTTCCTTTCCTTTGGCAAATGGGTCAAAAGAAGGACTTGACAGGCTCAGAAAAGTCAAAAATAGTGAGATATCTTGCAGAGGGATGCAGCAGTCTTAAAATTGCAAAGCTTCTGAAGCGTGATCATCGAACAATCAAGCGTTTCATTCAAAATAGTCAACAGGGTCGCAAGAAGCGTGTGGAAAACCAAGGCGCAAAATAACTGCCCATGAACTGAGAAAAGTCAAGCGTGCAGCTGCCAAGATGCCACTTGCCACCAGTTTGGCCATATTTCAGAGCTGCAACATCACTGAGTGCCCAAAAGCACAAGGTGTGCAATACTCAGAGACATGGCCAAGGTAAGAAAGGCTGAAAGACGACCACCACTGAACAAGACACACAAGCTGAAACGTCAAGACTGGGCCAAGAAATATCTCAAGACTGATTTTTCTAAGGTTTTATGGACTGATGAAATGAGAGTGAGTCTTGATGGGCCAGATGGATGGGCCCGTGGCTGGATTGGTAAAGGGCAGAGAGCTCCAGTCCCACTCAGACGCCAGCAAGGTGGAGGTGGAGTACTGGTTTGGGCTGGTATCATCAAAGGTGAGCTTGTGGGGCCTTTTCGGGTTGAGGATGGAGTCAAGCTCAACTCCCAGTCCTACTGCCAGTTTCTGGAAGACACCTTCTTCAAGCAGTGGTACAGGAAGAAGTCTGCATCCTTCAAGAAAACATGATTTTCATGCAGGACAATGCTCCATCACACGCGTCCAAGTACTCCACAGCGTGGCTGGCAAGAAAGGGTATAAAAGAAGAAAAACTAATGACATGGCCTCCTTGTTCACCTGATCTGAACCCCATTGAGAACCTGTGGTCCATCATCAAATGTGAGATTTACAAGGAGGGAAAACAGTACACCTCTCTGAACAGTGTCTGGGAGGCTGTGGTTGCTGCTGCACGCAATGTTGATGGTGAACAGATCAAAACACTGACAGAATCCATGGATGGCAGGCTTTTGAGTGTCCTTGCAAAGAAAGGTGGCTATATTGGTCGCTGATTTGTTTTGGTTTTGTTTTTGAATGTCAGAAATGTATATTTGTGAATGTGGAGATGTTATATTGGTTTCACTGGTAAAATAAATAATTGAAATGGGTATATATTTGTTTTTGTTAAGTTGCCTAATAATTATGCACAGTAATAGTCACCTGCACACACAGATATCCCCCTAAAATAGCTAAAACTAAAACAAACTAAAACTACTTCCAAAAACATTCAGCTTTGATATTAATGAGTTTTTTGGGTTCATTGAGAACATGGTTGTTGTTCAATAATAAAATTATTCCTCAAAAATACAACTTGCCTAATAATTCTGCACTCCCTGTATATAATTGGTGCGCTCTCAGAATGTTGGTTCTTACTGACAACTGGCTGCATCTTTGTATATAAATTAGTGCACTGTTAGTAGATCACCCTGTGATTGTGACATCACAGTAATTTTCCTCCCTTAGTAAATCTGTCTAATAGCATATACAAAATTAAGTACATGTTATTTTCTAATATTTACCTGCTTTGTAGTTCCTATAACTACAGTAACATTCTTTCCACCATCACTTATCCCAGCGGAATTTTTAAGTAAAAATTAATTTATGATAATCCTGAAGAGGGCAGTCCTGGCGTTCCATAAGTATATATGTCAGGATGGAATATGAAATACTGTACAATTACTACAAATGATCCCAAAAGTTTGATTCTGTTCATCTGGACGTAGCGAATGAAGAATGGACCGGGAAACCTGCAGACTGAAGTAATCACCTCGATGAGTGACGAAACATTTGTCCCACTGAAAACGTCCAGATCAAAAGAATCAACCTTTTGGGATTTACATACCTGGATTAATGAGCATGCATCAACACATACTACAAAATTATATTACATATGTTAAGAGATTTGACATCTATATTTAGCCTGTAGAAAAAGGCCAATAATACTATGACACACAGATTTTTATCACTGGTGCAGTTTACGGTAAAAAGATAACATCAGTTCCTGTAAGATGAAAATGAAACTTAATTCAGATAAGGACTTTAACAGTGTTGGGTCAAAATGTATTATTATGTGTTATAATAAATACAATATCTGCACATGAGCTACTATGTATTCACTAACACAGGAATAAATATGTTTTAAAAATGTCTAATGACTGAATAATTATATAGCCAATCAACTGTTTTAATGATGAAAGACATAATTTTACTGCTTTTCTCAAGAAAAGCAGTGTAACTCGAAAATCGTAATCATTTTTTACTGTGCTCCAACAACTTAAGGATCCAAAAAAGATTTATTGTAAAACATTACTGACCACTTTGTGGTAGGTAGGTGGTTAAAAAGCAAAACGAGTGGGAAAAGAGCAACGATGAAAGCATAGAACGAAACTCACTCTTTGATCAGGGCTTCCCCGATTCTCTCATCTGTGGAAGAGTAAAAACAAGACGTGTCAGCCCAAACGTGTTCTCCGTAGTTACACTGCAGGCGAAGTAAAAGGCAACAATGAAACAAGAAGTAATCAGCCGGTAAGGCAAGCTTACCTGACATGCCGTTCCCCGCGCACGCCATGGTTTGAAGAGAAGTTTAATGAATGCGAAACTTCCTGAACAAACTCTGCCGCTTCTTCCTCCGAAGTTACATTAATCTTTTTCTGATTAAATAACCTAAGCAAAAAACAACAACAACAATAAAAAACACCTAAACAAAAACAATTTACCACCAGCACACGTCAGCTGGTGTTTCGTCGAAGTTAGAAAAGCCGACAACTGTAACAAACCCACAGCCCAATCCCGATCAGTCAACGTCATCAGTCGCCGCCCGAGTACGCTCAGAATCCCCGGATGTGCCGTTGTTCCGCTCATCTCTACGGAGACGACCACCCGAATTATCTATTGTGAACGGTATACATCGCAGATAACGAAAGTAAGGAACTGAAAGGCTTCAACAAAGGTTCCCGTTATAAAGCTTATTATACTCATTAAACTCCTTGAGTTTCTTAGTTTTCTGTTTCACATTTTGCCCTGTCTGCAGTAAAACATTACATCAAACATATCTGTCTAAATGTTTGTCACATCTATCCGGAATGGTATGGAGGGTCCAAATCACCTAAATACGTTAAATAATTAATTAAATGTGTTATAAATTAATGAAAATTGGAAATAATTAATTAACTGATTATATAAATAATTACATGTCAATTTAAAATATTTAATCAATTATTTATTCACACATTTTTTTCCAATTTTATTTAATTATTTAATGTCGTTATTATTTATTTAATGATGCTAATAGATAGAGCTTATTATCAGAAGTGCTCCGATCTTTTCAGAGACATAAGTTCATGCTGCTCTAACAAAGAGCTCTGCTAACTGTCAGCTACAAGATGAGTGTCCTGAGCTTGTAATACCACCAGTAATACACAGCTCTCAGCACACAGTTTTCAAAACCCCTGCTGACTCTTAGCGCTCAGTGGAGGTTAAATACTGGGCATAATTCAAGAAGGTTATATCGGGAGATGTTTATTTCACAGTTTTATTTGTTCCTGAGCAAAATTGGTTTGGCTCATATTAAAGTTAAGTTTCACAATTGCATAGTTTCATCGAAGTTTAATATCTCACCAGAACATGTCTTGAACAGAACCATTTGCTTGTCTGTATTTCTCTGATGTTCATATGGGTTATAACTTTAAATTAAAACTAACATTAAAATCTTATTATACAAGGAGGAAAGAAAGCATTTTCACCAGGAGCAGAAACATTTGAACCAGTATGTTCAAATGTATGTACAGTATGTACAAATGGCTCTAGGAACTTTTAGAAGGCCAGAGTCCTGAGATTAGAGAGCACGGGATGGAACATAAAGATGTAAAAGGTCGGAGAGGTATGAAGGTGCCAATCCATTTAAGGCCTTGTAGGTGAGCAGCAGGACCTTAAAATCTGCTCGAACCTGACAAGGTAGCCAGTGAAGAGATCTCAGTACAGGGGTAATGTGCTCAAATTTCCCAGTTTTCGTTAAAATGCGAGCAGCTGCATTTTGTACCAGTTGTAAACCTCTAAAACTTTTCTTTGGTAGCCCAGAAACAAGAGCGTTACAATAATCGATACATGAAGACACAAATGCATGGACAAGAACCTATGCAGTGTCGCTTGACAAAACTTGTCTGATTTTCGCAATGTTCCTTAAATAATAAAAGGCAGCCTTTGTTGTCTCTTTTACATGAGACTCGAAGGAGAGCACCATATCAAACCACACACCCAAGTTTTTTACCTTGTCCCTGCAATTTATGAATGGTAAATGGTAAATGGCCTGTATTTGTATAGCGCTTTACTAGTCCCGCCTAGGGACCCCAAAGCGCTTTACACATCCAGTCATCCACCCATTCACACACTGGTGGAGGCAAGCTACAGTTGTAGCCACAGCTGCCCTGAGGCAGGCTGACAGAAGCGAGGCTGCCATATTGCGCCATCGGCCCTTCTGGCCAATAGTCATCAATTCTCAAGATGAAATTTTGTACTGAAATTTTTGTGGTCCAACGACCATCAACTCTGTCTTATCAGTATTAAGAAGCAGGAAATTATCCAATAACCAGCCCCTAATTGCAGATAGACAAGATTCTAGTTTAGACACTTCAGCACAATTTCCAAGAGGAACATAAAGCTGCAGGTCATCAGCGTAACAATGAAAAGTTACATTAAAAGAACGTAAAAGAACACCAAGCGGCAGCAGATACAGAGAAAACAGCAATGGCCCAAGTATGGAGCCCAGAAGGACCCCATGCCTCACTGCACAGGTCTCGGAGAGATCACTTTTAAAACTAGTCTGAGATCTCCCAGACAGGTAGGATCTCAGCCATGATAAAACATTTCCCGTAACTGCAATAAAATGTTCAAGTCTATCCAATAAAATACAGGGACAGTGTCAAAGGCAGCACTTAGATCCAGCAATAATAAAACTGAAGTGCGATCATTGTCTGCATTTACCAGCAGATCATTTGCCACTTTGATTAAAGCTGTTTCTGTGGAGTGATTTCGTCTAAAAGCAGACTGAAATGGTTCAAACAGATTGTTAGTTAACAGATGCTCAGTGAGCTGCTTAAAAACCACTTTTTCAAAGACCTTAGATAAGAAAGACAAATGTGAGATGGGTCTATAGTTTGCAACCATGTCAACATCCAGTCCAGGCTTTTTCAAGATTGGTACTACCACAGCTGATTTAAAACATTCAGGGAAGACTCCGGTCATCAATGAAGTATTTAAAAGAAACAGAATGTAGGGTCCTAATACTGACCACAGTTTCTTTATAGCCCAGGCTGGTAGATGATCCAAAGATCGAGCTGCGTTTACAACCTTAGTTAATCCAGACAGGGAAATAACCTTGAAGTCAGGGAACAGTTTATCAGCACAAACAGATAAAGCATCTTAGTAGTCTAACGAACAGCTCGAGGAGGTAGTAATCTGGTTCCTAATGGTTTCAGCCCTGTCTCTGAAAAACATAAGAAAGTCATGAGCTGTCAAATTAGAACAGCAGAGAGTTGACTTACTCTCTGTAAGTTGTGACACTGTGTTCAATAAGAGTTTTGAGTTATGCTTATGACTCATGATGAGATTTGAGAAATAATTTGCTTTCGTTGCCGACATCACTGATTGAAAAAAAGACAATATATCTTTTCAAGCCTGGAGAGATACTTCTAGTCAGGAAGATTGCCAGCAATGCTCTGCTTTTCTACAATTTCTTCTCAAATTCAAGAGCTCCTATTTAACCAGGGCATAGGGTTCCTTTTTTGACATTTTAACTTCTTTACAGGAGCAACAGAGTCCAGTTGTTCAAGAATTGCATTATTAAGGTCCGCAGTCAAGGTCTCCACACATAACTCCTGGGTAAAAATGGGCTCCAACACATCAGGTAAATGTAATTTAACTCCAAGCAATGCTTCGGGAGTAATATGACCAGGGGTTTGTCCTCACAACACAGATGAATATTAAAGTCCCCCATGTTAAGAATCCTTTCATAGTGAACGATGAAACATGTCACGAAGTCTCAAAATTCCGAAATAAACAAGTCATTATATTTAGGTGGACAATAGATGACTATAATTAGAACCGCGCGACAGCTTAAAGTCAGGAGCTGGGACTCAAATGAGGTAAAAATATCAGGAGTCTTTGATGATAGAGGCTACCCCACCCCCTCTCCCAGACAACCTGGGGGAGCTGAAGAAACTGCCATCGGAGGGGCAAAGTTCCAGCAAGGGTGCCACTTCACCAAAAAAGTCCCCAAGTGCATAAGTTTTATTTGATACAGATCTTGCATTTAAGAGCGCTAATTTAACTCACTGTCCATTTGTGGTAGCAGGTTGGATATGCAGTAATTGCAAGTTGTTTATATTTGCTCCACCTCCTGTTGGTTCAGCGACCAATAAAACTGCGTCAGGTGAGCGTGCTCCAATGACGTCGGGTAAACAGGAAACACTGTTTGAGGGTAAAATAGTCCTAAAAAGCCAGGGTCGTCAATGGTAAGGACCCGCACACACGCTTCCCAGAGCACGTGCCACGTATACGTCCACTTCTCCAGCGCTTCCATTTCGAAAGATTCCAGAGTGGATCACAGTGATGCAGTTCCTCCGGTACCGACGCCAGAGGGGGCGGGAGTCCTCCACATCGCTTGCTAACGCTGGGGAGCATCAGCAGTGAGTCACAGATGTTATGAAGCATCTGTCGCTCATACACCAATAGGGAGTGGGTTTTTAAAACTAGCAGGGAGACCACTAAGAACACAAAACATAAACATTGCAGTACCAAGAGACCGCATGCCATTACACATGGCCCCATCTTTCCTCAAAAGATCCAATAATAAATAAAATCAGACTAACGTCTGATTTGTGTGGGTTTCATGGTTTACCTATGGTTATGAGCTTTGGGTACTGATCAAAAGAACGAGCCTCCTCCGAAGGGTGGCTGGCCTCGCCCTTAGAGATGAGGTGAGGAGTTCAGCCATCTTGGAGGGGCTCAGAGTAGAGCCGCTGCTCCTGCACATCGAAAGTACCCGGTTGAGGTGGTTGGGGCATCTGACAGGTATGCCTCCTGGGTGAGGTGTTCTGGGCATGTCCTGCTGGGAGGAGGCCCCGGTGTAGACCCAGGACACGCTAGAGAGATTATATCTCTTGGCTGGCCTGGGAACGCCTTGGTGCTCCCTCAGACAACCTGGAGGTGGTGGCCCAGGGAGAGGGAGATCTGGGCTTCTCTGCTTAGGCTGCTGCCCCCGTGACCCGGCCCTGGATAAGTGGAAGAAAATGATGGATAATCACCTATCAGATAAAGATTCCCAAAACTTATAACAGATAGTTGGTGTTTATAATACAGATGAATAAATATTAAACAAACAGATAATTTAATAATTTCTGGAGCATAGTGGGCATCAGTCTTCAGGATCTATGAACATGATCAACTTGCTGTGGTGAAAATTGTCCCTTTCCTCCTTAAACATGGGCGAAAAGTAACTTCCCATCTACAAAATACTCAGTTTTCATGTTTGTAGATTTTATAATATGGAAGTGGTGACAGTGTAAAGGAAGCCTACCCCTCTGATTTTCAGCACAAATTTGGAAGCCATTTTAACAATGTTCTCTATGGGAGAGGGAGGTGGAGGAGGCTGTGTTGATGGCATTAACGAGAACCATAAATGAATGACACTGGTTGAAAGAGACTTAGAGAGAGACTTAGAGCTTTTTATTGTCATTGTGCAGTTTCTTGCACAGCGAAATTGGGTAGCTGGACCACAAAGGTGCTAAAATAAGAAGAAGAGAAACCAATATACAATAAGGCTGAAAAAATAAAAATAAATAAATAAATAAATAAATAGAATAGAATAAAAAGCAGTGTATATGTATACATATGTGAGTGGAACTATATACATGGTGTATGTGTAGGAAACATTGAAACAGAAAGAGGACAACTATGGCTACGTTTTGATGTATGTATGTATGTAACATCTTTATCTCCATTTCTCTACTAACAGGAAGTTTAGTGTTTGGATTCCCTGGCTGTTCCAGTCTCCATGCCAAATATCGCCAAATATTGGGCAAGATACTAAACCTGATTTGCTCTCCGATGCAACTTGAGATGTTGTGTAAAGCACTTTAAGTACTCAGGTAGTCAGAGTAGAAAAATCTCTTTGAGAACCAGTCCATTTACCATTTACCAGTCCGTATGCCATTGGAAGACAACTCTAATGGGTTATCAGTGTAAGTAATATTTATCATTAATTTGCTAACTGAAAACATCTGTTTTGATTTCGAAATTAAAAAAATACTTGGAATTTTTACCCCATAGTCAATCCATTTCCTCTTTCATATCGTGAGCACTGCCTTGGCCTTTTCCTTATTCTTGCTGTCTACCTAAGTTTGCATTAGAAAAACATGTCTTTCTTTGTTCTTGGAGTAATTATTTCAATTATTTATTGATTTTGTCTTCCTTCCCCTTTTCATTGGAGAATCAAGTTTATCAGTTTAATTGCTACTGTCCAAATTTCAAATTTCATTTAAACCTATTAATATCTGTATTTATTCATAATGTATGCCTGAAACCAATTTATCCCAATTATTTATTTTATTTCTCTTATAAGGCATTAATTTTCAAGGAATTTCTTATTCAGTTTTCAGTGGCCTGGATAAAATTTTCTGCTGACAGTTAGTAATGTCCACATTCTAAGGATGCCCATGTGATCTGCATCGATTTATTTTGTTTTGCACCTCAATTTTACGCTGTCATAATCTGTCTATTATATATTATTATTCATTTAATTTAATTCAATTCAATTCAGTTTTATTTATATAGCGCCAAATCACAACAAAAGTCTCCTCAAGGCGCTTTATTTTGTACAGTAGATCGCACAATAATAGATACAGAGAAAAAACCAACAATCATATGACCCCCTATGAGCAAGCACTTTGGCGACAGTGGGAAGGAAAAACTCCCTTTAACAGGAAGAAACCTCCGCAGAACCAGGCTCAGGGAGGGCGGGGCCATCTGCTGCGACCGGTTGGGGTGAAAGAAGGAAAACAGGATAAAGACATGCTGTGGAAGAGAGACAGAGATTAATAACAGATATGATTCGATGCAGAGAGGTCTATTAACACATAGTGAGTGAGAAAGGTGACTGGAAGGGAAAAACTCAGTGCATCATGGGAATCCCGCAGCCTACGTCTATTGCAGCATAACTAAGGGAGGATTCAGGGTCACCTGGTCCAGCCCTAACTATATGCTTTAGCAAAAGGAAAGTTTGAAGCCTAATCTTGAAAGTAGAGATAGTGTCTGTCTCCCGAATCCAAACTGGAAGCTGGTTCCACAGAAGAGGGGCCTGAAAACTGAAGGCTCTGCCTCCCATTCTACTTTTAAATACTCTAGGAACAACAAGTAGGCCTGCAGTGTGAGAGTGAAGTGCTCTAATAGGGTGATATGGTACTACAAGGTCATTAAGATAAGATGGGGCCTGATTATTTAAGACCTTGTATGTGAGGAGCAGGATTTTGAATTCTGGATTTAACAGGAAGCCAATGAAGGAAGCCAAAACAGGAGAAATCTGCTCTCTTTTCTAGTCCCTGTCAATACTCTTGCTGCAGCATTTTGGATTAACTGAAGGCTTTTCAGCGAGTTTTTAGGACATCCTGATAATAATGAATTACAGTAGTCCAGCCTGGAAGTAATAAATGCATGAACTAGTTTTTTAGCGTCACTCTGAGACAGGATATTTCTAATTTTAGAGATGTTGCACAAATGGAAGAAAGGAGTCTTACATATTTGTTTAATATGTGCGTTGAAGGACATGTCCTGGTCAAAAATGACTCCAAGGTTCCTCACAGCATTACTGGAGGCCAAGGTAATGCCATCCAGAGTAAGAATCTGCTTAGATACCATATTTCTAAGATTTTCAGGGCCGAGTACAATAACCTCAGTTTGATCTGAATTAAGAAGCAGAAAGTTAGCGGCCATCCAGGTCTTTATGTCTTTAAGACATTCCTGCAGTTTAACTAATTGGTGTGTGTTACCTGGCTTCATGGATAGATAGAGCTGTGTGTCATCTGCATAGCAGTGAAAATTTATGCTATGTCTTCTAATGATGCTGCCTAAGGGAAGCATGTATAATGTAAATACAATTGGTCCTAGCACTGAACCCTGTGGAACACCATAATTGACCTTAGTGGGTGAAGAGGACTCTCCATTTACATGTACAAATTGGAGTCTATTAGATAGATATGATACAAACCACTGCAGTGCAGTACCTGTAATACCTACAGCATGTTCTAATCGCTCTAATAGGATATTATGGTCAACAGTATCGAACGCAGCACTGAGGTCTAGCAGGACAAGCACAGAGATGAGTCCACTGTCAGAGGCCATAAGAAGATCATTTGTAACCTTCACTAAAGCTGTTTCTGTGCTGTGATGAGCTCTGAAACCTGACTGAAACTCTTCAAATAAGCCATTCCTCTGCAGATGATCGGTTAGCTGTTTGACAACTACTCTTTCAAGGATGTTTGATATGAAAGGAAGGTTGGAGATTGGCCTATAATTAGCTAAGACAGCTGGGTCTAGAGATGCTTTTTAAGTAAAGGTTTAACTACAGCCAGCTTGAAGGCCTGTGGTACATAGCCGATTATTAGAGATAGGTTGATCATATTTAAGATTGAAGCATTAATTAATGGCAGGACTTCTTTGAGCAGTTTTGTAGGAATGGGGTCTAAAAGACACGTTGATGGTTTGGAGGAAGTAATTATTGAAGTTAACTCAGAAAGATCAATTGGAGAAAAAGAGTCTAACTTAACATCAATGGTACTAAAAGTAGCTGTAGATAATATTACATCTGTGGGATGATTATTGGTAATTTTTCTCTAATGATAAAAATTTTATTTGTGAAGAAGTTCATGAAGTCATTACTAGTTAACGTTAAAGGGATTGTTGGCTCAGTAGAGCTCTGACTGTTTGTCAGCCTGGCTACAGTGCTGAAGAGAAACCTGGGGTTGTTCTTATTTTCTTCAATCAGTGACGAAATAGTAAGATGTTCTGGCTTTATGGAGGGCTTTCTTATAAAGCAGCAAACTATTTCTCCAGGCTAAATGATGATCCTCTAAATGTGTGACACGCCATTTCCTCTCCAGCTTACGAGTTATCTGCTTTAGGCTACGTGTTTGAGAATTATACCAGGGAGTCAGGTACTTGGATTTGAGGCCTTAGTTTTCACAGGAGCTACAGTATCCAGAGTCGCATGCGTAGTGAGGAGGTAAAATTATTAACAAGATAATCGACCTCTGTTGGAGTAGCGTTCAGATAGCTGCTCTGCTCTATGTTGGTACAGGGCATTGACGATGATAACAGTGGGTGGATTATATTCTTAAACTTAGTTACAGCACTTTCAGAAAGACATCTACTTTGATAAAGTCTACTCTCCACTGCTGTGTAATCAATTATTGTAAATGTAAATGTTATCAGGAAATGATCAGACAGCAGAGGGTTTTCAGGAAACACTGTTAAATGTTCAGTTTCTATGCCATATGTTAAAACAAGATCTAGAGTGTGATTAAAGTGGTGGGTGGGTTCTTTTACATTTTGACAGAAGCCAATTGAGTCTAATAACAGATTAAATGCGATGTTGAGGCTGTCATTTTTAGCATCTACATGGATGTTAAAATCACCCACAATAATTATTTTATCTGAGCTGAGCACTAAATCAGATAAAAAAAGTCTGAGAAATCAGAGAGAAACTCTGTGTAAGGCCCAGGTGGACGATAGATGATAACAAGTAAGACTGGTTTCTGAGTTTTACAGCTGGGGTGGACGAGGCTAAGCATCAGGCTTTCAAATGAATTAAAAGACTGTCTTGGTCTTTCGTTAATTAATAGACTGGTGTGAAAAATTGCTGCCACCACACCCCCTCGGCCTGTGCTTCGAGGTTTCTGGTAGTTAGAATGACTCGGGGTGTTGATTCATTTAAACTAACATAATCATCCTGCTGCAACCAGGTTTCTGTAAGGCAGAGTAAATCGATTTGTTGATCAATTATTAAGTCATGTACTAACAGAGACTTGGAGGAGAGAGACCTAATATTTAACAATCCACATTTCACTGTTTTACTCTTTGGTTCAGATGTGGATACTGTATTGTTCTTTCTTTGTGATTTTCTATGTTTAAGTTGTTTATTGCTGGTTTTTTTAGTTTGTTTTTGTCTGTTTGGGAGCTGACACAGTCTCAATGGAGATGGGTTTTGGGGGTAGCAGGAGGAGAGAAGCTGCAGAGAGGCGTGTAAGACTGCAACTCTGCTTCCTGGTCCCAACTCTGGATAGTCATATTTTGGGGGGTTTAATAAATTGGTCCATATTTCTAGAAATGAGAGCTGCTCCATCCAGAGTGGGATGGATGCCGTCTCTCCTAACAAGACCAATTGCACTATCCAAATCAAACCACCGAGCAATACCCAGTTTAGTAGCTCCTATGTCTTTCTATTCTTTGTATTTGTGCCGTGACCGAAAATTTCCTACTGGGACTAATAGAGGTTTACCTTATCTTATCTAATGCATTCTATATGCTCCTATGAAAAAGACTACTGTTATATTTGTTGTACATAAAGGCACAATGACAGTAAAGAATCTATCTAACTCTGTATCTCTCTCTCTCTCCCTATGTAGATACCAGGCCTCTGGTAGATGTGATGTTTATTTAGATTGCAGTTAATCAGTGTATTTGTATGGAATAGATTTGTGTAATGTGTAATACCGGTTTGCACTACAGAAGAGTTTATACTTTATTGATCCCCGTGGGGAAAATTCCTCTCTGCATTTAATCCATTCACTCAGTGAAGCAGTGGGCAGCCACACTGTAAAATCTAATATTGTGTTTAATTAAAAATATTAAACAGGCTGAACTCAATTTTTATCAATTTGTTATTAGAACTCGATTTAAATAAGTTACCAGTACTTTTTATGCAAAAACGGTGATAAACTCAGTTTATTTGAGTTGTCTTAACGTAGACAAACTAAGAATGTTTAAATATTAGAGAAAGATAACACAAGTAAAGATAAAATCCAATTCAGGTCAGGACTTTGACTAGGTCACTTCAAAGTCTTTATTTTGTTTTTCTTAAGCCATTGTCCTTGAGTCAGCATGTCTTTATCCTGTCTTCCTTCTCTCACCCCAACCAGTCGCAGCAGATGGCCCCGCCCCTCCCTGAGCCTGGTTCTGCCGGAGGTTTCTTCCTGTTAAAAGGGAGTTTTTTCTTCCCACTGTCGCCAAAGTGCTTGCTCATAGGGGGGTAAATGATAATTTTTTTTTTTTTTCCTGTATGTATTGCTTACGATATAAAGCGCCTTGAGGCAACTGTTGTGGTGATTTGGCGCTGTACAAATAAAATAAAATTGAACTGAATTGAATTCAGAGGTGGACTTGCTGGTGTGTTTTGGATCGCTGTTCTGCTTCAGAACCCGAGTGCGTTTCAGCTTAAATTCTTTTGGTAGACAGCAGAATTCATGGTTCCATTTACCACAGCAAGTCCTCCAGGTCCTGAGACAGCCAAACAGCCCCAAGTTGTCATGTTTAGGGTTTTTCATGTTCCTGTTCTTGTTCAGTTTTTTATGTTTAGCCTTAGTTCACACAGTTTAGGTTAATGTTTAGTTTTGCCTTTGCCCCTTGTTTTGTATGTTTAAAACCAGGCTCTAATAAACTGCTTGCTTTTAGTTAATATTTGTTAGGTGTAGGCTGTGTGCAGACAGGAAAAGGACCCAAAGTGCAGACTACAGAGACAGACGTGAACTCAAAACAGCTTTAACGCTGAACTCAAAAGTGTAACAAAACTAAGAATACAAAATACACTTACGTAGACAGAACACACAGCAAGATAAGGGTAGATCACGACAATGACAAACTGAAACACAGGGCTTAAATACATAGAGGGAGCAATCAGGGAATGGGCAACAGGAGGGAAACACAGCTGGGGCAAATCAGGACTAACGAGACAAGGGAAGCAAAACCAGATACACTAACATGAAACACGGACTTTCAAAGTAAAACAGGAAACATAACACAGAGACGCGAACTTAACAAGGGGATACAGCCGACAGGGGAGACAGCAACTATAGAACACAGAGACATAAACCATAAGACGGAACACTAAGAAACCAAAGACTAGAAATGATAAATAATATAATAAACTCAAAAGCCCTGGGTCAACGACCCAGGTATCCTAACAATATTAAGTTTGCGTTGTTTTGTTGGGAGGATGTTCCAGATTCAAATAACGACTGCAAATTCCAAAATTTGATTTATTCATGATTGCAACATTACCTCTTGGTTGCCTGCTTTCTGATTCGTTTATAGCAGGGGTCGGCAACCCTGGGCACGCGTGTCACAGCTGGCACGCGAAGGGTTAACTGATGGCACGCTCTGTGGGCCGATGATTTTTTTTTTTTTTTTGGTAGCGGTATAAACAATGAAAGATGGTGGATTGGCCAGATTCTGGCCGGTGTGTAAAAATAACTCAGCTGTTTGGTGGTGGCTATGGCGTAGCTTCCACTGATTCAGTAACATTAGCAAGTGGTGGAGGCCAGCAGGTGGATGAGGGAAAGGGGAGGCAGGAGGAGCAGAGACCCGAGGCAGCACCGGTCCGAGTGTCAGGTGAACTGAACTTCAGGTAAGAAGTTATGACCTGCAGTCTGTCTGGGTCAGATATAAACCAAGTTTAGGTGGAGTTTATTTTCGTTGTGCTGACTTTTTACAGTCAGTTACAATAACTCGTGCTGCGTGCTAGCTAGCATGACGGAGTTTTCATCAGCATTGTTGTAGTGAACTTTATTTTATTCATAAGGTTAGTTAGTAGAGTTGCCAACCGTCCCGTAAAAAGACGGAATCGTCTCGTATTCAGAGAAAATATTACGCGTTTGGTATTGAGCTTAAAAGGAACGCAGTTTGTCCCGGACTTCAGCTACAATGGAAAAAGACACAAAGCTGGAGTTAATCTGTCGTTACGCTGCACAGCTGCCTCTTCTTCTGTCATTCTCTCCCCCTCCTGTTGCTACTTCAATCATGAAACTGATCAATGATCAGCTGATCGGCTTTTCTGGCGCAAGTCCGTCTCTCTTGTTTGAGGGGGGACGTTGTTAACTTTCCACATTCCGACACTTCAAAAGCTTCAGGAGCTTTCCGCTCAGCGCAGCATCAGCACCACGGAGATACACGGATACATCCGTAGACTCGAGACAGAATTCCCAATGCGTTTTTGGGACTTTCAGGTGTATGGACCAATGTTTTATTTTCTGATCAAACCAGAAATCTTTAATGAGCAGCTGGGTTTGTCTCACATTAAATGGCTGAGTTAATGCCAGTTAATGCGACATCGAAGCAGCTGGAATCTACAGCTGTGTGTGTTCATGGAGCTGCATTTTCACCTGCTGGACATCACTACCTGACAAGTTTAACTGTCTTCAGAACATTGCAGAGGCCTTATTGACAGTATGTGGGTCTACATATCTGTGTGAGCAGATTTTCTCTCACATGAAGAGTGTCCTCGCTTAGCCGCTCGGAGACCTGTGTCTCTGAGTGGGAGACCAGAGATCACATTAACATGTGTATCCCTGTATTAACAAACATGCCATATTGGCCCAGTTTATTTTACTTATCATTGTTGTGAGGAGACCATAAATAGCATTTGTATTTTCTGTTGTACAGTTCATTTGCTGTCATGGAGTTCTTGTTATTGATAAAAGTGTCTTTTTTGTTTCAAATAGCTGATAACTACTAAGCTGATAGCTGCCAACATCTGTGAACAAATATAATTCTATAAAGTGGTTCTATATAGTGTGTAACTGTTAATATAGAGCGTTATTAAATTTATTGCTAATGCAATCATATGGCACACTGACCTCTGAGGAAAGTTTAGATGGCACTCGCCATCAGAAAGGTTGCCGACCCCTGGTTTATAGTGTATGTATTCCTTGTCAGTTTGTTATATTAAGTCCGCATGTCTCAGTCTGTCATGTGTTTCATGTCTGCGTGTTCCATCTTTTCAAGCTGATGTCATGTCTGTATCCCGTTATGTTCCCTGTTTTATTTTGTTTTATTTTTCCTGTTTTATTGGCAGGATAGCAGATGATTGGCTGAGCTCCACCTACACCTACCTGCTTTAACTACAGGTGCAAGTTTTATGACACATTCCTGAAGAAGTGTTGCAAAAGTCAAAGCACAGGAATTCTTGACTTAGGAGGGTGTTCACTTATTTGAGAGATTTTAATCACAGAGTAGTAAAAGAAGAAAGAATTGTGAGTAACATTCAAATTACATATGGGCAGCTCTCAGTATATTTGTGTAAATGTCAATCTACACATTCGTGAATATTTTTTTCTGTAACTGTAAATTTAAAACACAAATGAGACACTAAAATTGTTTTCTACACATTGTCACTTTCATTCTCCAAGCTCTAAGATTTCATAACATATTTACATTCATACGGCAAAAGCATGTAGCAAGTCATTTATCTAACTACTGTTGTATATGGTACATATGTTGTCATTGTTACCAGGCTAGTGTTATATTTTGGTCTTTATCTTTATTGATTTAAGTGATTTGGGTGCTAGTTCAGCTAACCTATATGTAAATATATACTCAGAGGAAATGTTAGTCAGTTAAGAAAGCTGGACCCTGCTTTTTGTCCAAACACTGTATACTTAACATCAGCACTGCAATTGAATTATTCCATTTTGTGTTTGTAGTAGAACCAAAGCCTGTTGTAGGAGCCAAATCTATGCAGAATCTCAAAAATCTTCCGTGTACTGCAAAATTCAGAGTGTTACTGTTTAACTTTAGAAACACAATAATATTTCTGTGAAACCAGTATTTTTTTTACTGCTCACAGTTTCGCAACAATATCAATATCACTACTACTACTTATAATAATGTTTTAAACAATGGCTGGCAACAGATTTGGTTGCTTAAAGGTCTGTGATCAACCAGCCAACACTATGCCCATGACATAAACACAGATGCTAGTTTTTGGAACAATTTGTGTCATTTAGATATATCTACAGTCATTGTAAGAAGAAAGTTTTCTTTTGCATATCAGGACACAACAGAAAAAGTCCTAGTCCTCAGCAAGTTGTAAAATTAGGGAAATCAGGGAAACCATCTATGCGCATGAAAGCTGGTGCAGCAACGGCACAAACAGAACAGAAAAAAACAGGAGCTCCAGTGGTCAAAAACAGAATGTCCATACAACACACTGGAGCTAGAGAAACAGTTTAAACAGTTCAGGAGGCCGACCGCGCAGAAGGTGGCGGTGGTGATGCAGGCGAAACCAATCCAGAGGCCGGCCGCACGGAAGGCAGCGGCGGCGACGCAAATCCAGAGGCCGGCCATGCGGAAGGCAGCAGCAGTGCCACAAATCCGGAGGCGGAAGGCAGCGGATGCCAGATCCTGGGCGGTCCGAGGAACTGCTCCAGCCTCCTGCTTCCGCTGGGGGGTCCGAAGAGCCTCTTCAGCCTTCCATCTTTGCTCGAGGGTCTGAGGAGCCACTTCCCATATGGAAAAGAAATAGAAAAAACTTATAAAAGACTTGCATCAGATGTGGTCTACTTCATATAGTGAATCATATAAGACTTATATGATTTACTCATGAAAGCGGCCACTTTCTCATTACTTTCATATATTGTTTTAGTAAGTATCCAAAACATACAAGTTTCATTTATATAATTTTTCTAGGGATCTTGTATCTGTTTTCACTCTCGTATGCTTTTCATACAAGTTTCACACAAGACAAATACAAACTTAATAAGATTTATATATATCTTTTCCATATGGGTTCAGCCTTCCTTCTTAGCTGGAGGGAACCACAGGTGGTGGGGCTGCAGGCGACGACATGGAAACCTCAGGTGGTGGTGCTGCAGGCGATGGCGATGGCTGGACGGGCTCCTGGGACCCCCCAGCGGAAGCAGGAGGCTGGAGCAGTTCCTCGGACCCCCCAGCGTGAACAGTCACAGAACCAGCAGGCGCGGAGTCCTCTGGCACACATGAAGCAAAACCAGCAGGCACGGGGGCCTCTGGTACACAGGAGGCAACGCGATCATTGCTTCCTCGTGGAAGAGGGAGCGGGGGTGCCAGAAGGAGAGGAGGGAAAATTCTGTCGCGGCTGTCCCTGCTGCGACATGGCACCGCTGGGTGAACTAGATGGAACAATGATAATCCCCAAAATCTTATAAAACACCTGTGCTAGCATGAGCTGGCCGCCTGCGGGCTCGAAGTAGTCCTCCCGGTGCCCTCTTGAGCACTTTCCTCAAGATCAGGGCAGAGGCGTCTGAGTGGAGGAAACAGAAGAGTGTCCTGAAGGGTAGGTGGCGAGTGGTGAACGGCAGCATGGAGGCCCTCCAAGAGCTAGCCGGGTCCCATCAAAAAGTGAGCGACGCTCCCTCACCGAATCCGCTGAGGCCATACTGTGGCCGGTTCGTACTGTCACGGGCGCCAGGGCAAGCTGTGTGGTGTTTGTAGGAAAAAGGACCCAATATGCAGGAAACGGCTAGATGCAAGTGAGCGTTTATTTACAATGGGTGGAATATAACAGAAAAAAGGGTGGTGAGGATTGCACAAAGACACGAACCTAAACTGGGAAACACTAATAAAGCTGGAACACACAACATGGAGAGGAACACAAGATGAGAACAGAGAGACATGGAGAAACACCAACTAACGCAGACAAACCGACGAGGAGCAGAGGTAGACGCACACTATAAATAAACACACACAAGATAATCAGGAAATGACACACAGCTGAACCTAATGACAGGGAGACAAGCAGAATACACTGAAGTCACACATGGATCTACAAAGTAAAGCAGGAAGTTGTCAGACTAATTAACAGAATACAAAATCAGAATAACCCAGAAAATAATAACAACAAACTCAAGATGCTGGGTCAGCGACCCAGGACCATGACACTACCATGTTTACTCCAAAATCAAGCATGCATATAAAGCCATACCCCTCCTCCACCTTGGCCAGTCTAACCAACTCTCCCTCCTGCTCTCCCCAGCCTACACCCCCCTCAGACACAGTGCCAGACCCACCACAAAGACTGTTACAACCTGGCCCGAAAATACTCTCTCCAAACTACAGGACTGCTTCACATAGACAGACTGGGACATATTTGAACACCAGTTTCAGTTTCAGTTTTATTTGTCATATGCAAGTTAGCACAGGGTCAACATTGCAATGAAATGTGTTTGACGAGCAGCAGTCACTCAGCAGCATGGTACAGTAGAAGGAAATATAATAAAATAAAATAAAAGAATAAATAGAAAAATAGTAAAGAGGAAAATATTAGAGAGACGTGGTAAGAGAGAAAAGATGACTAAATATATATGTATCTATAAATATATGTACACTAGTGATTAAATAAGAAAATCTTGAAAAGAAATATGAGGGGGGCAGATGGGATATTGCACAGGAATGAGCAGCAGAAAATTACAGTATTGCACTTTTTAAATATAAATATCAATAACAATAAAGTGAAGTGACCAGTGCAGATTAAACAGAGTACTTGTGAAGCTGCAGGGTAGCTTCTGAGTGCGTCCTGTGGACTGTGTGTTTAAGTGTTGTGGTTGAGGTGTCGTATGGCTTGGTGGTAAAAACTGTTTTTAAGTCTTGTAGTGCGAGCAGACAGACTCCTGTAACGTCTGCCAGATGGTAACAAGGAGAAGAGCTGATGTGCTGGGTGGCTGTGGTCCTTGATGATGCTGTGTGCTTTACGGAGGCATCGCTGGAGATAAATGTCCTGAATGGCAGGAAGCCTCATGCCAGTGATGTGCTCTGCTGCCTTCACCACCCTCTGTAGTGATTTACGGCTGCTGGCAGAGCAGCTTCCGTACCAAACTGTAATGAAGCTCATCAGCAAGCTCTCAATTGCACACCTGTAGAAATTTGAGGTGATGTTGGCGTTCATGCCAAACTTCCTCAGCCTCCTCAGGAAGTAAAGCCGCTGGCGAGCTTTCCTGATAGCAGTGTCTGTGTGAAGGGTCCAGGAGAAGTCCTCGGTGATGTTGACTCCAAGGAATTTGAAGCTGCTGACCCTTTCGACCTTGACACCGTTGATGTGGATGGGCTGGTGTTCCCTGACTGGTTGTTTCTGGTAGTCCACTATCATTTCTCTAGTTTTGCTGATGTTGAGAGTCAGGTTATTTTCCAGACACCACTCGTACAGCGCCATCACCTCCTCTCTATAGGCTGTCTCGTCGTTGTCTGTGATGAGGCCTATGATGGTTGTGTCATCCGCAAACTTGATGATGATGTTGGACTCGTGTTTAGCAACACAGTCGTGTGTGAACAGGGAATATAGGAGGGGGCTAAGCACACAACCCTGTGGCGTACCTGTGTTTAGGATGAGTGATGAGGAGGTGTGCTTACCAACTCTCACCACCTGGGGCCTGTTTGTGAGGAAGTTTAGAATCCATCTGCAGATTGGTGTTCCCAGCCCAAGGTCGACGAACTTTGTGGCAAGTTTTGAGGGGATGATGGTGTTTCCAGGACCTAGAAACATTCACAGTACTATATCAAGTTCTGTATTGCAAATGTGACTGTGGAAAAAGGACTCAGGTTTTCCCAAACCAAAAACCCTCACACTCCTCAAAGCCTGCGATGCCGCCTTCAGGTCAGGTGACAGAGCTCTGTACAGGGCTGTAAGACTCCGCCCTCATCTCTCCTCCACTCGCACACTGAGCACCGGCTCCCCACAGGGCTGTGTGCTGACCCCCCTCCTCCTTCTCTCTACACCCACAACTGCAGTTCGACCCACAACAGCAATCTCATCATCAAGTTTGCTGATGACACCACGTTAGTTGGACTCATCTCAAAGGGAGACGAGGCAGAGTACAGAGAGGAAGTCCTGAAGCTGGCAGCCTGGTGTTCAGAAAACAACCTGACACTGAACACTAAGAAAACCAAAGAGCTCATTACTGACTTCAGGAGACACAGCACTGACTTAGCCCCCCTTTACATCAACGGGGAGTGTGTGGAGAGGGTCCACACCTTCCGGTTCCTTGATGTCCTCATCTCCACTGACATCTCCTGGACAGAAAACATCTCAGCGGTTTTCAAGAAGGCCCAACAGCGGCTGCACTTCCTGAGGGTCCTCAGGAAGTACAAGCTGAACTCCAACCTGCTGCTGACCTTCTACCGCTCATTGAGAGCCTGCTTACATACTGCATCACAGGTACGACAGCTGCACTAAGGCGGATACAGCGAGGCTTCAGAGCGTAGTCAAGGCAGCACCGAAGATCATCGGCTGCCCTCTCCCCTCTCTGATGGACATTTATTCCTCCCGCTGCCTCAGCAGAGCAGCAAACATCATCAAGGACAGCTCCCACCCTGGTTTCAACATGTTCAGCCTGCTTCCCTCAGGGAAGCGCTGCAGGTGCATCAGCACAAAAACCCACAGACTCAAAAACAGTTTCTTCCCCAAAGCCATAACCACCCTGAAGTCACACGTGTACCGATAACACAGTCCCACGTATTTATTGACATATTTACTTTTTTTTTTACACTGGGTTGTATATAGTATATAGTGCGTATATAGTGCCCCCCCCCAATAAAGGCATTCTATTTTATTGCAACTTGCAAACCTCAGTGAACAGTAGAAATTTGCAAAGAACAATGTACCCAAAATCCTCTCTAACGATGTGAAAGACTGATGAAGCCATACAAAAAGACAATTTGAGTTAAACTTGGTTCTCTGAGAACTGAATCATGAGACGTACCTAATGTTTTAAACACTGCTTTGGCATTTTGGCTCTGTTTTTGTTAAATAATATGCCATGTGTTGTTCATCGAGGTTGTATTTGCCTTATTTTAAGACCCGGTAAGAACTGGAAATTTTTCTTTTAATTAAGAAAAGGTGTACTTTCTTTCATATCATATCTTGTAGAATTCCTCTTTGATAGTTGTCAGAGAACACTACAAAACAGTGTTCCGAAAATTCTGCATGCAGTTTTTTTTCATGCTATGTTGTTGAGATAAAAATATATAATATAATACAATATAGATCAGTCAGATGGTGTAAGTTGCTTTTCACCATTGGTATAGCACAAAGCAACCTGTAACAGGACTGAATACAGTCTGTGCCTATTCTTCTAAAATTATACAGTCGATTAATCAAAAAAGGGCTTTATTCTCATAGCCTCTTCATCTTCTGTTATATTTAAATGCCTTCTTTCCTTAGGACTCTGTATTTGCCACTAGATGGCAGCACTCCTCCACAGCAACATAGCGAGTGAACATTTTTAGTCTTACACAATATTTGTGCCCTGTGGCCAAGAGAACAGATGCTGCTAAATGTTTCTTGGAATCACTGCGTACTACACAGAGGACATTGAATTGCAAATAAATACTCCTTGCTCACAAAACTATGTGACTTGAAAACAGTAGTCTCAAAGTGGTTTTGTCAAAATTGTACAATTGTACTGGGTCACTTTCTGTCCTGGGGAGTTCTGTTGGTCTACTCTTGTGCAGTGTGCAGTGTGCAGTGGAAGACACACAGTATGATCAGTCTGAGCAACCAAGTTTGATGTCCCATCCAGTATTCCCTTTGTGTAGGATGACTAAAGAAGGATAGTTATGACAATTACATCAGTGTGAAGATGGTAATCTTTAAGCTCAGAATTTAATTCTTATTTCTCTTCGTTAAAGCGAAATAATGCTGCAAAATTTTCAACATTTATCTTGATTCAGTTTTTTGGATGTGTGGATATCTCTTCAGCATACACACACATAGAATAGAATAGAATTCAACTTTATTGTCATTGCACATATGTTAGGAGGCAGAGTTCAGGAGTCTGACAGCTGTGGGGAAGAAGCTGTTCCGGTACCTGGTGGTCTTAGTCCGGAGGCTCCTGTAGCGCCTCCCAGAGGGCAGGAGGGTGAAGAGTTTCCTGATGAGTTGTGAGGGGTGGATTGTATTGAACGCTGAACTGAAGTCTATAAACAGCATTCTGGCGTAGGTGTTGTTGGTAGATACATTGTAGCCACAGCCACCCTGGGGCGCACTGAAAGAGGCGAGGCTGCCGGACACTGGCGCCACCGGACCCTCTGACTACCACCAGTAGTGAGCGGGTGAATTGTCTTGCCCAAGGACACAACGACCGAGACTGTCGGAGCCGGGGCTCGAACCGGCAACCTTCCGATTACAAGACAAACTGCCAACTCTTGAGCCACGATCGCCCCTTAAGAAGCAGAAAGTTAGCGGCCATCCAGGTCTTTATGTCTTTAAGACATTCCTGCAGTTTAAGTAATTGGTGTGTGTTACCTGGCTTCATGGATAGATAGAGCTGCGTGTCATCTGCATCTGTTCATCTGTGTCAAATTATGTCAAATTGCAAACACCGACTTATATCTTTAAAAATGATCTAAAACCAATCGTTGGCTAGTGTCTAAAAGTCTGTTTAAAACTGTCGTTGACTTTGCTCCAAGAACTGGACTGAAAATCAGTGGTAGCAAGGCTTATGGTGGTATTTGAAATTTTTAATCCACTGTCCAATATTATGTGAAAAGTGGCGGTAAGACAGTGATCCCCCAAACACTGGCAGTGCGGTAAAAGCATACATGGATAGAAAAACACACAGTGGAACACTGTCAGTGTCATGGTCTGACAGCCCTCGCCGGGCTGCCTGCCCGTGTGTCGTTGTTTGTGTGTCGCTCACTCCCTTCTTCTCGCCCTCTCTCTCTCTCTTGACGGGGTTGTTTATCTTCGAGCGGTGACGAGCGTTGCCGAGAGTGTGTTCTCGTGCTGGCCAGCCACACCTGTTGCTGATCGGAGCTGACCAGCTGTAGCTAATTATCCATCATCTTTGGGGCCGTCTACTTAACAGTGTGATCGGCTTCAGTCAGCGCAGGATCATTGTGTGAAACTCGGTAGTGCAGCTCGGACGTGTTATTTTGTGAAAGCTTACTTTAAGCTAAGGACTGCGTAGTCATTGTGTTGTATCTATTCAATTCAAGCCAATTTTATTTATATAGCGCCAAATCACAACAACAGTCGCCTCAAGGTGCTTTATATTGTACAGTAGATCGTACAATAATAGATACAAAGAAAAACCTAACAATCATATGACCCCCTATGAGCAAGCACTTTGGCGACAGTGGGAAGGAAAAACTCCCTTTTAACAGGAAGAAACCTCCAGCAGAACCAGGCTCAGGGAGGGGCGGGGCCATCTGCTGCGACCGGTTGGGGTGAAAGAAGGAAAACAGGATAAAGACATGCTGTGGAAGAGAGACAGAGATTAATAACAGATATGATTCGATGCAGAGAGGTCTATTAACACATAGTGAGTGAGAAAGGTGACTGGAAAGGAAAAACTCAATGCATCATTGAGCACTGAACCCCGTGGAACACCATAACTGACCTCAGTGTGTGAAGAGGACTCTCCATTTACATGTACAAATTGGAGTCTATTAGATAGATATGATACAAACCACTGCAGTGCAGTACCTGTAATACCTACAGCATGTTCTAATCGCTCTAATAGGATATTATGGTCAACAGTATCGAACGCAGCACTAAGGTCTAGCAGGACAAGCACAGAGATGAGTCCACTGTCAGAGGCCATAAGAAGATCATTTGTAACCTTCACTAAAGCTGTTTCTGTGCTGTGCTGAGCTCTGAAACCTGACTGAAACGCTTCAAATAAGCCATTCCTCTGCAGATGATCAGTTAGCTGTTTGACAACTACTCTTTCAAGAATGTTTGATATGAAAGGAAGGTTGGAGATTGGCCTATAATTAGCTAAGACAGCTGGGTCTAGAGATGCTTTTTAAGTTTAACTACAGCCAGCTTGAAGGCCTGTGGTACATAGCTGATTATTAGAGATAGGTTGATCATATTTGTCAGAGCGACCCAGGATCCCTGAGCAATTATGGACATGTCTGTTTTGAGTGTGCTGTCCCTCGTTCTCCCTGCTTGCAGGTATATGTGTGTTTGTGTGTGTGTGTGTGTGTGTGTGTGTGTGTGTGTGTGTGTGTGTGTGTGTGTGATGCCAGTGTTTCTGAGAGCACCTCTTTACAGGCAACTTCAGGCCTGGTGGGTGTGGCCCTGCCAGGTGGTTGGCCACACCTGAAGACCATGACACACCTGCAGCGGATCAAGCCTCGTCAGAGGAGCTACTTGAGAGTGAGGTGGAGCTCTCTCCGACGCTGGATCATTGCGTGACTTCACGTTAGTCTGTCGGCCAGTCAGTACGGTTAGTGTGCCATGTTGTGTTTGTCTTACGGCTGCCTCTTTGTTATCTCCCCAGGAGAAGTGTGGAGACGAGAGGTCAGCAAGCACGGGGTTCTCAGACACTGAGGAGCGGGTACAAGGAACACTGACACTGGGAAGAGGACATGTCTCGGTAGTCGGGAACGCACTGAGGATTTATTGTTATTTTCCATTTCACTGTAAATAAACGCACTGTTTGCATTCAAACTCGCGCATGGGTCCTCCTTCCTCACATCCCCACAGTTGGCCAGCGTCAACCGTGACAATATTTAAGATTGAAGAATTAATTAATGGCAGGACTTCTTTGAGCAGTTTTGTAGGAATGGGGTCTAAAAGACACGTTGATGGTTTGGAGGAAGTAATTATTGAAGTTAATTAATAAATTTGTGACATGCCATTTCCTCTCCAGCTTACGAGTTATCTGCTTTAGGCTACGTGTTTGAGAATTATACCACGGAGTCAGGTACTTCTGATTTGAGGCCTTAGTTTTCACAGGAGCTACAGTATCCAGAGTCGTACGTAGTGAGGAGGTAAAATTATTAACAAGATAATCGACCTCTGTTGGAGTAGCGTTCAGATAGCTGCTCTGCTCTATGTTGGTACAGGGCATTGACGATGATAACAGTGGGTGGATTATATTCTTAAACTTAGTTACAGCACTTTCAGAAAGACATCTACTGTGATAAAGTCTACTCTCCACTGCTGTGTAATCAATTATTGTAAATGTAAATGTTATCAGGAAATGATCAGACAGCAGAGGGTTTTCAGGAAACACTGTTAAATGTTCAGTTTCTATGCCATATGTTAAAACAAGATCTAGAGTGTGATTAAAGTGGTGGGTGGGTTCTTTTACAGTTTGAGAGAAACCAATTGAGTCTAATAACAGATTAAATGTGATGTTGAGGCTGTCATTTTTAGCATCTACATGGATGTTAAAATCACCCACAATAATTATTTTATCTGAGCTGAGCACTAAATCAGATAAAAAGTCTGAGAAATCAGAGAGAAACTCTGTGTAAGGCCCAGGTGGACGATAGATGACAACAAGTAAGACTGGTTTCTGAGTTTTACAGCTGGGGTGGACGAGGCTAAGCATCAGGCTTTCAAATGAATTAAAAGTCTGTCTTGGTCTTTGGTTGATTAATAGGCTGTTGTAAAAATTGCTGCCACACCGCCCCCTCGGCCTGTGCTTCGAGATTTCTGTGTTTTTGCCACTAGGAGTGGGGGAACGGAGAGAAGTCACGGAACCTGTGTTGCCACAAAGGGTAACTGTTTGGGAAGGAGTAACTGCGTGTGTGTTTTCACTTCATGGCCACAAGCACAGCTAGGAGGAGAAGAAGGAGACTGCACTTGTGCACCCACCACTATATATTGAACTGTTGTCCATTGATCTCACTGTAAATATGTCCACTGTCTTCTTCAATGGAGCTCTGCATACGATTCCTCTCTTTCCACACCAGCCCTGACAATCAGTCATAACCAGAGCATTATCATTCACAACGTGTAAAATACAGACGACCCATCACATTCATCTGCATTTTACGTGCCGGGTTGATAATGTGTTGACCTAACGCCTGGACCTCACCATTACTGAAGCAGTGTGGGATCATCTTGACAAAGAAAGCCTGCTCTAGATATGACTCTAGCTAATCAGTGTATCCCTGTGCCATGGTGAGTCCTGACCTGATAGGTGTTCCCATGGGTATCCTTATGACTCATGGCTGTTATAACTGTTAGAAACTGGATTCACAATAATATTTCTAACCGAGCAGCATTGTTTCCTTAGTCACACTGTTACTCTGAGAAATTTCAGAATGGACTGCTGGACCGTAGTGCATCAAGCTGTGAAACACTATGTGAAATAGCTGAACACAAACTGCACTCGATTAGTAATAACGTTTTTTTCATTTGTCCTGAGTTTCACAACCTTAGTACAAGTCATATGTCAAATCGACCACACACACACGCATACACACACAATATGACATCTGTTGAAATAATCATGTGGATTAATCTTGCTGTTTTACATCTTTATTTATTAGATATTCGTTGTGTTGTGGTGCATAGTGAGTGTTCAGGTGTTTTTTATTATGAAACTATAAATGTCATAAGAAAAGCTCTCCCTTTATAAGTCACAAAAAGACCTTTTAAACTGTTGCTGTTCAGTTCTCCAGCAAACAGGGACCTCACCAAACTGCTGTTATCTGTTGCTTCTCTGGGACTGAATCAGAACAGAAAATCAGAAAAACTGATTTAAGAAGTTCTAAAATTTGACAATTTTAGCTGAAAAAACTGAGGCAGCAGTCTTCCACCTCAAGTCATTATTGTTTGTGTTGTCATGTTATTTATCGTCTTTAATGTGTGTTTATATACATGACACACACGTGTGAAGGTTCACTACTCTTCCAGGTTTCCTGCATTTGTGGGTTTTTCATACTTCTGCATCATTACTGTGTTTTTTTTCCCCCTCAACAAACCAAAATAAATTACGCAATAGATTTTTAAAGAAGGTAGCACGGTGGTTAGCGCTGTTGCTTCACAGCAAGAAGGTCATGAGTTCAATTCCACCATCAGGCCATCTGTGTGCAGTTTGCGTGCGTTCCCTCCATACTCCGACAACAGGCAGCAATATAACATAGCTAACAGTGCAGTGAATCCTGCTTGTGCCGTGATATTCAGGACTGCAAACCGAGCAGCATCACTGACTTTCAGCTTGTTGTGTTTGTGGATATATGACTGACTTTAATTATGCATAAAATCATCACATTCTCTGTAAGATTAAGGTCAACTATTGAACGGCGTATATTTTAAAGTAAAAGCTTTAAAACAAAGTAAACACTGAAAGTACAAACATCGCTAATGTTTGTAACTTTGCCGACATGTGGCCAACAGTAATGTTTTAATGTTCTTCATTATTAAACATTTGCACATAAATAAGTGACATCATATTCAGTACTTACTTTTAAAAGTTTACTCTTTGGCTGCCCCTCTTCAGCCATCCGCCTTTTTTTTTGGCAAAATTATCCACACCCACCGCCGCGCTATGAAGTCTGGGATATGTTGGGCCATGAAGGCTACACTGACCCATCTTTAAAATTCAGGGAAATGAAGGACGCATTTGAGGCTGCACTTTGAGCAGCCTTTGAATTGGGACAGCTTTCGTCCCGTCGCTGTGACGTATTCTGCAGACCCTGAATTGGGATGCAGCCTGTCCCTGTGTGTTAGCCCTGCAACAGACTGGCGACCTGTCCAGGGTGCACCCTGCCTCTTGCCCTATGACAGCTGGGATAGGCTCCAGCGACCCTAAAAAGGATAAGTGGAAGCGAATGGATGGATGGATTTTTAAGGAATAAAATCTAAAATAAATAAATAAAAATATTATGCAAAATATGATCATACTTAAACCCATATCTGAAAATTAATATTTAATTAATTTTAAAAAACATTTTGTCAAAGCAATTCAATAAACACTCCACGATTCAGGCTTTAAAGCATTAACTCATCATAACTCTTTAAACAAAATATTGGAACTATTCCTGAAAGCAGCAACCCCGTGCTTTTCAATGGATCATTGCATTAATCCCAGGCTAGGCCACACACCAAAATCTTGGCAATTAACAAAGAAAACAACTCAGCAAACAGCTAAAATAAAATGATAAAAAAAACATGATAAAAAGAACCCTGTTTTCTGTAGAGCTCCATCACACTAACTCACTTTCTCTACTCTCAACCAACCTTTTTCTTTGCAGGGCTGCTGCCTGGTATTACTGTAATCACCCTAATATCACTGAAAGGCGCATAGTCTCTAGGAAGTGTTGAAATTCTTTCAGTTGAACAAATGGGTATGATTATGGTAGTTACAGGTGTTTAAAAAAACTTTGCAAGCTATCATAACACTCTGCATAGCTTCTCCAAACCCTTTCATGTCTGCCACATGTGCTCATGTTGAACCTGTTCTCATCTGTGAAAAGCACAGTTGGGCTGAGTGGTGCTGGACAGTGAGCACAGGGTCCACTATGGAGGATGTGAGGCCCTGAGACCACCCTGATGAAGTCTGTTTCTGATTGTTTGGTCAGAGACATTCATGCTGTATGGATCTGGCAAAAGTCATCCTGCTCCTCCTTACACAAAGGAGCAAATACAGGTCTATATATAGAAATCTCTATATATTGATGTAAGAGGTGTCTTATTACCAAGGTGTCGCAGAATAAACATCCCATAAAAAAACTCTCTCAAGACTGTCACAACCTTATTCTTACAAAACTTTCTGATGGCACTGGTTACAGAAGAATTTTTAAACTACTGAAGGTTCCACTGAGCACCGATGGAGCCACATTATGGAAGTGAAAAGAACATCAAGAAGCTCCCTCCAAGTTTTCAAACTGAGGAGTAAAAAAGAATTATCATAAGAGTTGTCCAAGAGCAAGGTACCACTTGTGGAGAGCTACAGAGAGACCAAGAATCGGCAAGTAAGTAATGCAATCAGCTGCCATGGCCTGTATGCATGCTCACCACACAAGAGTCCATTGCTGAAGAAAAAGAAGCGCATTTAAAGTTTGCTGAACAATTTTTTGACAAGCCTGTGAAATGCTGGGGGAGTATAGTCTGGTCAGATGAGACTAAAATTGAACTCTTTGAATGCCACACCATGTTTAAAGTTCAAAAGGAGGAGGTTGGAACATCTTATTACGGGGCTTTTTTGCAGCATATGGCACTGGAACTGAGCTCCAGAGCTCCCAGCTGACGCAGGTGGAGGCTGGGTCAGTTGTGTTGAGTAGAGGCTGGAGTAAGAACCTCAGGGGGTCCAGAACAAACTATATTCTCTAAAATTGTCTATGTATTCAGCCCAAGCAAAGTTTCAATCCTGGTCCTAATGTTTCCCTGCTTCGAAGGAGCGGGAAGAAAATTCTTTTAAATCCTCTGAGTTGGAGATGACGGCTCCATTGGCATTTCACAGGAATCTTAAGCAGTGGTCCTTCCACCATTTGCTTACCTGGTAAGCACCATTTACTTCCACCATTTGCTGGTGAGCATTTACTGGTATTTGTTTTCACAGTGAAAATGATTTAATAATAATAATGATAATGGATTGGGTTTATATAGCGCTTTTCAAGGCACCCAAAGCGCTTTACAATGCCATTATTCATTCACGCTCACATTCATACACTGGTGGAGGCAAGCTACGGTTGTAGCCACAGCTGCCCTGGGGCAGACTGACAGAGGCGAGGCTCCCATATCGCGCCATCGGCCCCTCTGGCCAACACCAGTAGGCAGTAGGGTAAAGTGTCTCGCCCAAGGACACAACGACCAGGACAGAGAGGCCGGGGATCGAACCGGCAACCTTCCGGTTACAGGTGCGCTTCCCAACCCCCCTTGGTTACAACTATCAATAACATTTAAAGTCAGACAATAATCAGTAAAGTGTTGCTATGTAAACGCATTGCAGTTTAAGCCACAATCAAACATAGTCACTTTTCTGTTACACAACTTTTGCTCTTATTTTTCGTGTCACTAAGTCAAATCTTTTTTCCCATTTTTGCTGCTTGATTTAACAATAGAAAATGTTCCCAAACATTTCCTCCTCTTTGGGTTCAGTTGTTGCCCAAGGTGCAGTCAGAGATCAAACTGCCAACACTCCTATGAGAAGACAACCCCCTGAGCCTTTTCAACATTGAGCCTTGAATGAACAAACAATCTCGCTAATCTCATCACACCCATTCACATGCCAATACAGGGTTAGTATCTTCCACACGGATATTCGGGATGAAGACAGGAGCAGCACCAACCTTCCTAGTAGACCTCTTGAGCTACAGCCAAAAGCCCAAAAGACTTGTTCAGCTAGGCTATGAAGTCAAGCTCAGGGTACGGGCACTATAACACCAAAGCAGGTAATATCGTATCAGCTGATATCCTTCTATGTTTATTCTATTACTCTTGTTTATTCTATTACTCTCGTTTTCTTCTGCTTGTTTTCTTTTTTCTTTCTCAACAGGTGATCGATATGTATTTTTTTGTCTGCTTATTCTGTTGGTTTTTGTTTTTTGCCCTTTATCCCCGTCCCTCTTCTCAGCTGTGTTTCTTTCCCTCTTTCTTTCCCCCAGTAAAGTCTGTCCCGTATTCAGCAAGTGAAAATAAAATAAACAATAAAAGGTGAATCAAATAGACCATTACGGCAAGGCTGGGATGGTCCATTTGGTAAAGTAAATCCGTTGGGCATCTTTCTTTGCCTTTAGACAATAATTCTGATGGCAAAAGAGCCAAACGGGACAGGAAAAAAAAAAAGAAAAAAAAGCTGATATCCTTCTAGGCATCTATTTGGTGTCTAATATAGAACAGATCATTTAAGCTGTTTTAGTTCCTGGGCATTTGTAAAACACCAACAGGCACATCCTCTGTTTGACTTCAGTACCACCCCTTTTATCACTGAATTTTGCTGCTGTTCTCCAGCTTTCAGTGTATGGACACAGGCAGGGAGAACACAGAGCCATGCCAGCAAACATAAAATTACAGTTAATGAACAATCTCGACAGTAGTGGTCATTAAACTTCCCTTTAATTTAAACTGATTCCAGAAACACTTCTACTTGCTGCACAAAGCACCACATTTATGGCCTGCCATGATCTGCCGTTGTACTGGATTCTCACAGCTCTGTGTTCATCGTGACATATTTATGTGAATATGTAAAAAAAAACAACTCCCCTAGTTTAGTACTGAGCGCTCCAGATGTTCCAGATGTTTGGATGCTGTAGCATAATGCCTCCGTGAGACTGGGTGTGTAAATCAGCATGTTGTAGGAAAGTAGGAATAGAGTAGGAATCATTTCACTCCTATTTTATGGTCTGCTGAGTCTAAGTGCTGCTCTGTGTAAAGTTTAAACGTCTTCTTTCATGAGTTCCCTAACTGAAAGTGCTTAGTTACTGAGTTTCTGGATTTTATTCAAAATGCTTTTTCTGTCCTGCACAGTTTACCCTAACCCCCTAACCCTAACCCACTATTTGTAATCATTTACATCAGGGACATTCAGTTCAATTAAGTTTTTTTTATGTAGCACCAAATCACAACAGTCATCCAAGGCGTTTTTGTATTGTAAGATAAAGACCCTTCAATAATACACAATAGACATACTGAGCTGGTTAAAGGTGTCATGGGGCGACAGGTGAGGAATAGACAGGACATTCGCGTAAACTTAGGGGAGATCGTGCTTTCACTGTAGCAGCTCCCAAACTGTGGAACGATCTGCTTTTAGAGATCAGACAGGCCTCTCCTCCGCCTGTTTTTAAATCACTTCTGAAAACTTATCTCTTCAACCTGGTCTCTGACACCTTGTGAGATGCTGGTTTTTAGTTTATTTTTTATTTATTTTTTATTAGTTGATTCTAGCCTCTCCGTGAATCGCTACCTTATCGTGATGGAGGGGTTTGTGTGTCCCAGGGATCCCAGGGGCTATGTTGTCTGGGGGCTTTTGACCCCTGGTAGGGTTTCCCATGGCAAATTGGTCCTGGGTGAGGGACCAGACAAAGAGCGATTCAGAAGACCCTTATGAAGAGAACATCGAGGGAACAGTTTACCCTGCCCGGGATAGGGTTACCGGGCCCTCGCCCTGGAGCCAGGCCCGGGAGGGTGCCCGGCGGCGTCTGGTGGCGGGCCTTAGTCCATGGGGCCCAGCCGGGCACAGCCCGAAGAGGAGACATGGGCCCATCCTCCCGCAGGCCCACCACCAGCAGGAGGCGCCATAGGGGTCGGGTGCATTGTGTGCCGGGCGGCGGCCAGGAGCGGAGGCCCTGGCGGACTGATCCCCGGCTGCCAAGACGGGCAATAGGGACATGGAATGTCACCTCTCTGATGGGGAAGGAGCCTGAGTTAGTGCATGAGGTTGAGAAGTACCGGCTAGATATAGTCGGGCTCACCTCACGCATGGCTTGGGCTCTGGAACCAGTCTCCTGGAGAGGGGCTGGACTCTGTCTCAGTCTGGAGTTGCCCCTGGTGAGAGGGCGGCGGGCTGGGGTGGGTATTCTAATATCCCCGGCTTGCTGCCGGGTGCGTTGGGTTTTTCCCGTGGATGAGAGGGTTTGTTCCCTGCGCCTCAGGGTCGGGGAATGGGTCCTGACTGTCATCTGTGCTTATGCGCCGAGTGGCAGTTCAGAGTACCCAGCCTTCTTAGAGTCCCTGGGGGGTGCTGGAAGGTGCCCCACCTGGAGACTCTGTTGTCCTGCTGGGAGACTTCAATGCTCACGTGGGTAACGACAGCGAGACCTGGAGGGGCGTGATCGGGAGGAACGGCCTCCTGATCTGAACCCGAGTGGTGTTTTGTTATTGGACTTCTGTGCAAATCACAGTTTGGCCATAACGAACACCTTGTTCGAACATAAGAGTGTCCATAAGTGCATGTGGCACCAGGATGCTCTAGGCCGCAGGTCGATGATCGATTTTGTAATCGTATCACCAGACCTGCGACCATATGTTCTGGACACTCGGGTAAAGAGAGGGGCTGAGCTGTTAACTGATCACCACCTGGTGGTGAGTTGGATCAGGTGGCGGGGAGGACGCTGGACAGACCCGTGCACCTAAACGTGTAGTGAGGGTGTGCTGGGAATGTCTAGCAGAGGCCCCAGTCCGCGAGATCTTCAACGCACACCTCCGGCAGAGCTTCAACAGCATTCCGAGGGAGACTGGGGACATTGAGTCCGAATGGACCATGTTCAGCGTCTCCATCGCCGGGCTGCTGCATTGAGCTGCGGTCGCAAGGTGGTTGGTGCCTGCTGTGGTGGTAATCCCGAACCAAATGGTGGACACCAGAGGTGAAGGGAGCCACCAGGCTGAAGAAGGAGTCCCATCGGGCTTGGTTAGCCTGTGGGACTCCGGAGGCAGCCGACAGGTATCGACAGGCCAAGCGGAATGCGGCTCGGGCAGTGGCTGAAGCAAAAACTTCGGGTGTGGGAGGAGTTCGGAGAAGCCATGGAAAAGACTTTCGGACTGCCTCGAAGAGATTCTGGCAAACCGTCAGGCGTCTCAGGAGGGGAAAGCGGTGCTCTACCTGCACTGTGTATAGTGCTGGCGGAGCGCTGCTGACGTCGACTGAGAAAATTGTCAGGCGGTGGAAGGAATACTTCGAGGACCTCCTTAATCCCACTGACACGTCTTCCGAGGAGGAAGCAGAGTCTGGGGATGAGGGGAATGACCCGCCAATTTCCGGGGGCGAGGTCACTGAGGCAGTTAAACAACTGCTTGGTGGCAGAGCCCCTGGTGTTGATGAGGTCCGCCCCGAGTTCCTGAAGGCTCTGGACGTTGTGGGGCTGTCTTGGTTGACACGCCTCTGCAATGTTGCGTGGAGATCAGGGGCAGTACCTCTGGACTGGCAGACCGGGGTGGTGGTCCCCATCTTTAAGAAGGGAGACCGGAAGGTGTGTTCCAACTACAGGGGATCACACTCCTCAGCCTCCTGGGAAAGTCTATGCCAGGGTGCTGGAAAGGAGAGTTCGTCCGCTAGTCGAACCTCGGATACAGGAGGAACAATGCGGTTTTCGTCCCTGGTCGCGGAACACTGGACCAGCTCTTTATCCTCTCAAGGATACTTGAGGGTGCATGGGAGTTTGCCCAACCAGTCTACATGTGTTTTGTGGACTTGGAGAAGGCATTCGACCGTGTCCCTCGGGTGTCCTGTGGGAGGTGTTGCGGGAGTATGGGGTGTCTGGCCCATTGCTACGGGCCATTCGATCCCTATACAACCGTTGCAAGAGCTTGGTTCGCATTGCCGGCAATAAGTCGGACTCGTTTCCGGTGGGTGATGGGCTCCGCCAGGGCTGCCCTTTGTCACCGGTTCTGTTCATAATTTTTATGGACAGGATTTCTAGGCGCAGCCAAGTGGCGGAGGGCTTTCACTTCGGTGGCCTCAGAATCTCATCTCTGCTTTTTGCGGATGATGTGGTTCTGTTGGCTTCATCGGGTGAAGGCCTCCAGCTCGCACTGGAACGGTTCGCAGCCGAGTGTGAAGCAGCGGGAATGAGGATCAGCACCTCCAAATCTGAGGCCATGGTCCTCAGCCGGAAAAGGGTGGAGTGCCCACTCCGGGTCGGGGATGAGTTCCTGCCCCAAGTGGAGGAGTTCAAGTATCTCGGGGTCTTGTTCGCGAGTGATGGGAGAAGGGAGCCGGAGATCGACAGACGGATTGGTGCTGCGGCTGCAGTGATGCGGACGCTGCACCGGTCCGTCGTGGTGAAGAGGGAGCTAAGTGTAAAAGCGAAGCTCTCAATTTACCGGTCGATCTACGTCCCTACCCTCACCTATGGCCACGAGCTGTGGGTAGTGACCGAAAGAACGAGATCGCGGATACAAGCGGCAGAAATGAGCTTCCTCCAAAGGGTGGCTGGCCTCTCCCTTAGAGATAGGGTGAGAAGTTCAGCCATCCGGGAGGGACTCAGAGTAGAGCCGCTGCTCCTCCACATCGAAAGGAGCCAGTTGAGGTGGTTCGGGCATCTGACAAGGATGCCTCCTGGGCGCCTCCTGGGTGAGGTGTTCCGGGCATGTCCCACCGGGAGGAGGCCCCGGGGCAGACCCAGGACACGCTGGAGAGATTACATCTCTCGGCTGGCCTGGGAGCGCCTTGGTGTTCCCCCGGATAAGCTGGAGGAGGTGGCTGGGGAGAGGGAGGTCTGGGCTTCCCTGCTTAGGCTACTGCCCCCGCGACCCGGCCTCGGATAAAGCGGATGAAGATGGATGGATGGATAGTGTATTCTATGTTGTTTTCTTTTAAAAATAGGGCTGTTTCAATTTCATGTATTATGTGTTTTATTTTTTTCTGCTTTGTTTTATTCTATTATTCTTAACTGGTTTACTGTACAGCACATTGGTCCTGTGCTGGTTATTTTAAAGTGCTTTATAAATAAAGTTGGATTGGATTGGATGCTTTGGAAAGCCACACATCTGTCTATATAAGATCTAATAGCTGACAATACAGCTATAAGGCAGGATTGAATCATGCCACAGATCTGGAAAAGGGTAAAGAATGATTTTGGTATCACTGAAAGTCCTAATGAGTGGCCTCCATCATCTGTAAATGGAAGAAGTTTGGAACCACCAGGACTCTTCTTAGAGCTGCCAGCCTGAGTGATCAGGGTAAGAAGGTCCTTATTCAGGGAGGTGACCAAGAACGTCATGGTCACTCTAACAGAGTTCCAGTGTCTTTTCTGTTGAAAGAGGAAAATCTTCCAGAATGACAGCCATTTATGTAGCACTCCACCAACAAGGTCTGTATGGCAGAGTAGCCAAACAAATGAATGAAAGTCTGAAATGTGAGTTGGCAATAAAGGACTTACCAAAAACATTAGGTGAATTTATGAATATGTGCATCAGGTTAGACGACTACATGCACGAGTATAGAGGCAAGTCTGGGTGTTTTTGGGCAAAGTCTCCTCCCTGGGAGTGGAGAAGGATGGAGAGCGTGCAGGCAAATGAGGAGGAACCAATGCAGCTGGGACGGGCCCGTCTCAGCCCGTCAGGTCAGAGAAGAAGATGTTGGGCAGGTGAGAGTTTTGTATGTGGCCAGAAAGGTAATTGTGTTGACACGTGGCCCTCATGGGAAAAATTTTAAGTTGCACCCGTCAGAATCCCTACCGCTATTGATGGGCTACACCTGTTTCTCCCCACCTGACCTGCTCAGCTAAATTGTCCCATCAGTTAATCCCATTTACCTCCCAAGCTCTCATTGACTTGGAATGCTACTATGCAAGTAACCCAAGCAGAAGGGGTTGCATGAATATATATATGATTTTGTTTTGTTTTTTATTATTATTTGACATAAATATCTTTCACTCCATCATTATGGGATATTATATGGAGAACGACACCATATACCTCCATCACCTGACTTAGCCTACCCTTGCTAGCAGGAGAGAAAATCAGCCACAATCATCTGTGCCCCGGCCTATGGAGCATCAGCACCCAGTTTGTAAGGTGCTGGAAAGTGGCTGAGGCTCCGAACAAGCCAAATGGAAGTATGACAAATCGGTACAAACCATATGGACTAGAGAAGGCCGTTTTTTTTCTTAGACTCCAGCCAAGGAAATCTGCCAGTAGCCCTTGGTTAAATCCAATGTTGTGAAAAAGCAAGCTGTGCCCAACCTGTCCAGGAGCCCAATGATGTCGGGGCAGGGGCTAAGCATCAGACTGTGACACCTCATTCACCTTGCTGTAGTTGACACAGAACCGTATAGACCCATCCCTCTTTACCACCACAAATATGGGGCTACACCACGTGCTGTGCGACTCTTCTATTACCCCCATTTTCAGCATTTCGGCCAATTTTGTCTCAACAAAATCCTGTTACAAAGTGGCAACATCCGTTCTCTGGACCTGTGTGAGATGGTCATCACAATGGAGGGAGGCGGGAATGGTGGGATTTGATACCTCCAGCCCCAACTCATCTATTTCCTTTACCAGGCTCACCAGAGATGTGGTTTCAGCCTCTTTCCATGCTTTAAGGAGGTTGAGATGATACACTTGTGCGACTCCTACCCTGTCTGACCATATCACTTCATAGTCAATGTCCCCCACTTGCCACTTGTTGACTAAATTGGAGCTCAAATAAGGGAGAAACACAAGCACTTTATCTCCCAACGAAAACTGCCTGAGTTTAGCCCCTCTACTGTACAGGCGCTGCTGACGTTATTGGGCCTCAAGCAAATTCTCTCGCGATAACCTCCCCAAAATGTGCAGCTTTGCTCTAAGGTCCAGGACGTACTGAATCTTTTTTTTAACTGGTCTGGAACCTTCCCCCCCGTGGAGGCCTCGTGCACCTCCTGCACTGCAAACAACAGAGGGTATAACCTGCGATCCCAATTGCGTTCATCCTCCCACCCAGTAATTCATACAGCTCTTCTAGTGTGCAAGACATGGATGATGTGCCCTGAAGAGTCAGTATCTATTTTTGGATGCTGACTCAGGAGATGACCCAAAACAGTGCCTGCTTTATCGCAGATATCGTGTTGCATAATCCACAAGAGCTAATACAAAGCGACCACGTTTAAATGGCCTGATGAAGTGAAGCAGAGGGCCGAGGCAGAGGCAGTGCACCACCGCCTGCTGCTCCTGCATGGTCACCATGTCGACCATCATCTGAGCCAACCCCTGGGCTGGCTGAAGGGTCTGCGGGTTGGTCCACTGTAGTACTTTGGCCACCCTTTCTACCACATCACCACAGCACACACACCAGATGAACGTTTTCTCTTTTGTATTTTTTATTATTCTTTTGTGACTGTACATTTAATTGGAGCTGTCCACTCTGCTCAGCTCTGGCCTGCCCGGCACTTTCTCTGCCTTGGACCAATCCGCCTCCTCCAGGCTCCAGCACCTACTAAAATAAATAAGTCGGTTGTGAACAAAATGGATGAGCTGAAACTACAGCTGGAAGACAGTCAAATGCAGACTCTTTGTCCTGCACTGTGAGATAGCTATTCTAGCTATTCAAGGGCATGTTCATAGCTTCACATAGCAAGCAGGTCTGGCAAGGATCTGGTGTCAAGCCGGCACTGCTGGCTGAATTCTGGCATGGTAAGTGGCATGTCATCCAGATATGGGCCAGGTCTGGCGTAGATGGCCCTGCTCATGTGATGGCATGCCACATCTGGCCTGATTGTGGTTTGGGTTATGTGGCCCAGGCTCATAGAAAACAGGTCTGGCTCGGATCCGGCATCAAGCTGGCACTTCTGACTGACTGGTGTCATGGCAGGGTGTATGTCAGCCAGATGCCACTGTTTATGTTGGTATTTTCCTATTTTAGTTAGAAGACCCAAATGCCATGTTGCAATACTAAGCTGCTATGGTAGCCAACATTTCAAATGCAGGTTTGACAGGTTTGTGAGTGTAGACTTTATCCAAAACCTAGTGAGGGTTTACTCATGCTTACCACCGGGTGGCTGTAGCTCAGGAGGTAGAGCGGGTCACCTACTGATCAGAAGGTTAGTGGTTTGATCCCTGGCTTCTTCAGGCTGCATGTTAAGAGTATGAATGTAGTTAGAAATCACTCAGTTCAGAGAAAGTGTGTGGTTCGGTGAATGTGGCATTGTGAGTAGAAAAGCGCTATATAAGAATCAGTCCATTCACTGTCTGAACAGAGTTTCTTCATGTTACTTTTGCACTGTTTTGCATGTTCCGGCACATGTTGTTATTACATGGCTTGATTAAGGTACACATTAGGCTGACATCTGGGGCCAGAGCTGAAACTGTTCTGGGCCAGCACAGGACCACCAGTGTGTCTGCAACTGGCCTTATGCTGGCCCATGTGTGGGCCACCAAAGGGCCGTCATTCTTTGCAGTATGTGGGCCATGTGTAAGCACATTGTGTGGGCCAGATCCGGGCCATACCAATTTTGCTATGTGGGTCTAGATGCTAAAGTTAACTCAGCCCTTAGCCTTCTACATAGTGCTGGATAAATATTCAGCTGGGGACTACAATGATGTGGACTGTAATAGTGTTTCCCAACTTCCACCAGCATGTGATCTGTGCTACCTACAGGAAAAACATACTGGATAAACTTTACTCCAACATGAATGGGCCAGCATATAATTTTGTTGTGCTTTCAGCATGATGATAACTATTCTGATTCCAATTCAATTTTATTTTCTTTTTAAAGGCAATCTGTTATCTTATTAGGAACGTGTCTCAGTGTTGTTAGACAACAATGGCACACGGCCATACAAACTACTGGGTATCATTTTCAGTTGCTGCAATGAAATTTCAGAAAACTGGACCATCCTGCGTCTATTATTTTTCACTTTGAGTTTCAGGATGTCTGAATTTACCCCTTGGTAAGCTGATCATTTTTATTTCCATCAAACAGTGTGACATCCTTTTGTTCCTAACACATACATATCAGTATATCCAGCATGATTTTTTTCCCATTCAAATGAGAATGTGTTTGTGTACTTTCATCCACTCTTTGTGTCAGCTTAGGGATAGGGATAGGAAAGGATCGTGATTGTGAATAGAATGAGCCTGGTACCAACATTAACCTTACATAGTGAACAAAGATAATCTCAAGATAGGTCAAATGTGATATTGGTGGGTCCTGAACATGTGTCCTAGGTTGTTGCAGTAGCTCTGGAGAAAGAGTCATCTTCTATGTCATGTCATCTACTAATCAGAAGGTTGGTGGTTCCATGATCCCATAGCAAATATCCTTGGGGAAGACACTAACTCCAGTTTGCTCTCCAATGCATCCACCTGAATGTTAATGTTAAGAAAGCACTTCATTCACCTATTCATACAAGCACCATTTTCTGTGCTGAAGCATGTTGTATACAAGTAGTTGTTAGAGTATATAGATGTACTCCCAGCAACTGTCTGACTTATTCAGACATAAATGCAGATTAAGGGTTAAAACTGTTGCGCTCGTGTTGTTTCCTGGAACAAGTTGCCCCTCCCTGTACCTAGTTTAAAAGGAAGTTGTTTCCGCCCAGTTTTCAAGATATAATTGAATTCTATTCAATTATTTGTGCATTGGTGCCAAAGTCAAAGACAGAGTAAAATTTTAAGTTTTAACATTTTCATTGGATGGATTTTGGGTTTCTCCCCCACACTTTTAACTGTGTGAAACATAAAGTGCTTAGTTAACTGGTTACCTGATTGTTATCTGCTTGATGGGAAGGTCCTCAGAGTCAAGAGCATTTACTCTTACATAGTTATAATTCTGTTTTGCTCGATTCTTTATGGGAACTCTGCTCTCCCTCAGGATCTTCACATCCTGTCACTGCCTTACTTAAGTAAGTCCCCTTTTTATCATATTTTCTCCCTCCTTCCTTTTTTTCCTGCTCCTGCCTGTCAGCTTAGACAAAGTCATACAACACCTATAATGTAATGACTCAAATAACACTAATAGAAATTAATAAACTGATAAAAGAAACAAACTAATAAGAGGCGCCTGGCTCTATATAGATATTATAGAGCTAATCTTGGAGAGAACATTCAAATCATTATTTTGATTTCCAAATCTGCTGGACAGCACGGGGTTTAAATAGAAAAAAGTCCCAGAGCCAAGAGAGCCAGAAAAAGTGAGCACTTAAACATAAACATTTCCTTGTGCGTCTGGAGCAGAAAACCACATGTTCAGCTTCACCAGGGTACATACTCATACGGTCACTGACCTGCACATGAACTTTTAGAGCAGTTCCCATAAATTCTGCAGTGTAGACTGACTTACTCTGACTTTCACATGTGCTTTCCATTTCCTCCCTATTGGAATAGGATATGGACATATCTTTGTGCGTGTGTATGAGTGTGTGATAGAGATGTTGATAAGAATGGTTACAGATAAAACAAAACAAAGAGTATTTTAGTTTAGTAAAAAACAACAAAAATATTCCTCTGAATGCTTTTGTTGAAAAACATCCAGATTGAATCCAACTTTAGTCAAATTTTTAGTAGTCCCACCTTGGAGGCATAGCATGCTCCTACTGTGGTCCCAGTCAATCTTTTACTCATGGCAGTGCAGTTTACAGTGTTTACATCACAGCTTGTGTTGCAGTCCATCATCCGGAAGAAAACCAGAGAATCATATTTGGGAGCATTTTGACTTATTACTGCAAAATTCCCGTTTTTCTTTGTTTTGGTTTGATGTCATAGTTTACCACAACTCTTTAAAGAAACTGAGTTATGAAAAGTTTGCTTAGGTTTAATATTAGTTCATATTTAGGTTAAACCTTTTACTAAAAATCCAAATCCACTTTGATTTATTTATGCGAGCAGTTTTTGTTTTTTTTGATGGGGAGGTACCGATTTTAATAATTTATTTTATTTCATTTTCAGTATATAATGTTATCATAAAAACTTTAAATATGAATATGAATAAAATGGGGAAATAAAAATCATCATTGGGTAATTTTTTTGAAGCAAAATCTGACATTCACTTTGATTTATTTTTATTAAATACTAGCTCACCTTGTCGAAACCAAGTCCTAACTATTCATTTTCTTCCAGAGATTTCCATCTACAAACTACTTGAATATTAACGCCAAACATTTCCCTTTAAATGTCACAATCAGTAGTAAGGATTCAACCAAAAATAAGTCAAGTGCTTAAATGCTTGACATGTGTTTTCTGCTGTGGAAATTTTTTTTTTTTTTAAGATACCGTATAAGTTTACAGTTAGGCTGTTGTCATAACCTATTTGTTCCTATTTGGGTTTATCATGTGTGATCTTTCAGACTGTTATATAAACTTTACCTCTTGACTGTGTTGTTTATACTGACTACCCTGAATCCTGCCTGAAATGATTTTTGAATATCTGGATTTTACTCTACCTCCAAGGTTTCTGCACTTGGGTTTTTGGGTCTACTGATTATAAATATTTTTTAGTGTTCAGTGATAGATGTAACTATATCAAAAACATGCAAGTGGTAAAAATAAAATAAAAAATGAAAGCAAATCCTTTAATTCAGATTCATAAAATTGTAACTGAAAGTAGGTGAAACAAAGCAGGCAAATAAATGTAACATTTTATAACCATACATATTCACAGTTCCATTTCGGTGGCTCTTCCTTGCAAACATTATCAGTAGAAAAGTCATGAATGTAAATGCTAGTCGTCTAGCTTGAAAAATTATTGGACCAGCTAATGTAAATCGTACTACTGACATGTACTGTCAAAAGGTAGCATATTTAACCATCAGTAAATCATGTTACCATGTAACAAAGCAAAACTGTATAACTAACATTTGCCTTATTGCAATAATAGCTAGTTATCCAGCAAGCTGTAATTTGTAGACCAGCTTGGAATAAGACATCTGGGGTTGGGAGATTCATCATGTTAAAGTCAACTTTGTTATTATACCAATAATCAGATATAGAGTATAGACACTGGTCTTATTGTATAGGACACATGATATACTGTACATGCAAAGGCCTATTACAGCCTAACAGGATAGTCTCTTATGTTTCATCACCGTTTTGCATGATGCAAGCTGTAACCAAATGCAAACTGCAATGTATGAAGGTTGTGCAAAACTCTTTTCAATACATTTGAAAAACATGACATAAACTGGGTGGTCAGGTCTAACTCCTGGTAAATGTGTAAAAAAAAAGTGACTAAATGTGTCTTCAGAGAAAAATTATGATTATTATATAAAATGCTGCCTGGTGCACCTTTACCTTTAGAAACAGCTTTCTTATACACTTTAATGGCCTTCATGATTATTAGTTAAGGTGAAGCATGTGTGAGTTTGTCAGGCCTCAGAAGCTCCACAACATAATGTAAAAAAAAATAAAAAAATAAAAATAAATTAAATAAAAATCAGTTCCAGTCATTAAAATTCATGACTCCATTAAAGCCATGGTAGCTGAATGGCTCCAGGTTGGGGCTGCAGGTGTCCCGAGTGAGGCAAGCCATCCTGTTGTGCTCACAGCTGTCCTCGCTGCCTGGCTCAAAGTACACCGAATCTGCAGAGTGGATGGATGGATCCTCATCAAAGTAGTTGTGGGGCCTCAGCAGGACCCCACCCCCATTGCCCACGGTTACGGTGTTGGGGATATCCTCGGCATGAGGGATGTGGAGGAATCCGGTGGTCACCCAGGCAACAAGGTCCTGCAGACAAATCACGATTAAGTAAATTAATTGAGTGCTGTTATATTGTGTTTGTGTTTACGTTATCAGACATTGCAGCAAAAAGTTAAATTATTCTCACAGGAGCAATGTTTATTTAATTAATTTTATTTGTTTTTTCAGCCAAAGAAGGAGTAGCACTCTAGACATCTCATCTTAAGTCTACATTTTAAGTCTAAACTTTAGAGATTTTACATTTTAGAGACATAAATAAGGACCTTTTAACAAATGTGTTCCCATGTGATGATGTAATCTTGTTTTTTAATTCAACTGCTGGACCAACCTGTATGTATTTCATGCATGTGTTATTTTCAGACAGGTGGGGATTATGTCTCCTCCCCCCCGTCCTCATCATTAATGATCTAGTCCAGTATTTACTTGGGCGTGACTTAACCAATTAACCAATACCTACCTATTATATGTCAGCTGATCTATCTATGAAGTTTTGATTGGTTCATTTGATTTTTTTTCTGTTTCCTGTCTTGTATTTAAGCAATTTTCTACAACATTTTACTATGACCATGATGAAGGCCACAAGCCGAAACGCGTTGGTCAGTTATTAAAGTTCTTCATCTTCCCTCAAGTGTTGCTGGAGTTCCTGCATTGTGAATACGTTATCAGACATACCTCGTCTTCTATGCTTTCATTGTCTTCAATGTACTTGCTGAAGTCAACAGCTGGAGTCCAGATGTTGTTCTGACTGTACAGACTGCTGCTGGTCTGCTCTACATCCTTATGCTTTGTAACAGCAACCTTATACCTGCAGGCAAACAAGAAGGGTGGCCTAGACTCTTAAGTTATTTTTCTCCATCTTAGAAAAACCCAATGTTAGCTGCATGTTCAAAGTGACATTATGTCATGTTTAGTGGCAAATCTGGACCCAAAATATGACTTGCAGGCAAAGTAACAAAAAACTATCTGGTGAAAATTCCAAACAGCAAAAAAAGAAACTCCAGTGATCCACATGTGGTGATTAATACTGGGGAAAACAAACAGCATGAAAAACTGATGGCTTAAAATACACATGAGGTAATTAGGGAGAGTCGCCAGAGGAGCCAGCAAGTGCCCTGCACAACCCCAGCCAATAAAACAGATGGTACTAAACATGATGTGGCTGATGTTTCTTTGGGTAAGGGGGTCTAACAGGAGAGAGATGATACAGACACATGACATCTTTACAAAACATGATGTCATGCAGTAGCTTTACTTACCCCAGGGTAGCAATAATATGCAATAGATGCAAGAATGTAGCGCTAATATTGAGCAAACAAAAAAAATGCAGACTTGAATTCAAACGTGCAAAACAGAAAAACTCAAGTTCAAAAGCCAAAGCACTGGGTCAAATTTCAGAGTCATGACATATTAACTTGGGTATATATAAAAAAATAAAATCAATACTATACACCTGTCCAAGCCCACCTGTTCCATTACTCAAATGACCTGTTTCACTAGCTTTAATTTATTTCTTTAAGACAAAGTAGACATTTACAATGAGTAAAATTTGATTAGTGTGTTTTGATTTGTTGTTTTTTAATTATGCTATCATTCAGTCCTACCTGGCCCAGGACATCGCCTTCTCCTCTGCCTCGCTCTCTGGAAGGTGGTCCCCAGCAAAGCTATACACCTGCAGCCTGTATGAGCGCTGATGGCCCCACCGGTTGGTCTTGTTGCTGGCAATGTGCAGGTAGCGTGGTGTCTTGGTGTCATAACGCAAGGCAGCTTCCTGCAAAGGTGTCACAGCCATTAGTCTATTTTTAAGTGAAAACAAGTGACTCCTGGTAATCTGCTTCATGATTAGTCGTTAAGTCTGGCTTCTTCTGACTGATCCAGTACAAAGATCTTAAAGCTTACGGCCACTTTTATTTATTGACCTGATTACATGGTTTTCTAGAAAAACATACATAAGAGACTGAAGAAAACACTCTGCTCAAAGCCTGGTTACTGACACTTGTGCTGATACCTACTGATACACTGGTTCCTTTAGAGAACTACCCTGAAAAATGACACAACCTTACAGTATTAAACAAAGTCAGTGGAAATGAATGAATCCACTTCCAAAGTCTAAGACTTAAAGGCAACAGGCTTAAGCTGGTTAAGACTGAACCCTCTTCACAAAGAAAGATGCCACCTAACTCGTGCACTTGGCAGAACTTAAAGGATTGAAAAATATGCAGAAAACATGCTCATCGCCATAGTACATTCAAATAAGAGTGCAGTCACAGTCCATTTCTATCCCTATATGTACAATCTATGGCAGAGCTTTCCTTATCTATTTAAGTTAAACATTCACTACATTCTGACAAGTTTGCTCTGTGTGAGTCTCACATGGATGGCACAAAAGGAAGACGATTCTGGATTTGAATCTTCCTGAGACACTGGTGACTCTGTGGCGGAGGCAGACGTGGGATATAGAGTGCTCAACAAGACTAAAGGCCCATTTTCAAATTTGTAATAAACATAATAAAAAATAAAAAGGGATAAATGTATATATTGTTTAAGGAACATGTTCAGAGGTTCAAGTCTGCTCATAATTATTATTAATATTATTAGTGTCTGCTGTCTTTGTAACTGTCTGTCCAATCCTAAATGTTCCCACCTGAGTCTCAATCACACCTGTGTATCATTTTGTGTTCTTTTACCTTTCTGGATTAACCCTCCCCGTTTTACACTAAGAACTACTAAGTACCTTTTTTCACCTGTTTGTTTTGTGCCTGAATTTGAAATCGAAACATAAGACTGGAGTCTTGTGTTGTTAATAGCAGCATAACACAGAGTCTGTGCAGGTGATGGGAAACTGTAGCAGGATGATCTGCTGTCACAAATGATATTTAAGTGTGGTTACATGTCCACCATAAAATGTTCTTTCATTACTGGTGTTGTCTTTCCCTCTCTTTTCTCTTTAAATGAGAAAACAAAACATTAAATCTTCCAGTTGTAAGAGTGTGGAAATGTATTTCATTTGTACTAAAACTGTAACATAGGTTTCTCTCAGTGTGGGGTCTACGAGCATGCTTTCATACTCGATATCCACTATTTCTGGTAATGCATCTTTAAGAACTGTTGGTAAGAAAGCTAGGCATCAGCATTTCATGCACTCTGAAAAATTGTCTTTGAATTCTAAGTGCTGTAGTCTAAAACCATATTTAGCCAATCAAATACACCCCACCTACTGCCAATAAGGATGACTGTTTAATGTAAGAAGAATGACTTTGGAAACCATGGAAAGGAAAGGAGATTCTAACCCAGCACCTTGTTGCCAGCTGCACCACACTGCTGCTACATTTCCTGACCCGTGTGCGCTGCTGTTTCTATTCTCTGCAGGTTATGAAAAATGCAACTGAATAAAAGTGAAGAAGACCTTTTCTGTTTTGAGCTGCTTCTCCACCAGCTTAGGGATCATGGCGTAGTGATCAGGCATCCATGGCAGTGACACATTCATATACTCCATATCTTTGGTCTGGAATACATTCTTCACACCTGCAGAGGAAATGTTGCAAAATGTTTTTTTCTTTTCTGCATTCCTATGCTTCAGTGAATGTGTGGCAGGTGGTCTTTATGTTATTTACAAGCTGAGGACACTCAGCGAGGTGGAGTGGCTGAGGAATACATAGATGAGATTAAAAAGAATTACACAGGACTGGAACTGATTTCTTTAGGTAAGGATGCCTAGAAACTTACATTGTGCATAAAAGCATCGTGGCTCCATAAGCAGCTGTAATGGTGAACATAAGCAGTAAAAAACAAATTGCCTTTGGTTGCAGTAAGAAACACCAGAGGAGATCTGTTTTCACTGTGGACTCTGTGGGCAATGTGTAAGTACTGTGGAATGTGTAGTACGATTTGTGTCTGTGTGTGTGTTCCTGCTTGGCACACTTGTGTAAACAGCTTATTGTCTGTATGGATTTATATTTACTTTTATCAAGTGTGACATATTTATTATGAGGCACTTTAGACTGTAAGCTAAAGACTCTATAATATTATACACTACACTATACATGATTTGATTTGGTTTATTTGTTTTTCTAAAATACAGAAAATTCTAACACAAAGTTGCTGTTTTGTTTTTTTAATTTTGGGGAATTGTCCTCCACTTCTGGAATGTGACATCAGCTAAACCGGTAGATTACCCCCACTCTTTTTTTTGCTTGTTGATAGAATCAATTATTTGAGCTTATAGCTTTTATTAAAAAGGACTTGTACTATTATTTCTCATATTTAAAGGGCTAACATTTACTCTGACTATCAGAGAAAGTAAAGGGGACTGTGTAGAGTGAAGAGGGGGACTTATCGCTGGAATATTTCCAAATAATTTGGCCTTTTACAACAGACTTATTTGCTTAATTTTGCAAGACTTTATCTTTACATCGGCTTTGTCAAAAAAAAAAAAAAAAAAAAATCACATTTATATGTGTACGTCACTCACCAAGTACATCCAGGTCCACTTTAAAATTAACGAAGTGCGTGTGAATGTTGCCCAGGACATTTTCAGCCACCTGGTGTCCGTGCTTTTTACTCCCGGGAAGCAGGTAGGAAGAGGAGATGTAGCCGGTTGCGTGAACTTTGACCTCCACTGATCCGCTCTGGTAGAAGATGAAATCCCACATGTAGTCATAGTTCCCGATAGCCGTGATGGTCCTGAACACTAAAGCGCTGTTTGCCATTCCTCCAAAGTTGTTGTGGAAAAAGTCGGCGAAGTGCCTGCGCAGGGGCTGACCCATGTTGTGCTCAAAGATGCAGATAGAATTTCTAAACCTGACCGGGAGTGGGACATCAATGTAGCGGTATGTGTCCACGTAGGTCGCCTCATAAGGACAATCTACTCCACGGACGAGCTCGTGCGCAAAGCGCCCAATGCCGATACTTGAATCTAGGAACTTGGTAATAATCATCCCTGGTGTCACTGAACCGTACACCGACATAGCCTCCTGTACGCTCAGTTCATACGCGATCCTTTCACCCTTGAAACGTACATCAAACACTTTCATCCCGGTGAGAGAGCTCAGTCCGAAAGCGAAGCTCCAGTCCAAGTACAGGACATGGTTGTTGTTGATGCTGTATCGCGCCCCCTCTGCGTAAAACTGCTGCGGGCCGATCTGCAGAGGCTTGCTCCTGGGCTTGAGAGAGCCATAGTCAGGCGACTCTTTATAAACGATTTTCTTAACTGACCCATTATCATATGCGCGTTGAAGTTCTTCTACAGAGTCAAAATATTTGCCGTTATAAAGCAATTTCTCTATTCTCCACTGTGACATGTTTAGGCTTTCGTGGTTAAGCAGAATTTCGAAGCCCACCGGATGGATGTACATGCCGCTCATATCCCTGAAGAAAGACACCCAGGTTTTTCTGTCCCCGGACCGAACTCCGCGGGGCATCTGCTCGAACCCGTTCAGCGTCTTTTTCTTGTCTACCCCAAAGCTTTCTCGAAGGAGTTTCTCTAACTTGGAGAAGATCTCGGTTTCAAAAAAACTAAAAAACAGGGCGTACTCCCCAATGGTGACCGGACGCGCATTAATGGGGACATCCACCTGGTACCTCTCTTTAGTCACATCTCTGTGGTATGTTGGGTTGTCGAGAGGTCCCACTACATATTCCTTGATATAGCTTTTTGCGCCGTGGAAAACCACTGCCGTCGCCTCTCTCACCGGTTTGGAACCTTTCTCGTCCAGGTAAGCCAACACCTCTGCTTTCTTTGGGAGCGACAGTTCTATTAAGAAGAGAAAGTTTTCAGACGGCTTTGTGATCTGACTGGTGGATATAGCCAGGTCTTTTTGTTTGAGTAAATACTGCTGGACCTTCATATACTCCTCCCGGGTGAGGTCAGCGAACACAAGGGTGCGGTCGTCGTGTCTGCCTTGCAGCGGGTGGATGCGTTCACGGGAACATTTGGGTGCCCTGCTGGAGTGGATCCCAATGAGGACGATGTTCAGAATAATGGAGAGAAGCGCAAAAAGGACCAGCGCCCATTTTGCCAAAGGGTTCATCTTTCCCTCTACCATTGTGCGCGCTTGGAGGGAGAGCAGAGGAATGCGCTCTGGGTAGGAAGGACTGTTCACACAATCTAGAAGAGTAGAGACGACCCTCTTCAGTTTCCCCAGCCCCCTATGTACGGATCCGATTACCTCCAGCCCCCCTTTCCTTATTTCTTTGAGCTGTAATGAAACGGTTTCATCGACCTACTCCTAGGTCCTACTCCTCCTACAAGACTATTTTATGCACGATGTCTGAGTATTTAAAGATTTCACCATTTTAAAAAAATAGTTTTGAAGGTCTTGTTCTCAGCTTAAAGATGAACATTGTACATAAGCTGCTAAATGTGTAATTGCACACATCGAATGTCTATAATATGAGCAATTAGCCTACGTTTGCACGGCAGCTACAGTAATGCTATGTTTATAATTTTGTTTTGTTTTTTTAAAAGAAATATGCAAAAAATGTTTGTATTGATATATTTTTATGACCCAGTAAACATAAGAAGACCACTTCCCACTTTTTTAAAACACATTTAAGCCAACAATCTAATTCAGCTGCCAAATAATAGAAACCAAATACTGAATTAGCTAAAACTTAAGTGAGATTAGCCAAACTCATTATTTTACTACCCCATAAAAAGTACTGCATATTACTTAATGTGATTACTTAATATTTCTACATTTTTACATGTAGAAATATTGTGTTTATTTGAACACCCAAAAATGTTTATAAGAAAACAGGAGTAATAAGTAAATCTATAGTTTCAATTATGTCTGAATGAACTAAGCAGAAATACTACACCAACTGATCAAATGTAGCTAAAAAATACTGTGTAAACCAGACTGAAAACCTAAGTAGGTATTAAAGGAAATAAGTTAATGGAATTTGTAGGACACAAGTGAAAATGTACCAAAAGTTATTAAAAACTGTAACAACTGTTACTGTTAACCTAATTTAATACATCTGGCAATATTCAGTTTAAAAAACCCTGATATGACAATATCTCACAGAACATGTGAGACTTTTATTTAAAACATTCTTTCATTCTAGCATATATATTCGTGTCTATCTATCTATCTATCTATCTATCTATATACACATATAAGTACCAGCAGTATCTTAGTGTCTCGTGTATATTGCACATAACCAAAAAGTCAATTTCAATAGGGATTTTGTTCCCCCAGCGCTTTGCATAAGTTTACTACAAGAGCAGAGACGTTTAACTGTTTTGTCCTCTGAACTGTCCTTCTGACTTTAGTATTAAAATTACATGGACACAACTTATAAGACACATTTGATCCTGTTACAGAAGAGGCAATGAAGCCAACCCACAGCATTTATACATACAGTTTGTATATTAATCCAAGGCATTACCTCTCACTAAACAAAAATCAAAAATATCACAATCTGTAGCATGACATATATAGTATAAATTTTAAACACTGGAATTTCTAACAATGACATGCAAGAACAAATCCACTCAGAATATATCACACACTTAAACTGTGGAAAAAGGATTGAAAGAGGAAACATTACGCTGGGAAGAATGTGTAAAGTCAGGATTCATACAAAGTACAAATAAATAGTACAGAAGATTGAGAAACATTGTGATGGAGTAAAAATAATGGCTATAAAATTGTTCGACAATGCAGAAATTATTACTAATATTTAGATCATTTTATCTGTCAGTCAAATCTTTGTTTATTTTTAAGAAGTAAACTTCATCTAAGTACTTATGTTTCACACAAATATTCCTCATTAAGTTCCACCAGTGAACATTGATGTGATGCATTCAGATAACTTTTGTAAGAAATACAACACAGATGATCTCTTGTTCTTTGACCATTACACACAAATTATGGCTACATAATGCAACTTTAGCTGTGACATAATGTCTCTTAACAGAACCAACAGTCTGTCACTGTCCAGAGGTTGTAATATGCATCTGTGTAAAAGGAAAAAAGGGGGGGAGGGGGACAAAGGAAAGAAATTGTAAATGCACTTAAGACCTTTTTTTGAAGTAATCAGAACTATGTTTCACATGATCTCAGTCCTAGGCAGAAGCAAGGTTAACATCGCTCTGTTTTCCTGTCCTACCTCAATAATGGTTAGCTCAGTGAAGGACTCAAAAGGAAGAGGTCAAGGGTTAGAGTCACACTCCAATGAATTCATTTTCTTTAGAACATTTCATCTCATTCTAAATCAGAAAGAGTTGGTAGAAAATATTTTCTGATTTTTTTCTTTTACTTAATAGCCTAAAAGTCTTTTTTAGGCAATACTGAACACAACCTGAACCTGAAAGTCAATTTAATGTCCGCAACTTTCATTTTGTAACAATTTTTCATAAAAAGACCACAAGCTAACAGTTATTCAGTCTGAAAATGTTGGCCATTATCAACTTTTGGGACCAGTATAATGAAGAGGATTGGTTTACGGTTAAGGTATTTATGGCCTAGCATCATTCCAAATGAGCCTTTGACATGCTGACTGGAGGAGCAAGGAGCTGAACAGAACCAGAAAACATTTAAACCTTGAATAACTGCCAGCAGGTTAGTAATCTCTATGATGACAAGTTTGAAATTGCAATTCCTTTTATAACATAAAAGCAAACAAACAAAACAACACAAAGTACACTAAAACAATCAGCAGTGGTTTTGAATTTGTATTTATCAAATTCATAAAGCCAACATGACTTCATCTAAACATGATTTAGTGTGTTCTTTAAGGATGTTCAGCCTATTAAATGAATCATGCTGAAAAGACAGAAAGACAGTAGTAATGTTTTCTCCTGAAGCTCCACCCCCTGGAAAGGCTTTCTGCAGGGAACAATAACTGTGCAGTCTATCGTTTTGTCTGTCACTTTGGAAATTTTACTGTGAGCTGGAGTTGTACACTTTGAAGGAGAACAAAATTTAAACCTAAAATAGTGATGAGGAAGAGTGTAGACCCTGTATATATTTGGATTTTGCTTTGTTTTTTCATTGAAATGTTGGCTTGTTATCGAGGAACATAAAAAAAAAATTTCATTCTAAAAAAAACATTTGAATAAACATAAAAAATAATTGAAAGGATTTCCACATGATTTAATTGCTTTATTTTAGCATTATACAATTCTGTTGGACCAGCTTAATTAATTAATTATGAATCAACTTGTTTACTGCAGTTCATCTATTAATTGAGCTGATCCAACCCATGCAAATTGCATTAGTCCAACAACAGAACTAAAATTATATTTTAAGATCATTCAAAGACTTATTTTTTCCAGTTTTCAATAAAGTCTAGAGAGTGGTTAACATAAAACTTGTTCCCATTTAATGGCTTTACAAATAAATTCACTACTGCGTTGTCACGCTGTGCTTAAGAAAAAGTAGCAAAGCTATGATTACAAGGCTTGATACAGAGTTTTATTATTTACATTTTTTACCATAGAAACAAATTATTTCGTTCAAATTACAAGTTGGACTCCTGTAAATGTAACAACCACCCACATGTTTTGAGTATATGTTAACAGTGTATTATAAAGTAATATCAGTGTCTGTAGTGGTATCAGCAGGGGCCTAAAATGAAACAAGCAAAGGGGAAGGTGGAGATTTATTAAACTCTTTTTTATTGCTATTAATGTAGCTGCTCTTTTGAAAATGTGATCTCTAATATTCCCCCTTTAAAATGCAGTTATTGGTATTGACTTCACTCCAAATGTCACTGCTGTGGTGGCCTGCGTGGTGTGTTCCTGTGTCATGTGACCTGGTGTAGAAAGAGACTGAAGCCCCCTATAGCCGCTGTTACATCACAGCTAAAATGGGATAAAAAGATTTTATGTGACCTTATGTGAGTAAAAATGATCAGTGCTATAACAGAGCGTTTCTCTATTTGCTAATAACAAAGCATTTTTATTTTTAATGAAAGATAAATCAAAATTTGCCTTTGCCTGCCACACAGCCAACCCTGACAACTGATGGGTAACACAGTTGCACAATCACTAAACACTGATAAAATATAACTCAACATTATTAAAGATCAATGTACGAGTTACCATAACTTACATATGGTTTTAATGAGAGCTAAGTATGTTAAGTTGCTCAATACTGGCATGTTGAATATAAATAAAATAAATAAAAATAAACATGTTTAAGTGAACCAGTATAATGAATAAGGAAAAAGAATAACAGTGATTCTAATGACAGGCCTCACTGAGGGCCTGCGCAGAGTTTACCTTGGTGTGTGAGGGTGCATGTGTATGTGTGTGTGGTGTAGGACGGGGGAGCAAGTGACACACCGGAGCCACTAATCTCAGAGATGTCTGACTTATAAAATATATGAATTAATAAAAAGAAGTTGCCTAAAATAAATAAATGATGATTGACAAACACATAGTTTTGAAAAGTAAAACAAAGCATTCTTCTGTATTTGAACTGAAAGGGGACTAAATTAATATAGTCCCCTTTCACATGAACATATAAATGTTCATGTGAAAATAATGACATTCAGAGAAACATAACATTCTTGATAACCTTCAGTCGGGATTTAGAAAGTCACACTCCACAGAAACTGCTCTCCTCAAAGTCACAAATGACCTTTTGATGGCCGCGGAAATAGGTGATTGCTCAATCCTTGTCCTATTAGCTCAGCCTTCGATACCGCTGATCATCAGATCTTAATCCGCCACCTAAAGCATATGGTAGGGATATCTGGATCTGTTCTGAAATGGCTCACCTCATTTCTGGCAGATAGAACATTCTTAGTTTCGGTGGGAAACTTTTGCTCAGTTGTAGCTAAATTGTCATGGGGAGTCCCGCAAGGTTCAGTTCCAAGCCCCCTATTGTTTTCATTATATACCCTTCCTTTAGGCCGTATCATTAGCAGCTTCAAAATTATTTCCTACCATCTGTATGTGTAGCAGGTTGGATAAGGCTACATGCTTATTTTTGTAAGAAAACCAAATACCCCCTTATTATGTGTGCCTATGCCAAGAGGCACACATATTACTATTCCTCGGATTTATTATTATTATTATTATTATGTGTGTGCCTATGCCAAGAGGCACACATATTACTATTCCTCGGTTTATTATTATGTGTGCCTATGCCAAGAGGCACACATATTACTATTCGTCGGATTTATTATTATTATGTGTGCCTATGCCAAGAGGCACACATATTACTATTCGTCGGATTTATTATGTGTGCCTATGCCAAGAGGCACACATATTACTATTCCTCGGTTTTATTATTATTATTATTATTATTATGTGCCTATGCCAAGAGGCACACATATTACTATTCCTCGGTTTATTATTATGTGTGCCTATGCCAAGAGGCACACATATTACTATTCGTCGGATTTATTATTATTATGTGTGCCTATGCCAAGAGGCACACATATTACTATTCGTCGGATTTATTATGTGTGCCTATGCCAAGAGGCACACATATTACTATTCCTCGGATTTATTATTATTATTATTATTATTATTATTATTATGTGTGCCTATGCCAAGAGGCACACATATTACTATTCGTCGGATTTATTATTATGTGTGCCTATGCCAAGAGGCACACATATTACTATTCGTCGGATTTATTATTCTTATTATTATTATGTGTGCCTATGCCAAGAGGCACACATATTACTATTCCTCGGATTTATTATTATTATTATTATTCTCCAGTTTCCGCCTGAAATTTTGCAGCGAATCTCGCCCCGCAGTTTTGAGACAAGCTTCATATATGTTACCTCATTTTGTGCGGCCGGATCTGGAATGGTGTGCTATGACTTTTGGTGTTTATGAATTTTATAGTTTTTTAAATATTAATATTTTAGTGAAAATTTTCCCGCGCTCCTCTGCCGAACAGTTTTGACATTAGGGTTACATATGTTAGATCATTTTGTGCGGCTGGAGCTGGACTATTATGTCATGACTTTTGGTGTTCATGACTTTTATAGTTTTTTAAATATTAATATTTTAGTGCAAATTTAGGCCAATTCATCTTTTGGCGCCAAATAAACAGACTTCATTTGTGGTGTGTTGGCGCCATCTTTTGGTCCCATTGAAACAAATTTCAAACTTCATTTGTGGTGTGTTGGCTCTCTCTAGTGGTATGCCGGGAGTGGTACAGCCTGTCGACCCTTATTTGGATACCGTAATGATGACAATATCAATGGCGCCCACAGCCTCGCTGCTTTCAGGAACCATTGGAGGTTTTAAGGTTGCGCGAACCATTGAATAGTTACGGTAAACACAATGGCTTCTATGCTTGGTGGAAAACTCCATATCCCACAATTCATAGCACACCTCTGCCGAGTTAAACAATGGCGGCCACCACTTCGTTTTATATGTCTTTTATTAGTGTTTCTAGGTCACAAAATCAACTTTTAAGATATTTTCAGGCGAGAATGTAGGTGTGTAAACTTCAAATATCTGCTTGTTTTATCATATTAGCGACAGTGCTCTGACGACCTCGGTCCTGCCTGACAGCTAGCCGGCTACCTAGCTAGCTGCCGCACTTGGCTGCAAATGCACAGGGTGGAGACTCTCTCTCTCCTTTCACCTCCCCGGTCTCTCGCAAATGCTCGCACAGAATCGGAGTTACAGCTGGATGTGGAAAAAATAACTGAGTTGTTTGGTGGTGCTATAATGCGGAGCTACAACAGTGGGCAGCTATCCACGGTGTATGACAGAAAGGACATGCCGCGACCGCCGATCGACCGGTGTTTGCTAACGCGAGGTCAATCGTGGATCAGGGAAAGCGAAGGCAGGGCGTGAGGTGAACTGAATTTCAGGTAAGAAGTTATGACCTGCACTCTATTTGGGTCAGATATAAACCGAGTTTAGGTGTAGTTTATTTAGCAGCAGTTCTCTTATGTGTTGCTGATAGCCGGCTAGCTAACTATAGCCTAGCATAGTTAGCTCGCGCCGCTAGCGACCCTTTCGTGAAAAAGCACCCAGGCTTGGCTTATATTGAGGCGGGTGAAACTCGTGTCAGCACCGGTCGCTCGCCGACAGTATGTGTTTTAGCTGGACTTATTTTTCGCTTTATATGGGCCGATGATGCTGGAAACCGAAGGCAGGAGCGTGAGGTGAGCTGAATTTCAGGTAAGAAGTTATGAACTGCACTCTATTGGGTCAGATATAAACCGAGTTTAGGTGTAGTTTGTTTTCATTGTGCTGACTTTTTACAATCGTACTGCGTGCTAGCTAGCACGACGGGAGTTTGTATACAGCTGTGTCTTGGCGCTAAGTTACTGACGTTGGACTTTATTTTATTCATAAGGGTTCGTTCGTAGAGTTGCCGTACAAACGGAATCGTGCCACATTCAGAGAAAATATTACGATTTATTCTGTCGTTACGAAGCCTCCCTGTCATTCTCTGCCTGTTGCAACTTCAATCATGAAACTGATCAATGATCGACTTTTCGCTCTTGTTTGTTTATCGCCTAAACAACAGCTGCACGTTTAAGCTTGATCAGCTGTTGTTAGAATTCATTTGCTTCTAATTTCTAGTATCAGCTGATGTCGATGTGGGAAAAATAACTGAGTTGTTTGGTGGTGGAGCTACAACAGAGGGCAGCTATCCACCGGTGTGTGACAGAAAGGACATGCCGCGAACGAGACATAAAAGGCGGTGAGGCTACCGCCGATCGACCGGTGTTTGCTAACGCGGAGGTCAATCGTGGATCAGGGAAGCGAAGGCAGGAGGGTGAGGTGAACTGAATTTCAGGTAAGAAGTTATGACCTGCACTCTATTTGGGTCAGATATAAACCGAGTTTAGGTGTAGTTTATTTTCGTTGTGCTGACTTTTTCAATCACTTACAATAACTTGTACTGCGTGCTAGCTAGCACGAGGGAATTTGTATACAGCTGTGTGCGCGCTAAGTTACCGATGTTGAACTTTATGACAGCCTCCCCTGTCATTCTCTCGCCTGTTGAAACTTCAGTCATGAAACTGATCAATGATCGGCTTTTCTCTCTTGTTTGTTTATCGCGCTAAACAACAGCAGCATGTTTAAGCTTGATCAGCTGTTGTTAGAATTCATTTGATTTTAATTTCTAGTATCAGCTGATGTTTGCTGCAGCCACAGCTGTAAAAACGGCTGTTCCAAACCAGATGTCCTTACTGAATCATCAGAGCTGAACAGGTGATGGAGAAACAGGTTTACCCTTAGGTGACATGAATGAGTTGAAGGAAGTTATGAACTGTTTCTGAGAGACAAATATACACCAAGCTCCTTTTTTGTGTAGCTGACAGCTGGTAACTGTGCAGGGGCGGATCTAGCAAAGCTTTTGCCAGGGGGCCAG